>NC_140952.1:29363686-29818686 GCF_014529385.1 Adiantum capillus-veneris | reverse complement strand
GCAAAGTGAAATGTTCTGAGCCGATATTGCATACACAATGTGAGAGAAAAGACGTTCATGCTATTGCAAAAAATGCTTCTTTGCCAAAAAAACAACGCCTGCTTTAGTAATTTAAGCTTGAGAGTAACGGCTGTGAGTGAAAATGAGTATGATTGACCTTCTTGCCTCAACTAGTGTGACTCCAACTGGCTTCTAGCCCAACCTCGTCGCTACATGCACTGGAAAATTGAAGGCATCAATGGTGGAGGTTTAATCTACCATTGATCAAACCTGGTCTTGAAAAAATATTAGGGTTCTCCATGCATCAGAATGCCCTTCAACCCCTGGACGTTTGATAGGGGGGTACACACCCAAGATGCAAACAATTTTCCTCTCTACTGCTCAGGGTAAACATGACACCCCAATCCACTGAATTCACCTTCAAAAATTCTCTTTCCAACTAGCATACCACCACCTGCGCACCTCTCGACTTGATCACACTATATTAGATCGCGATCAAACACATACGCACCTCATGACACACTTCCTAGCTTCCCACACACACACCCAAAGTCTCTTTCTCTCTCTTTGCCACAAGACACCGCTGGTTTGATGGGGGCACACTTGTCTACACACACACATGACACCACAGACGCAAGCACAAGAGCAACAGAACAGAGAGAGGAAGGGGAAAAACATGCTTGAAAGCGGGAAATCATTGCTTTTACTGTATTCAAGATCACCAAATACAGATAGCCCCGTCAGCATGACCTCAACGAGCGCATAGAAAACGGGCTTCAACAACCCTCGCTGATGCCACCACTGTAGTGGAGTCTCTCTCCAACCGCATTTGTTGCGACTGCACACCTACACCAACTCCATAGAGCTTCCATCATTTGAAGAAAGAAGAAGAACTACTTCCACTCACCACTTCCTTGACAGCCAAAGAAGAAGAAGCCAAAAAAAAACCTTTTTTATGCCCTCCACCCCTTGCTCGGAAAAAAACTTCTGCTTTTTCTTTCCTTCCCTCTCCTTCCTTTCTTCTCTTTTCCTTCTCCTTTCTCCCTTTCTTCTTCTTTTCTTCTTCCCTTTCCCTTCCACAGAACCCTCCTCTTTTCTTTCTTACCTTCTACCCTTGAAACCCTTCTTTTTTCCTCTTTTGACTCAAGGGGCAACTATGGTGCCGCCGTTTCTCCCTTTTGAGTCTTTTTCTTTTTAAAAGACACTTTAGGCGGAGGATCCCATGTCCCCCCACGTGAACATATCAGTGCAAAAATGCCTCCCAAATTATTGCTTCGTTCGCCTCAATGGTGACACCGTCTGAAACCGGCCCCTAGTCTTCCATCTCCACCGCACATGTTGTTCCCGCTTTCACTATTTCTGGTCCATCGAATGAAGCCAAGAAAAATGGGCCACCATTATTCGTACCCCCCTTCTTGCAAGTTGCACCCCACTTTGCCGAGTTGTATTGCACTAATTGTAAACCAGATTGTTGAACTGTCATTCTTGGCTTGCTCCACATAGTGTACAATCGCGCTTAGAACCTTGGCAAGGATAAGAAAGTTCTAGATGGTGTGTCCGATGGGACGGTCAAACCATGCCAAAACTGGCCCCCGATAAAATCTTCATCAGCCCATAACCTGCACATCCGGATTTCGATTGACGATCTACCACTTCCCATTAAATCCATGTGTAATGCACCACCCCTAGGAACCTTGGCAAGGGTCCAAAACTTCTAGATGGTGCATTCTTCAATACGACCCTGTGGTCACATAACTGCCCCACTACAACTTCTCTCATGGCCACAACTTTCCCATTTGGACTCTAATCGGCAATCCAAAATGTCTGACATGCTCTTGATCTTGAGCTACACATGCCTATACGTTGACATGAACTCTGACCATTTGTCTCCATTTGCCCTGCTCATCGAGGATCTGTGAGGCTTCCAAATTAGAACTTTAATATCTTTCACATCGGGGCTCCGTTTGACGAGCCATCTGGACGGGCCTCTAGTGCATCTTGAACCGTACATTCTAGGGCACTTTCCCTACCTTTTGGACACTTTGGTCTGCCATCCTGATTATCCCAATTTGAAGGACCCTTGGCCTAAAAACAGCTTTGAGCATTAGTTTCCATAGTCACCTGCCTGCACAGGGCCTTCATATTTTCTCTAGCATCCCAGCTTGCACCTACCTACAACTTTAGCACTGTATAGCACACTTCCCACCACGGACCAACTTTGGCTGCACCATCATTGCCCACCCCCTGTTGAACATTCATGTTCAACCAAAAGCATATTTACAAAACTTGAAACCTGCAACACTTCGCTAGCACTCAAGCATATTGAAAAAGGCACAACCATATGTAGAGTATGTGCAATATGTACAACACTGTATATTTGTTACTCCCAAGTCTCCTCAGGTGGGTTGCCCAACCCCCTAGCTACAATCTGGTTTACATCAGGCACCAAACCTTTGTCAAAGTACAGCTTAAGCCGCACCCCATTCACCCTGTTTCTAAGCAACTTTCCATTTGCCCTTATTAATTCATAGGTCCCGTTTGGAAAAGCTTTTTGTACTTTCTATGGACCTATCCACTTCTTCCTGAGCTTCTTTTGGAAAGTAAAATCCAAATAGCTCTCATACTTCATCACCAGATCACCTTCTTCTATACTTTTATCAGGCAAAATTTGATTAAACTTAGCAATTCGCTTCTCTCGTTGCTTTACATATTCATCTGTGGCTGCCTCCCTTTTCGTTTGCAAAGTTTGGAGCCTAACAATTCAATCCTGTAGCATCCCTTTTTGTGTGGCATTGACTTGCCACATCCCCTTCAAAGCACCTAATTGCATATGTGTTGTCAACACTGCCTCTTTATCGTAGACCAATTCAAATGGGGTAAAATTGATTTCCACTTTTTAGGATGTCCTGTACGCCCACAAACACTTTTCAAGATTCACTTCCCACTCCGTGTCCTACTTGTAAACATACTTTGTCAGCATCTTAATGATTTGTCCATTTGCACTTTCTACTAGACCATTGTATTGAGGATGATAAGGTGAAGAAAACCGGTGTTGAATAGCCAACTTCTCTACCAAATCTTTCATAAGTTTATTCCTAAATCCTTGTCCTCTACTTGACACGACCACCCATGGCACTCTGCATTCGACAACAGATGTTGTCAAAAACAAATTGAGCTACCACATGAGCATTTACCTCCTTCACATCTTTGGCTTTGATCCACCTGGTAAGGTAGTCAATCGCCACTACAATGTATTTTTTCCCGCTTTCCGACTTCAAGAGTGGACCAATGGCGTCCAGACCCTACTTCTCAAAAGCATCTTGGGTGATGACAACTCCCTGTGATTCGGCTATCATCCTCCTTTCACCCATAGTTTGACATTCATGGAAGGTTTTGCACCAAAAGTACACATCACGTACTATCGATGGCCACCAAAAACCTGGTCTTTACCTGATGCCCACTTTCCTCATGACATTACTGCAGTACCATACCGATTTCTTCCTTATAAAGTACCCTTCGCAACACTTCATCACGTCCATAGGTCATAAGAGAGGAAACTTGCGAGATTTTTGTACTATCCTCCGATTTTGTAGCTTCGACAATCTTTCAAAGCATTGACCAGTATTCAAAAAGTCTTCAATCTCTTTCAAGGTCTCACGACCACCATAGGTGGTTGGGGCCACATATATACCTGCAACTTGCACTTGTACTTTACTGCTTGCAAGCTGATCTGCTTCTTGGTTCTGCTCTCTTCTAACATGCTTGAATGGAACCTCCTCAAAAAACTTCAGCAACTTCTTGATGGCATAGAACCATTGCTTTAATGAATCCTGTTTCACCTGCCAACCATTGGCCCAACAACTGCTTGATGACTAACAATGCATCACATTTCACCACTAGCCTCCATATGACAAACTCGACACACTGTTTCAAACCTAAATGGTGGGTAAGATACTCTGCCTCATTATTGGTATGAACATCCTCCAAGTCGTAGGCTTTTGAAAAGACACCCTATCATGTGGATCTTGTATCACCACACCTCCACGTGATTTCTGTATTACCCTCCTATATCCTCCATCAAACCACATGGTAAAAGCTTCCACTAAGTCAAACTCCTCCTTGGTTTCATCTTGCACCACCCTAGGATAGATTGACAAATCAAGCGCCTTGATGACTAGAATATCTGCCACGTAAGATCGACTTGTATGGTCAACTTTGAACTCAGACTTAAACTCTTGTAGCTCTATCACCCACTTCATGATCCGATTCCCTGGCTTCAAGTGCAACACTACCTCCGGCAATAAATTATTGGCTGTTAGCACAAAAAACTTTCACACGATGAGATACACCTTGAACTTCCTACAGGCAAAAACTAAGGCCATCACCCACTTTTCGGCTTTAGTGTAGGTCGCCCCCCTAGGACTTATCACCCTGATTTCAAAATAAATAGGTTTATATCTTCTTCCCACCTTTTGCAATAGTACTGCCCCAATGGCTACAGTTACTACCGTCATGGCAAGATAGAAATCATCTTAATGATTGGGAGGACACACGGTAGGTAGTTGACACAAGATTTGTTTCACCTTGTCAAAATCTACTTGAGCCTCTTCATCCTATTCAAAACCATGCACCTATTGAGACCTCTTTTGAAGGGGGTATACATACTGCGACTACATCCAAAAAAAACCTCAACAGATACTTCAGCCTGTGCATGAACGACACCAAAGCTGGTGTGCTGGGAGGAGGCTCCATCAAGACTCTATAGAGCCTTGACCTTTTTTGGATCCGCTTCAATCACATTTTGTGACACCACATGGCCCAACGATGATGCTTGGGGCTGTGCTAATTTGGGGTTCAATTGACCTCCCTCTTCATCCAGCCTCTAAAACACAATCACAGCTTTGACAAATGATCCGCCCTTGAGCTATAACATCCAATGTCGTTCATGAAAACCCTAATGAACCTACCCAAATAGGGACGAAACACCTTGTTCATTCAATCTTGAAATGTGGCATAGGCATTTACCAGCCCAAAAGGCATCCGACGATATGAAAAGCAACCCCATCATGGAGATATGAATGTCGTCTTCATTTGGTCTTCAAAATAAATCCCTATTTGAAAGTAACCCAAAAACCCATCCATAATGGAATACCTCTCATGGCTAGCCGCCTGATTTAAGATCTCATCTTGAAATGGAAAAGGGTAGTGATTCCTCTTGATCGTAGCATTCAATGGCTTATAATCGACGCACACCTGCTGTCAGGAGTTTTTTGGAGCAAGGGATTGCGCATATGTACATACACATGCATGGTGCATCGAATAAAGGATTGCCCATTTTCCATAGCTAGGTGGTTACGTGGGGCCCACGTGTGTACAGGTAGGACAAGGTGTACATAGTGCAGCGATTTTCACTATTACCAGTACCAGTGTGTTTTTTCAACAATAAGGAGGAGTTGGTAGCACGTAAAAATTCTCGAGGCAGCTATCCGCGGGCCAATGACATGAGGTAAGCAGGTGCGTCAGATGGCATCTAGTGGCGTCAGGAGGTCGAACGGGGTCAATATTTGCACGTGGATGAGTACAGACACAACGTGGATGTTTTCTTGTGATAATTATGCAGAAAGGTCATCATGAGGACCATATTTTGGGGCCACTTCACGTGGTGGCGGGATGCATTATTGAAAAAAGTCGAGTGCTAGGTGTGCGTATGGATGCAACAGGGTGACAACTATGCAATGCGAGGTTAGTTTTTGGCATGTTCGGGGTCTGTTTGAGGTCATCTAAAAGGCCAAGGGTGCCCAAGTAATAAAGCTAAGTGTGGGAACTGAAAAAACTGAGAGAAGACCAGAAAAAACGTGGAGAAGAGAGGAGGAACAACCGCAACTGTGGTTTTGGTGTTTTTGGAGCCTGTTTTGACCGTAAACTGCTCATCCGAGGTCGGATTTGAGCACTTTGACATTGTAGACTGGGGTTTTGGGTCGTTCCGGACGTGATGGCTCTATCCATTTTTCCAAATTCCTCACTCGTTTTCTGTTGTTTTGCTGTGTAATCTTCTCCGGTGGTTGTATCTGGTATATTTCTGAAATACTGTGTCAACTATTTGCCTCATTGGTGTTGGCCCAAGCTCATTTGTATCTAAACATCAGAAATTCTCCTCTTTTGAGCTGAGTTATTGGGTGTGTGTGTGTGTGTGTGTGTGTGTGTCTCTCTCTGTGTGTGGAGTGGGTAAGTGGATAGTCTCTCTCCTCTCGCTCCATCTGTGTGTTCCCTGTCTCGGCCAGGTGGGTTGTATAAGCCGAGTGGTGCCCCATAGTGTGTGTGTGTGTGTATCATCCCAAGAGTGTGTCGCGTCGTTATAGAGGCATTCTGTGTGTTTCTATCCCACTCACATTCTTTTGGCACCCCCACGGAGGATCTTCTTTCAGTACCTTCTGTTTCGAGCTTCAAGCTTCGAGATTCGGGATTACAGGTTCTAGATTACAAGTTACAGGTTACAAGTTACAGGGATAGGTACAGGTACAGGTGATTCACACAGGTACAGGTAGCTGGAGTATAGTGATATACTAGGAGTGGTGTCACTTGTTGCAGTTGTTGTGGGTATGCATCCATTGGCGCCTGTTTGAGCGCATTGTCTATTGGATTGTACGTTACTTTTGGAAACTGCCATTGTACGCCTTTGTGGAGCCATATTTGGTTTTATTTGGCAGTCCCAGCCATTTCTAAGACTTGTTCTAGAAGATAGTCATTTCTGAGACTTGACTATACGCGATTTGCATTAGCCTTCGTGTGAGGGTCGATAGCGTGAGGTTTTATTGAGCTGGGGGATTCTCAAATGTGGAGATCCTTTCGGTGATACAGGTAGCTAGAGCACCCTTTTCGTGACCTTGCCATAGGCTATGTACTAGTGATTCCTATTTTGATGCTCGGGTTCTATTGTTGGCAGTTTATGCATACATATACAGTCTACATTTTGGGTTCATACTGCTCTACTTCTGGGGAAACTCTGCCAAAATTTTTCCAAATTGTGATGGCTGGTTTTTTGGTCTTTTGAGCCATTTATGCTGTTATGCTGCTGAAATTTTGGCAAAATCAGAGGATAAGACAGGTGTGCTTTCTTGGGAGCTGCATGGTTGACTTTAATGGATGATCAAAATGGCCCTCAATTCACTCCTTTTCATTTAACTTAGAGAATCCATATAAATGTTCATGTATCCAGGAAGATTTTTTCCAACAGCGCATAGTCTTTATGTTCGGGCCAAGAAGATTAAGAGAGATCCTGGAATGTCCTTTGCCTGTTGTGATTCCGATGATCAACTGTGAAAACTCATTTGATGTGCATGTTTTTTTCCTTATCTAAAGACAAGCTTCATTGAAGTTTCTGGGAATTGAGTCAGTCAAAAGTTTTGGGTTCTTGCACATGTGTTCAAAGGGGTTCTCAAAGCATTGTAACTTGGGTAGCCATGGCTTTCTCTTATCCAGAGTTTCATGGAAGAAGTGATGAAGATGTGGAAGACTTTCTAGAAAAGATGGAGGTTGCCTGCATTAGCAACCAGAGTCATGACCCTGCACAGATGTTCCGCCTTCTCCAAATCTGTTTGAAGAGTGATGCACGAGTTTGGTCCAAAGCATTTGAAGAGGAGTTGCGTGTGGATGATCCACCTGTAAGATTGAGTTGGGACAATCTAAGGCATGGATTGGAAGTGGAGTTTGTGAAGATAGAAGATCCTGACAAAGTGTGGCAAGAAGTACAGGGTTTAGTGCAAAAGGAAGGTGAGCCAGTGGATGCGTACATACGAAATTTTTCATTAGCATGGGAGCGAATATGCAAGGCCTTAGCACCACAGGTACCCCCACCTGACATGATGAAGAAGGACAGGTTCTTGGCTGGTCTTTGGGAGAATATACGTTGGAGAGTGGAGCTAAAGAAGCCTAGGACATATGAAGATGCACTAGAGGTAGCAAGGAACAAAGAGTGGAAGCTGAGGAAAATGAGCCAGCTAGGGGTGGAGTCTTTGCCCATGATGTTTGAATTTCAGCCTATGGACTCTTTACAAGGTCCCATGCCAGGGGTTCATCATGAACCAGTGGTTTTTGTTACTCCTCAGGTTATGCCAGTAGTGGTCACTACATCTATGCAAGATGATGGGCTTAGGCAAGACATGAGGCAAGTGGTAGATTTAATGAAGAATCTCAGCCTAAACCTGCTAGGTCAAGTGGGAAATAATCGAGGTCGAGGGAGGTTTGCAAATCAGCCCCAGGAGGTGAAGATAAACCCAGGAATGGTGTTGGACAAAGCAATGGTAGGTTCTGGAGGCAGACGCCCACATGTTATAATTGTGGAGAGTTGGGCCACATTAGCCCGCAATGTGATAAGCCACCAAGGATGGGGGGAGACATGTATCCATTGCCAAGACAGGTGCTAACTAGGTCAAATGATTATGGCATTGAGATTAAGGGAGATGAAGGAACCAGTGGATTAACCAAGAGGAAAAGGGAAAGACAAAAGTGCTAAGTGTAGTCACCTTGGAGAAGGCATCAAAGCTAGAGGATACATTAGTGATGCCTATTGGGAAGAGGACCGCAGAGGACAAGGAAGGAAGAAGTGCCCCAGGTCCTAGTAAGAAGAAAGGAAAGAGCCATGAAGGCGAGGATGTCAAGGCCAAGAGGAAAAGGAGAGCTCGTCGAAAGTTTTATGTTTCAGATTTTCCACTAGGGGATGGGCAATTAAGCTATGACTTGAAGGAGGATCTGACAAGCAGGAAAGCTGATGTTACTTTTGGGCAGCTTATAGAGATGGTGCCTAAGCTAAAGCGACAGTGGAAGAGGATGGTTAACCCAATGGAGAAAGAGCCAGAGAGAGGTTCAGTGAAGGTGTTGGCGATGAATGAGCTACCAAACATTTGCCCAATAGTAGATGTGTGGCACAAAAGAAAAAATCTGGGACAAGGTTATGTGGATGGTGGAGCCCAAATATGTGTCATAATACACTCATGCGTTGAGAAGATGGGTCTTACAGTGACTGGGGTGTCAGGCTTCCGAATCAGATTGGCAAACCATCAAAAAGTAAAATGTTTGGGTGTTGTAAAGAGCTTAAAGGTGGAGGCGTATGATGCAAAGGCAGTGGTTGATTTTCATGTGATGCCAGCAGGGTTGGGAGCATATCCTATTATACTGGGTAGACCATGGTTACGTGCAGTGGGAGCCGTTCAAGATTGGCGACATGGTACGATTAGCCTCCATGGAAAGACAGGTACCAAGAAGCTTTATAATATGGACACAAGGAAACAATTAGAGGAGCTTTATGAAGATGAGGATGAGTCTAGTGATGAAGACTATTCCACAGTGGGACAGATGAGGACAGTGATAGCACTACCAACAGTGATGAGGATGCTGATGTTGCATTTCTTTTGATGGACAAAGGAATCCAAGAGTCTAGTTTAGTTGCATTTGCGAATAAAGTTGAAGATGAGAGTGAAGGGCCTTATGAAGTGATTGAAGGGCTGATGCAAACGAAGGTTGAATTGTCAAAGAAGCAAGAATTGATGACACAAATGATCAGTGGAGACCTCTCAGCTATAGAGAAGGAGATATATTTGCACATGCTAGCTAGTTTCATTACTTTGTACGAAGAGATCAGAGGGTTCAAGGGCGAAGAGATGCATATAGAGCTAAAAGAAGGTGCTAAGCCAGTGCGGCAAAGGCTAAGAAGGATGGGTCAAGAGCAAATGGAAGCCTTGCGAGAAGAGGTGGAAAAGTTATTGAAGGCAGGGTTTATAGTCCCTATGGAGACTACAGAATGGGTGAGTCCAGTAGTAGTCAGTCCAAAGAAGGATGGGAAGTGGAGGATTTGTGTAGATTTTAAACCCTTAAATGCAACCACAAAGAAGAACCCATATCCTCTTCCATTCATTGATCAGATCTTGGATTCAGTGGGGCAGGTTATGAGAGGTACAGTGTGTGTGATGGTTTTTCAGGCTATTTTCAATTGAAGATTGCTCTTAAAGACCGCACAAAGACAACTTTTATTACGCCATGGGGCTGCTATTGCTACAAAGTATTGCCGTTTGGGTTGTCAAATGGACCATATTTCTATCAAGAGAGAGCAAATTGGGTATTGGAACCATTCATTGGCAATTGTGTTAAAGCTTTTATGGACGACTTATGTGTCTATAGTAGTAGGGCTGAACACCATGAGAAGTTGCAGATGGTATTGGCTCGATATGATGAATGTGGAGGACAACTAAATCCCAAGAAATGTCATCTAGCACAGCCAAGGGTGAAATTATTGGGCCATATGGTGTCAGAAAATGGCATTGAGGCTGATCCAGACAAGGTTAAGTCTATTATTCTTCTTCCATCACCTACGAGTACGAAGCAATTGGCAACCTTTATACAAAAAGTGAAGTACATGGCACGGTTTATTCCATTGTCTTCGCAGCTTCTTTATCCATTACAGCAAGTGGCAAAGCATGATCCATTGCAATGGGATGACAAGTGTGAAGAAGTGTTTCAAGAGATGAAAGAGGTGTTAGGGGGGTTGTCAGCCATGCAGGCTCCTGATTGGGAGAAAGTTTTTTATGTAAATCCATCAGTAGGGGATGATGCCATTGGAGCCATGCTATTGCAAAAGGGGAAGGGCAGACATTATATGAGGCCAGTGTATTGTGCAAGCCGAGTGAAGTTGGTAGCAGAGAGAAAGTTCTCAGAAGTAGAGCTAGTGATGGCCAGTGTAATATTTGCTTGTCGATGATTTTGTCATTACTTGCTACCATGACCTTTTGTTTTCTTGAAGAGTTACGCTTTTTTTCCACAATTAATTAATGGCACTGACATGTCAAATGTGGTGAAGAAATGGGTAATTGAGGTACAAGAGTTTGAGTTCTCTTTTCTAGTCGAAGACAGTACAAGCACTACCCTAGCTGATTTGTTGACCTACAAGGAGAATCCCCTTATTGTTAAGGAAGAGGTGGTGAGAAAGGTAGTTGAAGAAGTGCCACAAATAAGCAATGCACATGTGTTGTTCTTTGATGGTTCATATAGAACTAGCCATGATGCAGCTTCAGGGGGTATAGCACTTTATGATCCAGAGGGGAAGCTAGTATGCAAGAGAGGGTTCAAATTGGATGCTCATAGTAACAATGAGGCTGAATATGCTACTCTGGAAGCCGGATTACACATTTGTTTGAAGCATGGGGTTCAAAGGTTGAGCATAATAGGTGATGCCTTGTTAGTGGTGAAACAAGTGCTGGGTGTGTGGAAGAGCAAGAAGAGCTCATTGAAGGAAATGTGTTTCAGAATTGAAGGCCTGCTAAAAAATTTTGAAGCATGGATCATCAAACACATTGAACATTCTCTAAATGGAGAAGCACATGAAGCATCTCAAAGCATGATTGGGGAGTTATTTGTGTTGAGGACCAATTTACCTCTTTATCATGGCCGAGAAAGTTTGGCTCAAGAAGAGGAGTTTTTGCTAATAGGAATCATTTCGAAGGACATTCAAAAGTCTAAGAAGTATGGCTTTGTGCGTAGGGCATACAGGTACAAATTGATTGGTGATGACTTATACATGAAAAAGGCCGATCTTGTGTTGAGACATGTACCTTGGCGGGAGGAGCTTTACAGAGTGTTGGAAGAAAATCATGAAGGCGCATGTGGCGGCCATTTTGCTCTAAAGATCACTTTGCATAAGATCTTGCAAGAGGGGTATGTCTGGCCTAGTTTGCACAAGGATGTTCACCATTGGTGTAGGTCTTGCAATAGGTGTCAATCATTTGGGAAGAGAGTGTTGAAGCCAGAGCTATGAAAAAACATTATGGTGTTTGATGTGTTTGAAAAGTGGGGGATTGATGCAATAGGCCCGTTACCTATCACAAGCAGGGGCAAAAGTTATATTTTGACTGCAGTGGACTCTCTCTCTAGATGGGCAGAGGCTATCGCAGTAAAACAGATCACTGCAAAGGATGTGGCAAAATTTGTGTACGATGAAATATGTTGCAAGTTTGGGGTGCCATTGGAGCTACTTTCAGATAAGGGGCTAGGATTTAGAGCTAAACAGCTAGATTTTTTATGCGCGAAGATGAAGATTAGGCACCAGCATAACACTCCTTATTATCCGCAGTGTAATGGCTTGAATGAAAGATTCAATGGTGAGTTGGTACAAATTCTTTCAAAAGTGACAGAGCACCAAGGAGAGAATTGGGATTTGGAATTGCCTAGTGCACTATGGGCTTACCGTACGTCGGTGAAGACAGGTACAGGGTTTACTCCATTTGATTTGGTGTATCGAAAGGAAGCACTATTGCCTGTGGAAGTAGAGTTGCCTACACTCAAGATGTTAGAGAAGTTGCTTGGGCCGCCTAGTGATGCATTCGAAGAGAGGCTTTTACAACTACAAGAGGTTCAACTGGATAGGATGAGTGCATTGGAACATTATGGGCAGATGCAAGATAGGGCTTTGGCAAAGATAAATGAAAAGGTCAAAAGTAAGGGTATCAAGAAGCGTGACTTGGTTTTGCGCTACAACAGTAAGCTGGACAACACCTTCCAAAGGAAGTTTCAAATTAAGTGGGAAGGCCCTTTCAAGGTAGTGGAGTGTTTCCCGAATGGTACATATCAGTTGGCTAACCTGGATGGGTTTCTACATAAGTCAAGGGTAAATGGATTGCGTCTTGAATTGTATCATGCCAGGTTAATGATGGTCGAGCAAGATGAGCTGTCTGTGGATCAAGGAGTCTTGGTGAAGGATGAGGAGACTTATGATGCTGCGAGTCTCATATCGCTTTTTGCTACTGCTGATCATGAATGATGTAGCAGGCTAGGGGATGGGCAAATTATGTTACAAGTTTTTTGGAGCAAGGGATTGCGCATATGTACATACACATTCATGGTGCATCGAATAAAGGATTGCCCATTTTCCATAGCCAGGTGGTTACGTGGGGCCCACGTGTGTACAGGTAGGACAAGGTGTACATAGTGCAGCGATTTTCACTATTACCAGTACCAGTGTGTTTTTTCTACAATAAGGAGGAGTTGGTAGCGCGTAAAACTTCTCGAGGAAGCTATCCGTGGGCCGATGACATGAGGTAAGCAGGTGCGTCAGATGGCATCTAGTGGCATCAGGAGGTCGAATGGGGTCAATATTTGCACGTGGATGAGTACGGACACAACGTGGATGTTTTCTTGTGATAATTATGCAGAAAGGTCATCATGAGGACCATATTTTGGGGCCACTTCACGTGGTGGCGGGATGCATTATTGAAAAAAGTCGAGTGTCAGGTGTGCGTATGGATGCAACAGGGTGACAACTATGCACTGCGAGGTTTGAGGTCATCTAAAAGGCCAAGGGTGCCCAAGTAATAAAGCTAAGTGTGGAAACTGAAAAAACTGAGATAAGACCAGAAGAAACGTGGAGAAGAGAGGAGGAACAACCGCAACTGTGTTTTTGGTGTTTTTGGAGCCTGTTTTGGCCGTAAACTGCTCATCCGAGGTCGGATTTGAGCACTTTGACATTGTAGATTGGGGTTTTGGGCCGTTCCAGACGCGATGGTGCTGTCCATTTTGCCAAATTCCACACTCTTTTTCTGCTGTTTTTCTGTGTAATCTTCTCCAGTGAGTGAAGCCTCTGCTTAACTTTGTGGTTGTATCTGGTGTATTTCTGAAATATTTTGTAAACTATTTTCCTCATTGGTGTTGGCCCAGGCTCATTTGTATCTAAGCATAAAAAATTCTCCTCTTTTGAGCTGAGTTTTTGGGTGTGTGTGTGTGTGTGTGTGTGTCTCTCTGTGTGTGGAGTGGGTAAGTGGATAGTCTCTCTCCTCTCACTCCATCGGTGTGTTCCCTATCTCGGCCAGGTGGGTTGTATAAGCCGAGTGGTGCCCATATTGTGTGTTTGTATCATCCCAAGAGTGTGTGTCGGGTCGCTATAGAGGCATTCTGTGTGTTTCCATCCCGCGCACACCGCCATCTCCCATTCTTCTTAGGAGTGATAACTACTGAGGAAACCCACTCCGATTCCTTCAAAGGGTATATAATAATTGCATCCAGTAATTGATTGATCTCCTACCAAAGGGATTCTTTTTGAATTTCACCCAATCTCCTTAGTTTTTGCGCCTTAGGCTTGTATCCTTCCTTGCGGGCTATTTTGTGCTCAACACCCTTGGCTCCTCGTAAATCTTTATACTCCTTTGCAAATAAGTATGGAAAAGATGCACACAACTGGACATAGCTTTCTTTCTCCTTCTTGGTCAAGTTTCCACTGAGCATATTGACCACCTCTTCAGTACCCATGGCATGCACCTGTGCTTGCTCCTCCTCTTTTGCACAAGGTTCTTCCACAATGACCCCAAACAAGTTAGCATCAATCTTGAGCATGTCATCCTTGATTTGTTCTTCCTCTCTATCTGTATAGCCCTCATCATAGGCCGTTCCAATCTCGTACTCATAGCTGGTGGTGTCCCGTTCGTCTCTCGTGGCCATATGATGGAAATGTATTTCCTTGGTCAGATCTAGCACTACTTGTCTTCCTTTTTCTTTATCAGGTAAGGTAAACACTTTGCTTTCCCAATCCTTTTTGGCACCTATTTGCCAACAACCACGGCCTACCAAAGATGATAGGATACACGTTATTCCCAGCTTCATCACAAAGAAGTCGATCAGGCACTCTATGCCCATCACTTTCACTCTCACATCCTGGGCCACTCCCAAACACCTAGCTTTAGCATGGTTAGACATCCTCATGCACACATTCGACTTGGCTACCGCCTTGACCTCTGTTTTCTTCATTGCAGCTTCCGTTATGATTCAAACCTGTGCTCTCGCATCTATATAGGCTTGAACTTACATCCTTTTCTCGATGATAGCATCCACCAAAGGAAGAACATCCATCGGGCTATCTACCCTGAGTGCCATATTTTGGACGGCCTGCACATTGCCCTTACCCCTTGGTAGCCTGGTGCTAACGCTAGTCGACCACTATCGCCTCAACGTTGGTTTCAATGCCAACAACTATCCAAAAGTAATATTAGCTCTTTGACTTTGGACATCACTCACCAGATCATGCTTTGGATGGCCGCGCCCAAGATGGAAATCTATTTGTTTAATCCTGCGACGCCTTCTTTTCTTGCTAGTTTTAGGCTTCTCTTTCCCCTCGTATACATTTTCCTTGCCTTTACAAGCTTTAGTCTCCAGCTTAGTTTCTGTCTCTCTTTCAGCTCTAGCTCTTTTGTTGGCCAACACTTCGACATCCTGTTTATCCACCCCAATGATGTTCACCCTAGGGACTTCACCGCCATCTGTTTGGGCTTGCTACATTGGATTCTCAATTGCCTACTCCCTCGGGCCATTAAACTGTGCTTGGCCTCTCCCTCTACCAAACAATGGGTAGATACCACCTCTGGGGACAAATGGGTGCATAATGCCCTTCTTCACCGCAATTATAGCACCTTCCAGGTAGAGGCATTGCCCTTCCCCTTGCTCCTCTTGGCTGTCCCCTGTCCATTACACTCAATCATTGCTCTTGCATTTTCTCTGATAGATCCTGAACCGTACGTATCCACTGCTGCAAAATAGTAGCCGTAGCCTTATTCCCTTAATTTTTCTCCTGAGTTGACTCTCGAGGGCTTTGTGGTTGAACATGTGCCATTGCTTCATAACCTGCCACGCCTTGTTCTAATTTTTTTACATTTTTCTACTTTTCAACCTTGCAATCACCACTACCCCATTGTAGTTCTTTGGGCTTTCAAAGTCCACTTTCTCTTGCACCTTTGGAAGTAAGCATGCCATAAACTTATCCAATTTGAAGTACTCACCATTGGCTAGCTGCATAGCTCCTACTAATTCTGCCCAACATGCTTCGAAACGATCCAGAAACAACCTAAATTCCTCACCTACATCATGCTTTAGAGCCTTTAGCCTCGCATCCATCTCAGCTGGAGAAGCTTCTTTATGAAAAACATGCAAAAATCTTGCCCGTAGACCTAGCCATGCCTTTCTGGCCATGCCTGTCTCGATTCAATCTCCAAAGCTTCGGACCACAATTTGGCCTTTCCCACATCACCAAAGGGAAGGTTTGCATCTTGTTGTCCTCATTAGGCATTCACAAAGACAACATGTACAATTCAAAATCTGCAAGCCATTCGTCTGGATTCTCTTCACCGGTAAAAATCGGACCATAGCTTCGGGATGCCATCCTTACAGATACGAAGACTTGTAGTTTTTACTTCACCCTGACAGGAGCAATCAGTGTGGTCCTCCATGGGGGCACCAAAAGATGGATAGGGGAAAGGGGGTACACACCCAAGATGCAAACAATTTTCCTCTCTATAGCTCGAGGTAAACACGACACCCCAATCCATTGGGATTCACCTTTAAAAATTCTATTTCCTACTAGCAGACCACCGCCTGCGCACCTCTCGAGTCGATCACACTATATTAGATCGCGATCAAACACATACGCACCTCATGACACACTTCTTAGCTTCCCACACACACCCAAAGTCTCTTTCTATCTCTTTACCACAAGACACCTCCGGTTCAATGGGGACACACTTGCCTACACACACACCCAACACCGCAGACACAAGCACAAGAGCAGTAGAACAGAGAGGGGGAAGTGGGAAAACATACTTGAAAGCGGACAATCACTTCCTTTATTGTATTCAAGATCACCAAATATAGATAGCCCCGTCGGCACGACCTCGACGAGCGTTAAAAAAATGGACCTCAACAACCTTCGCCGATGCTACCACTATAGTGGAGTCTCTCTCCAATCACCTTCGTTGCGAGTGCACACCTACACCGACTCCATCGAGCTTTGATCGTCCAAAGAAAGAAGAAGAACTGCTTCCACTCACCACTTCCTTGACACCCAAAGAAGAAGAAGCCGAAAAAAATTCAATTTTTTTGCCCTCCACCCCTTGCTCGGAAAAAAACTTCTCATATCTCCCTTTTCCTTTCTTTTTCCCTTTCCCTTAGACAACGCCCTCCTCTTTTCTTTCTTACCTTCCACCCTTGAAACCCTTCTTTTTTCCTCTTTTGACCCAAGGGGAAATGATGGCGCGTCGTTGCTCCCTTTTGAGTCTTTTGCTTTTCAAAAGACACTTAAGGCTGAGGATCCCACGCCCTCCCACGTGAACATATCAGTGCAAAAATGCCTCCCAAATTATCGCTTTGTCCGCCTCAATGGTGACACTGTCCAAAACCATCACCTAGTCGTCCATCTCTGTTGCACATGCCGTTCCCGCTTTCACTATTTCCGGTCCATCAAACGAAGCCAAGAAAAATGGGCCACCATTATTCATACCCCCCTTTCGCAAGTTGCACCCGACTTTGCCGAGCTGTATTCCACTAATCGTAAACCCGATTGTTGAACCATCATTTTTAGTTTGCTCCACATAGTGTACAATTGATCTTAGAATCTTGGCAAGGATAAGAAAGTTCCAGATGGTGTGTCCGATGGGATGGTCAAAACTCGCCCCCGACAAAATCTTCATCGGCCCATAACTTGCAGATCCGGATTTCGATTGACGATCTGCCACTTCCCATCAAATCCACGTGCAATGCACCACCCCTAGGAACCTTGGCAAGGGTCCAAAACTTCCAGATGGTGCATTCTCCAATATGACCCTACAGGCACATAACTGCCCCCCTACAACTTCTCTCATGGCCACAACTTTCCCATTCGAACTCTGATCGACAATCCAAAAAGTCCATCATGCTCCACATCTTGAGCTACACATGCTAATACGATGACATGAACTCTGCCCGTTTGTCCCCATCTGCCCTGCTCATTGGGGTCTATGAGGCTTCCAAATTAATATCTTTTCACCAGGGCTCCGTTTGACGAGCCGTCTAGACAAGCCTCTAGTGCATCTTGAACCCTATATTCTAGGGAACATTCCCTACCTTTTGGACACTTTGGTTTGCCATCCTGATTATCCCAATTTTAAGGACCCTTGGACTAAAAGGAAATTTGAGCATATGTTTTCGTTGTCACCTACCTGCATAAGGCCTTTATATTTGCTCTAGCATCCCAGCTTGCACCTTCCTCCAACTTTAGCACTGCATAGCACACTTCCTAGCATGGACCAACTTTGGCTATACAAATGTCTCGCCTTGAGGCACTCTGCCTTAACAATCTAGGCTAGCAGGCATCACTATGCATGATTCAAGACCGTATGTATAAAAGTCTTTAAAAGTCTTGCCTCCCCTATTGCGATGATCCACCATCCCGGATCCTACCCATTTTGCAGATTGAGGTGTAGTTTTTGATCCCTTTACTCCGCCCCGTAATACTAATAGACAAGGCTTGCCCAACCAAATACAATGAATAGGGACACTCAGATTTTCCTTTCCTAGCCAGCACTATTGTGTCAAATTTGTTCGTTGTAGTAGCGAACAACCCAGTCACCCCTTGGAGGGGGGTACCCTATCGGGTGCTTAGGCAGGTGCACACTGGGATTTCACTTTGTTCAGATTTTGCAAGACAGAGAAAAACCTAATAGGGGTGGGAAAACTCCACAAGGTAGTGGAGAGGTTGCAGCATGAGGACAATGGACATGTTAAAGGAAGTTGCAAGAGTGGAGCCTACTTATTGCATATAATGGGGTCACAATCTTGTAAAAGTCTCACACAAAGGGAGGGGAAGATGTTGAAGCCCTCTGGGCATGGCAGATTATCCTACGGTCAAGAAGGTAGAGATACTGATGATGGTGAATCTTTTGATCAAATTACCATGGATGCTACTGCATCCAACTCATTGAACCTTTTGATCACATGCACTACATGTGTGCTTGTGTCGCTATTGGTGGAGGCCTCTTCATTCGCTTTTGTAGTATATCAAAACCTTACTTTGGCATTCACAAGAAATGTGGGACTCTTCCATTTCTTCAAACTGGGCCATTGACAACTAAGTGTATTGGTAGATGGAACGATGTAGCAATCACCTTGGGCAAATTTTTATGGTTTAAGTTCTATATGTATCTTGTTGAGTTTTGCTCATTTTTATGATTGCTTGGAAAGGTTTGCTCAGAGTTTCAAATTCCTCAATTGACAACTAGACCTTGGAACATCGAGCGTAGTGAGTGGTTGAGGCTTACGTGTAGCATTGTCTCCTCATTCTAGAAGCTTTTTTTTTTTCAAGAAATAGCTCCTATTATTTAATGAAACTTCCTATAGGGCTACAATCACCTCTACTAGAGAGGGCTACAACAATCATAAGAAGAGACTCTCCCAATGAAAAAATAGCATATGTACAATGAGGCTAAACCAGGAGATGGCTGGCGGGAAAATCCACACAAGTGACGGTAGTGCCATTTGAGCCCACCGTGGACCATGGTGTAGAATGGCCCACGATGCCAAAGCTAAAGGAACCTCTATACGCTCCTGCAAGCGATCGAAGCTACCATGGAGTCTCTAGAACTGTCCCTTGAGAGTATGGATCAGCTCTAGCCAAAGATCTCAGACTATCTCTGCTCATTGTACATGGTGAGCCTCGAAGATACAAAAGCAGTGGGCTTGCCAGATGAACTAGTGTGTCAAGCTGCAGATGAGCTCCCAACACTCCTCTGTCTCACTGCACCACTCCTGTGGAGTAAGCTCTGTAGCAGGCTGGACTGTAGGTCGACCCCCTTGGATCTATTTCATCCTCCTGGTGGTGCATGATAGCTCAAACTGTAGTGTCAAGACCATGAGAGTGGACCAAGCAGCTGCCCCCCAAGTGTATTTTCGTGATGTGTAAAGAGCTGGCATCAGCCGAAGGACACGAAGCCAAACCTGTTGTGCCTTAGGACAGTCCCAAAGATAATGACATTGATTCTCCATAGGATGGCCACAAGCTGCGCATGTTGTCGAGAGATCACTATGTACAAGCCAGCTTCCCATTGCTGTAGCTCTATGTGCAACTATCCACTGGAACAAAGTGACTTGCCGCCCGCTGTTAACCCTTATTGCTCACGGACACCCTATCACCTACGACAGATGCCGTATTATTTATTTGGTAGAGTCAGGGACCGGGCTTGTCAGTCCAATAGGAAAAGGATAAGAGTGATCACCGATGAGAGGTGCACTCTAACAGGAACATTCAAGGGTTAGTTGGCTAAGTATGGGCGCTCAAGTGTGAATGGGGCGAGCTCATATAAAAGTCACCTAAACCTAAAAATCATTCATTCTTTCATTTGTTCAATTGAAGAGTGCTCTTGCTCCATCTCCATCTTTTTCTTCTTCATCTCCTTATGTGTGTGTATACGTGTGTGTGTGTGTGTGTGTGTGTGTGTGTGTGTGTGTGTGTGTGTGTGTGTGTGAGAGAGAGAGAGAGAGAGAGAGAGAGAGAGAGACAGAGAGAGAGAGAGGGAGAGTGATTGAGCATTGCGACGGTGGCACGACGTCGGTGAGGCTATTGAGCGCGGTGTAGCGGCATCTCCCTCTTCTTCACGGCGGCGAGGAATCCTCCACTACAGCAAGTGTAGAGCGGTGAATGACACACCATCGTCATCTTTTATCTTACTAGTTTAGGCTAGTTGCGTGCTTGGAGCCATTTGTGGCTGCAAGTTCCTTGCATTGACACGTGCAACAGACGCGCACATTTTTGGTGCCATTAACGGGGAAATGCCATACACTAAGCTTGAATGGCACTCTGTGCTTCTTTGTGGTGCAATTTCAATTTTAGGAAAGGTAGAGAAGGAAGATGTTTGTGTTGAGAAGGAGTTTGTTTTGCTGTTGTGTATTGTTTTGTTAACAAGGAATTGAAAGGTATTGTGTTTTTTTTGTGATAAGGTGTTAGGATTAAGGTAGTAGATCCATAATACTAGTTCTGTGTAAAGTACAGTAAGTAGTAAGTAGATCTGTTAGAGCTAATGAGTTACTATAGTAGTGTGTTAGTGTGTAACAATAGTTGTATTAATTGTAAGTAGGTAGGTTAGGTGTGTGTGTGCTCGCACGCATAGCATGGCCATGGCGACCTTATCCCACAAAAAAAAATTAATAATAATAAAATTTTAAAGGTAGGACTGAGATCAAGAATATCCCCCAGACTCAAGCCCAAGCTCACGCTCAGGCTCAGGCCTCAGTCGCGCTTTAAAATTACGTATTTTAGCCTCGCACGTAGCTAAAAATCGACCTTTTTGAGAACCAACGGAGCTTTAGGTGACCGAACGTTGTGCTATAAAGCACACCATGACCCTCTAAGTGATACGCTCGTTTCAAGCTATCACACACTTTAATAAAAAAACCGATCATTAAGAAACATTAAAAAACATCAAAAAATGAGTGAAAACGAACGCCTAAAAAAGTAAGCGGTTAACCTTCAAGGTTATTTCACTGACGCTTGTAGGGTGCCAAAGGCACATGCATCTGTGCTCAAATCGTGTGCTAGAGACTTACACGAGTTCTCATTATCCACCTACCTTAGGTTCCGGGCCCTCGACGGGGACCCAAGGTAGTACAAACCAAGACCCAAACATAGCGGCTAGTGACTCTTCCTCTGACTACAATGTCATGGAGGGTTTCCCAATGCCTAACCCCGATACCTCAAGCCAAGACATGCATGCCATGGGTCCGCAGTCCGGGCCGAGCGTGCTTAGTCGCTTGAAGGAAACCTTTAGTAGAGCCACTCACTCGAACATGGAGCTAACAATGTAAATGAGGGGGGTGGGGAAGTAAATTTGCCATTCATGACCAATGTAAACCCTATGCTCTTAGAGAGTGTGCACGTGAATACTCCATTCACTGCACCCCCTGACTCTTCAGAGCTATTCCCCTCCGAGGTCATATTACCTGATGGTAGAAGCCTTGCCGAAGTGCAAGAGGTTGAACGATATATCATTGCAGCTAGGGAGAATGAAATCAAGAGCTCATGCAAGGCGGAGCAAAGAAGAGAGTTAAAAGTGAAAGCTCCTATGTCAATATCATTTCTAGGAGAGCAATCAAGTTCTCCTGCATTAGCGACCACTAAGGGTCAACCCATAGAAAGCCACATTGCAACGAGTTCAAAGGACACCCCTAGCACCTCAAGCCTAGATGGAGCGTTCCTAAATGAGAACTAGGAGTATGAACTACAAACAAAAACTCTAACCAGCCTATACATAGGTCACACCTATCACGTGGGTTGGTTAGATGTCCTACAATCCACAATGGGTGCTACTAGTGTGGAGGATCAACAACAAAGAGTTTGTGAGGAGGTCATCCATAGGGTTATTGAGCTAGAGAGACAGAACAAGGGGATCCACATGCCTTCAATAGGTATCATGAGATTCTTGGATACAGAGAAGGCTAAAAAACCAACCTTATCGCAAATGGAGACTCCCTTGGTAAGTCCAATGGATTCTCCATATGTTGTTTCACTAGGGGTCTCAGTGAAATTTGATCCCACAAGTGATAGCTTTACCTTTCCAAGTCTAGCTTATCTTTCCCTCGATGACACCAAGGCTACCATGCCTACCCCAATGATGGGCATGCCAAGAAACATGCCATGGACCTCATTTGTTAGTAAAGCACCGCTACATGGTAGCTCAATGCCAGCAACAATACCTACAAGTGTGTACCAATCGTATGCACCCATGAATCCTTGTACTCATGTAGTTTCTACCCCTCCCATTGTTTCAACTACCTATGCTCCATAACCACAACACCCAAGCTCTTATTTCCATGGGACCATACCGGCTAGCATTAGCATGTCACATCCGATGTTTTCTATGTCCAGGGCCACCCATATGAGCTTTGGGCCGCCACATGGCACAACACCGTACCAAACATGGTACCCAAGGGCTTCCTATGCGCCAAGCCCAATGCCAATACCTATTCCACATGTAGTCTCTGGAGCACCTCCACCCATGGTGCCTGCTCACTTAGGTGACTTGGCAATATTTGCTCAAGCTATCGATCGATCTATTGATGAGAATATGCGTAACACGCCTGATAGAGAACCTAGAAGTAAGGCAGTACAAATAGCCAAGCTCACACAAAAATTTATTGGAGACGAGGATGTGAGAAAGCATATTGAAGTGTTTGAACAAATATGCCATTCTCTAGGAGAACACAATGACCTGCATAAGAGTAATGCTTTAAGCCTATAACCTTAAGTGGGAAGGCTGGGGATTGGTATAGAACCCTAAGGGTGGAAGAAAAATCCATTTACCCTACTCTTAGGAGACTATTCTTAAAAGAATACATACGAGAGGGAGTGCTTTGGGGTGTATCCTCTCAGCTCCAGAAAGCCCAACGAGAGGAAGGAGAGTCGGTGAGAGACTTTATTAGTCGCTTGAAGCATTTGAATTCTCATTGTAATCCAAATAAGCGCTTCAATAATAATCAATTGCTTGATAGATTCATTAGGGGATTACGACATGAGGATATCTACAATGGCCTAATCATTAGAGGTATCATAACTTGGGAAGCAGTCACCACCAATGCAATCCAATTGGAGGATAATTTAATGATTCAAGGAGAAAGAGTGTCTCTTGAGCCTAAATCTACTAGCTCGCAAGCATCGGGGCATCAACCAATGACCCTAAAGCCTATTGCTAAGAAGCCAAAGAAATATGAGATGACTTTAGCAAATCTCACCAAGGCCATTCAAGAGAGTCTTAGAGATAATCGTGCTCCGCAAAACAATCATATGTATCCAAGAAGGGAGCAACAATGGTGCTCAGTATGCTATGGACCGCATAGTACCAGTAAATGCCCTACTTTTAGAGTAAAATTCAATGGGGACTGCAATGCCTGTGGGAAGTATGTTCATCAAGATAAGGATTGCATAGTATGTAAGCACGCGATGGCCAATGATCAACCTTAGCATGGATAGACACACCTCGAGTGCCTGCATTGATGCCGGACCCACCTCTTGAACAAACAGCACAACACATGGTCCCTAGGGTCCAAAATGTTGTTTAAACAACACCCTTACCACCTCTAGTGCTAGGACCACAACCACCACATCTGAGAATCACTTCTGTGAATCAAGTGGGTTGTGAGTCATCCATTGCTTGTTTTGGAAGGCTGTGAGGAAGATATAGACCCTAATATTGCCTATGGGATGGATGCGCTTGAAAAAAGTCCACAATACTATATGGAGGACTATTGGGGACAAGTCAAACATGTCTATCAAGTAGCTGATTTTGCTGCAAGAGGCCAAAATATCAATTACACTGCTAAGAGACCACCTCTTCAATGCTATGAGTGTGGAGGTCCACATCGTGTGGCCGAGTGTCCTATTAGGCTACAAAAGAACGCCACACTAATGCAAACCAATCAAGCGAGCATGTCTACAATGCCGATACTCATGTGTAATGGATGTGGCATAGATCATTTAATTTTCCAATGTCCAAATAATCTAAATGCACCGAAGATCACGCCATTAAACTTGATTGATGTTACCAAGGAACCATCACAAAGTACACCTGTGGTACTAGTAAACATACTCACACGATTGATGCTCCAAAAACAAATTTATATTCTTGAGGAAAGAGACACGGCATCAATTGCCCAATCTCAAAAAAAGAAGAAAATGCAAAGGAAGGAATAGCAAAAAGCAACGACGGTAGACCCCAGTTCAAAGACCAACATAGGGACTGGTAACGACCCCGTATATATGAACGATGCTGAAGAGGATTCTGATTCAAGTGAAACCATGGAGATTAAAATGACCACTAAGATAGAAACCAAAAAGGAAGATCTTCATGCGCCACAATGGCCAGGAGCCAAGAAGAAGATAGGAACTTATCCAAACCCTACAGAGAAGATCGAGAGAGTCAAGCAATTAAGGAGTTTGGTAGAAGATACCCAAAGGGATCTAGAACCAGTACCTAGGCAGATCCGGATTACAGACACCATGTTCCCTATGCAACAACAACCTCACCAAGTCCATAGACCCTTAGCCATACCTAGTGTCATCCAAGAAGAAAGTGACTTAAAGTCAAGGGAAAGTGGGCGTACTCACTTCTTGATGGAAAGAATGTTTTCAGAGGGACTACCTGATCCTATAGAATAAATGGAGATCCCATCTTCCCCATGTCAAGGGACTAAATCCAAAAAGGTGCCGTTAAACATTGCCAAATTGATGGATTTCATGTCTTCAGAAGTTAGAACCACCATCATGTCCAAACTATATAAAGACCCTGAGCTAGTCTCAGCTCTTTGAGCATTCCTCAATGGAGAACTAAAGTTTGGGCTACCACAATTTTCACAGATGGATGGAGCTGGGGAGATGCCAATAGAGGAGGAACACTTAGATCCACAACGCAACCTAGATGAGAACCTTGTTATAGAAATACTTCTTAGCAAGTTGGGACAATACTTTGAGGGTGATGAATCCAATGCGACCATAACAATCACTACTAAGGGATTAACTGTGAAGTGAATCCTTGATGGTGGAGCTGGGATTAGCATTGTGACTAAAAATTGCTGGGAAACTATGGGAAGAAATCACCTTGCGACCACAACCATAGTAGTGAAGATGGCCAATGGGTCTATTGTTAAACCTATTCGGATGCTAGAAGACTCAAAATCAAGGTCTTTGGACATAAAATAAGAATTACCTTTATTGTTATGGATTTCTCCAAGCACACTATGGCATCGGAGATGATCTTAGGACATCCTTTCATGAGGGAAGCAAAAATGGTGCATGGCTGGTCTAAAAACCATGTCTACCTGCAGTTCCAAGATTCTTTCATTTGAGTGGATCTTGTAACTGGTCGAGCACATCCCCTAGGAAACAGATTTATAATTGATCATAGATCTGACACCACAGTTCACTCAGCCCCATTGAAGTATTGTTACATGTGTAAATCAGACACTGATGTTGGGGAAGATTCGCTTTATGTGGATGTACTACCTGGGATGACTGAGTCAGACAATGTGGATTGGGTCCACCTAGCAGCAACCATAGACACTTGGGTAAATAGGGGGACAACCTGGGTAACACCTAAGGGGGATGAAATGCCACCACTTGTATCCTCAAATATGCTATAAGCAATGCATATAGCTTCTGATGACCTACAAGATGAAGGTTTGACTAGCATTGGAACCAATAGCGTCTCACAAGACTATAGCCCACACGATTTGGGGTCAAAATCATCAATTGAAATTGACTCTAAGGACAAAGGATCTGAGTTAGATCTTAGTGCAAATGTGAGGAAAAACCATTCAGGGCCCAGTGGTACCCCAGATGACAATCTATCCAAGGGAGCAGAAGACGCAAGAAGTGATTCATCTAGTGACTCTTCACTAGACATCGGTTGTAATCAAAAATTAGACAAGAAGAGTAAGAGATATAAGAGGCAGCGATATCGAACAAATGTGCATGCTAGAATAAATGAAAAGAAATCTACCGCAGAATGGCTTAATTATATAGGGGCATGTGATGTTCATCGGAAGTTGGTAGATAACTGGGGTGAATACCTTCAAAGCGTTATGTGGTGTAGTCCACAACCCATTGACATCGCACAACTAGAGGCTACAGAGAAGCCAAAGTTGAGTTGTACCGTAAGGAGATGACAAAATCGAGAGTAAACTCAACAAAAAAATTGGAGGTGAAATCACAATCCACATGACAACAGGACCCCACAAAGTTACACCCTGCACCTGAACATTTCAAATCCTATACCACAGAGGAACGTAAGGTTGTGTATACAAAGGCTCAAAGAAAACCTATCGATGGGATTAATGGAGTCTATGGTGTTCCAATGATAGTTAAGGAAATAGAGTTAGTAGACCCAGGAGAAGAGTCCAAACCTGTTTTCATTGCCCATGATCTGACAGAGACTGAGGAGTGTGTACTTAAAGAACTTCTCAAGGAATTCAGGGATATATTTCCCTGGACATATTATGATATGAAAGGTGTTCCATCTTCTATGGTGCAACACACAATCCCCATGAATAGCATGGCTAAACTAGTTCAACAACGACCCTACCGAATCAATCCTAAATATGCAAAAATTATTCAAGAAGAGATTGAAAATCTTGTGAAATGCAGATTCATATACCCTATTGAGCACTCGGGTTGGGTGTCTCCAATAGTGATTGTGCCAAAAAAGAATGGGAAACTCATAGTGTGTGTGGATCTCAAGAAGGTCAATGCCGCCACTAGGAGGGACCATTACCCCCTTGCCATATTCAGAACATGTGCTTGAAAGAGTTTCCAGGAAGGAAGATTATAGCTTTTTAGATGGGTACTCTGGCTATAATCAAATCACAATTGCATTGGAGGACCAAGCTAAAACAACCTTTATAACCAAATTTAGAGTGTTCGCATTTCGTGTTATGGCTTTTGGCTTAACCAATGCCCCTGCTACCTTGCAAAGATTAATATACACTGCTTTTAGAGAATATTTGAGGGAGTTTTGCAAAGCTTTCTTAGATGACCTTTATGTTTATTCCTCTTGGAAAGAACATCTATCATGCTTACAAAAAGTGTTTGAGAAGTGTAGAGTGTATCGCATCTCCTTAAACCCTTTCAAATGCCAATTTTGGATTAAACATGGAGTCATTTTAGGGAATATAGTGTCCAAAAATGGGATTTCCACAGATGAGAGCAAAATTAAATCCATTTCTGAATTACCACCACCTACAACTATAAAGGAGTTCAAAGGTTCATGGGCCATGTTGGTTATTACCGACGGTTTATTTTAAACTTTGTCAAGATATTTCGTCCTTTGTACAAGCTTCTAATTGAGTTCCAATGGACCACAGAGTGTGACCATGCTTATGAGTCATTAGAAAAGACCTTGACTAGCGCTCCTATTCTACGAGTGCCCAATTGGAATGTTATTTTCCATGTGCATATTGATGCATCAAACTTTGCTATTGGGTGTGTTCTAGCTCAATCAAGAGAACATAAATTGGACTACCCCATTAGCTTTGCAAGTCCTCAATTGAATGATGCCGAGAGAAACTACACCACTACCGAGCGAGAAGATTTAGGTATGATTTATGTAGTGAAGAAATTTCGCTACTACCTTCTGGCCAACAAGTTTTTTTTCTATGTTGATCATCAAGCCTTGTTGTATCTAGTAAATAAACCTTGTTCCACGGGAATAATTACACGATGGTTGTCAATTCTCCTTGAGTTTGATTTTACCGTTCTGGTGAGACCTGATAAAAGATATGTCATGGCGGATCATTTGTCTTGCATACCCAATGGTGAAGCCCCTACTGGAGTCAATGATAAGTTGCACGAAACTTCTCTATTCCTAGTCAAAACCATACTGGAATGGAGTGAGAAGATTGTAAATTTTCTAGTTTAATGGTTTTCCACCCAAAGAGCTTCGTAAGGACATAGCTCGAAAACTGTTAAAAGAATGTGAACCTTACTCTCTCATTGTAGGAACTCTCTACAGGCTAGGGAAGGATGATATTCTTAGACGTTGTGCCCGTGAGGATGAGTATTTATACATACTGCAAGAAGCCCACATGGGTAGAGCCAGAGGACAATTCTCAGGGGAACTGACAGCTAGAAAGGTGTTGCAATCAGGCTATTGGTGGCCTACCTTATTCAAGGATGCATCACTTTTTGCAAAAGGATCTGATGAATGCCAATGTAAGATCACACAATGAAAGGATAAGATGCCCTTACATCCTGTTAAAGTTCCTCAACCATTTGAAAAATGGGGTTTGGACTTTGTAGGCCCAATTAGTCCGGCAGCTCGTAGCACTCAATCTCGATATATTATCGTTGCCACTGACTATGTGACAAAGTGGGTGGAAGTCAGGGTGACACGTAAGGCCGATGTGAGGTCAACTGCCAAGTTTCTCTTGGAGAACATTATTACAAGATTTGGTTGTCCCTTTGAGATTGTGAGTGACAATGGTACTCATTTTATAAATGGATTAATTAAAGAACTCACTACCAACTTTATGATATCTCACCATAAGTCCATACCTTATTATCCACAAGAAAATGGCCAAGCTGAGAGCACCAACAAGACCTTAATCTCTATCTTGACCAAAATGGTGGAAGCTCATCGCACATATTGGGATTTAAAGCTTACATCAACTCTATGGGCTTATCGTACTGAATACAAAGTTGTCATTAACTGCACACCGTTTAAGATGGTGAATGGCCAAGAAGTGGTTATGCCATGGGAGTTTCTCGTTCCTAGTCTTCAAGTAGCTTCTCAAGAAGGTTGGGATGGTAACCCCTTTGAGCGATTATATATCCTTGAAAGGCTAGATGAAGAGAGGCAATTAGTTGTGCAAAATGAACTTGTGGAGAAAGATATGAGGAAGAAATGGTTTGGTCGTCATCTAAAGAAAAAAGATATCAATGTTGGTGATAAAGTCCTTATGTATGGAGTGCGTAACAAAAAGAAAAAGTTGAAATATGCGGGAAAAGGACCATATAGAGTATGTGAGATCATCCCACAGAGGAACCATTCGTGTGGAGACTCTTGATGGAGTTGAAACCATTGGATTCCTCAATGGGAGCAAATTTAAAAGATACTATGATCCTTTAAGCCAAGAGGATCTACGTGCCATCCATACAAAAAAGGCATCCAAGGCACAAACAGAGTTGAAGAAGATGCAAGCTCAAGCTGAGGCTAAGGAGCGACAACAATGCATAAGACGAAAACAAGAGGCTAATCTTGGAGTTACACATGCATTCCACGTTGAAACCGACGAGGATTGGTTGGACTCTGAAACACCTCTATGATACCCTATTGAGCTAAATAGCACCTATGGAAAAGTGCTATATAATGCCTTATTGGATACGGGTGCTAAATATAATCTTCTATCATATGGGATGTGGTGTCAGTTAGAGAAGCCACCTCTATCTGCGAGTATTATCCAAGTCAAGGATTTCAACAAGAAAAAAACTGCGGTTTTTAGAATTTGGCACACTTCTGTCAGTTATGACAGTGGGGTTGTAGCTCAAGACTTTTTGGTCATGCCTATTGGAACTATGGAGGGTAATATAAACCTAGGATGCATGTGGATGATAGCCACCAAATGCACTATTGATTGGGGGACAGGGGGTGTCACAACACAGAAACCAACTCTTAGCCCTACCACTCAATCCATAGTCCCTGAGATATTGCCTCTTAAGGAAATAAAACCCAAAACATTGCATGTCCAAGAGGTTGAACCATATGTCCCCATAGCCCAACTCTCTAGAGCTTCAACTGATGTAGTTGAAATAAAGCTTGACACACACAAGACCCATTCCAATATAGCTAAGAAAACATGCAAGTGGGTCCCTAAAGCTTCTTTAGAGACCATAGCTAGTGCTAAAAAATAGAAGCCTTGTAAGAAACGTCCCACTCGCTCCAAGATATGTAAGAAAACGTGGCATTGCATTCCTAAATAACTATTGGAAGCCCAAGGCTACTATCAAGGAAATGATCAAATCTAGGTGCCAAAACATAGATTGTGTTCTTACTTGTCACTTGACCCATGTGCACCCAATCCTGTAGCTCCAAAACGAATTGACGATCGTCAAAAGAAAAACATCATAGAATGCTACACACCCGCTATAGGGCTAGTTTGGCTACCGAAGAAAGAACAATTTATTCCACCTAGCTCAGGAAGAGGGGAGTCCCATGAAGCTTTTAGCTCCTCATGTAATGCATCCATAGAGGTAAAATCTTCTCCAGAGCCTCCACCTACAATAGTGGACCTCCATAAAGCTACAAAGGAATCCGCACCTCCCAGTGTTCAAGATTCACCTGATGAACCACTTCAAGTTTGGTCCTGGGAGAGTACCTTACCAACCCTTGCAGCTCAATGAGGCACCTAAGGTAATAGAAAACTACTGGCAAAAATCCTCACCTATTACCAACTGGAACAATTGGTTTCAAAGGGTGATGAGCACATTTCAAACAGTATGACCTACCCAAGGAAGGGGGGAAGTCTTCATTCACTTCAGCCTATTAAATTATTTCCCTCTTACCCTTGTTTCCTAACCTCTCAATCACCAATCTTAGGGAATTGATATATAAAGCCTTATATTCACAAAAAACAAAAAATAATAAAGAGCAAGAGCAATTAGCAAACAAGTGTGCATAATAAAAGTCAAAACATTGACCCAGACCTACACATTCACATCTGGTACACTGAAAGAGAAACTTATGTCATCAAACACCTTTGATCCTCATCACTCGAGTGATGGAGGGTAGGTAGGATTAGTACAATAAGAGTGCTTCTGTTTTAGAGTTTAGTGATTAGCAGAGTTCTTTTTTCCCATTAATGTGTCTCCTAGAAGTATTCTTGTGTTTCATAGTGTGTACACGAACGTGTTGTTGTGGTTAGGATTTGGACCTTCATGGAATCTTTCTCTCGTTCACTCTTTAAACCAAGCGCGATCACATCAACACAAACAAGTGTTTTTTGTCCATTAGCATTGTCCTTTATCTTTTTTTTATCTATGCTTGTTTGCTTTAATTGTGATGGGTAGCATAATATTCAACGCATTTGCTTAGTATCAAACATTAAATTCAATGTAATTTTTTGTCATAATCACTCGTCTAGGTTTAAAAATCAAGCAGTCCGACTAAGCTAGGTGTTACAGATCTCCTCTTAATACCATGGGGAATGCCTTCCTAATATTCAATGGTTACTTAGGTTCTTAATCCGATTTAGGTAGCATTGTGTGGAATGTACTAGGGCTTTCTAGTGGGCTTAGTCCCTATTGACCTTTAGATTAAGTATTATAAAGGGAGTTTACTAATGTGATGAGTCCGGAAACGGTTACAGTGTTATATGGCTCCCCAAAGTTACAAAAATAAAATGTTGAAAACGTACAAACAAAAAAAATCAAAGTGACACAATGTAAAATCTTAAGCTAGAAGAGAAATATCAGCTTGATTTTGTACTTCACTCACATGTATCGCCTATGGTACTAGAGCCCTAGAGGTTCCCAGTGTGGGCGCTTTTCCTTGAAAAGCAAAAAACCCAAGGCATACAAAATAAACACACACATCAAAATTGAAACAATGTGAAAAGACTTTGGGGGATCAAAGAAAAGAAAATAAGTCAGGCGATGATTTCATGAGCAATTCCTTTTATCGTAGCTTAACTACAAGGTCTTCTAGGTATAGCCTCTAGTCAGCCCTCGGACATGAAATACTTGGCTCTCATGATTAAACAACTTAATTGACCAGAGAAATTTGAGAAGCTTGCCCATGGTATTAATAGTCGATCTCTAGTGCCTTTCGATTGTTAAATTAGCGACCCTAGACTTGTTTAATTTTTTATCTTTACAACTGTTTATGCGTTTGATTATATTGCAATTTAATGTTTATTGCTGACAAATGGTTTAAAATTCTGTTACCAATCAAATTGTCTGACTACAACTGCATATGCTTTTTAATTGTATATGAGAATGCAATTACTGTGCCAATGTTGTTTGATTTTGCAGTGACTAAACAAGGCTAAGGACATTCAACTCAAATGCTCTTCCACCTCAACGAACGAGCTTCAAATCAATAGCTTCCGAGGACGAAATCTACATCAGGAAGGGGGGCATGTTAACCCTTACGGCTCACGAACACCCTGTCACCTATGACAAACGCCATATTATTTATTTGGTAGAGTCAGGTATCGGGCTTGTCGGTCCAATAGGAAAAGGGTAAGAGTGATCTTCGATGAGAGGTGCACTCTAACATGAACATTCAGGGGTTAGCTGGCTAAGTATGGGCACCCAAGTGTGAATGGGGCGAGCTCATATAAAATTCAATTAAACCTAAAAATCATTCATTCTTTCATTTGTGTAATTGAAGATTTCTCTTGCTCCATCTCCATCTTCTTCTTCTTCATCTCCTTGTGTGTCTGTGTATGCGTGTGTGTGTGTGTGTGTGTGTGTGTGTGTGTGTGTGTGTGTGTGTGTGAGAGAGAGAGAGAGAGAGAGAGAGAGAGAGAGAGAGAGAGAGAGAGAGAGAGAGAGAGAGAGAGAGAGAGATCAAGCATTGTGATGGTGGTACGGCGACGACGAGGCGATTGAGCATGGCGTAGCAGCGTCTCCCTCTTCTTCATGGCGAGGAATCCTCCACGATAGCAAGCGTAGAGTGGTGAGTGACACACCATCGTCATCTTTGAGCTTACTAGTTTAGACTAGTTGCATACTTGGAGCCATTTGTGGCTTGCACACAGTGTATCGGCAAGTACCTTGCATTGACACATGCGACAAACGCACACAGCCACGATTGTCTAGTGTCCCACAACCTCGCCCAAGAAGCTGACAAGAACTCAACTACTATGAGACCCTTCTCCTGCCAATGAGGTGCGGTAGAAGGACGAGCATCTCTATGTGCTTCCAATATGTGACGTCCTAGTCGAACAGTTTACTGAAAGAAAGGGACCCTTGGATGGTCGGTTGAGACAAAAGGGCCTCACCAGAACCATTCTCCATGATCCCAATGCAGTCATGCCAATAGATACCTCTCCATAGATTCCCACAACTCGGATCCTCTAAAAATAGCACTCTGCAACCTGTGGGGCCTCAACTAAAACTCGATGTAAACGACCCCCACCCTATAGCTCAAAAAATAGGGAGGGTATAGTCTCTGTGTTAAGTATGGAGCCTGATTTACCTCTTGTAATTTTCTGTGGTAAAAACGCACATTTGTAAGGCCCCCATTATGAGGAGAAGCCAAAGTGCGTGAAGGAAAATCACTCGCCGGAATATTCCTTTTCGTCGGAATATTATGGCCGGATAGCGGCCGGAAAGTGGTTGGAACACGACCGGTTGGTTGGCCGGTGGCCGGTAGTCAATGGCCGGTGGCTGGTGGTCAATGGCCGGTGGCTGAATTCAAAAGCGGATTTATCTACACAAGCGTGACCACACATGGGCGGATTGGAGGGTCCGATTTGGACTTATTCACACAAGGGCAGCTACACATGGCTGCCTCTCATAAGAGAGGGCAGCCCTTTTGGCCTACAAAAGGAGGCCATTTCTACACACATTTCATAGTGTGAAGTTGATGCAACAAGGTGGGTGTGAGGTGGTGAGAGTGAAGCAAGGCGGGAGCTCTATTAAGGGTATAATCCCTTTGTAAATTACTTATTGTTTTAAAGTACTAAAGCCATTGAGTGGCTGCTTTCCCATGGACGTGCCCACATTGGGTGAACCACGTATATCGTGTGTACTCTCTCTCTCTCTCTCTCTCTCTCACTCTCTCTCTCTCTCTCTCTCTCTCTCTCTCTCTCTCTGTGTAGTTTATAATCTCGTGTATGTAAACTTGTCTCTCTCCATTAAGTAATCTACTCAATTATCTATTTAGCTACGTCTTATTTCCTAACAACTGGTATCAGAGCAAGGTTTTCTTGTAGCTAAATTATCTCAAGGAAAGGATTCCTTGAATTGATTTGGAGTTATGGCGGAGGAAGGGAAGCTCAAGATTGAGAAGTTCAACGGAAAAATCTACCAACATTGGAAGATGCAGATTGAAGACCTTCTCTACCAGAAGGACCTCTATTTTCCACTAGGTGGTCTTGTGAAGAAGCCCACAACAATGGCAGATGAAGCATTGAATTGTCCTTGATCAAAAGGCATTGGGAACAATCCGGTTAAGCTTGGCATCAACTGTGGCCTTCAATGTTTCGGAGATGATGACCACGGAGGACTTGATGAAGTCACTTGACAACTTCTATGAGAAACCATCGGCATTCAATAAGGTATTTCTTATGAAGCGCTTGTTCAATCTAAAGATGGCAGAGAATGGTTCAGTTGCAGAACACCTAAATGACTTTAACACAAACATAAGTCAACTTCGATCGGTGAAAATCAATTTCGATGATGAAGTGCGAGCTCTCCTTATACTATCATCTCTACCGGATAGTTGGGACAGCCTTGTGATGGCTGTAAGTAATTCTATTTTTGGCATAAATACTCTTAAGTTTGATGATGTTGTGGGTGTTCTCCTAAGTGAGGAAATACGAAGGAGAAGCACATGAGAATCATCAAGTGCTGCACTGTCAGTGGAAACAAGAGGAAGGCCTAAGGAGAGGTTCAAAAACCAAAAGGGTCGTGATTGCTCAAGGCGGAGCAAGTCACGCACAAAGTCAGTTCTTGAATCTTGGAATTCCGGCAAGAAGGGCCACGTCAAGAAGGATTGCTGGTCCAAGAAGAAGAAGGAGATAGAGTCTCAAGACAACAAGCCAACATTGGAGGCCAATGTGGCAAGTAAAGTAGAGCAAGATGCTCTAATTCTCTCATTAGACAATGTGTCTAATTCCTGGATAGTAGATTCCAGGGCTTCATTCCATGCGACACCACACAAGCAACATTTCCAAGACTACACCAAAGGTAATTTTGGGTATGTAGACTTGGGAGATGATGAAGCTTGTGAGATTGTCGGCAAAGGTACAGTTTCTATCAAAACTGCTAACGGAAATGAATGGAAGCTTAAAGATGTTAGGCATGTTCCTTCTCTTCGCAAAAATTTGATCTCTACAGGACAATTGGATGATGAAAGTCACAACATTGCATTCGGAAACAAACGGTGGAAGATCTCAAAGGGATCTTTGGTGGTTGCCAAGGGAGAAAAGGTCGGTACACTTTACTTGTGTACTGTTAGCACGCAACCTTCAGCTTGTGCAGCAACTACAGAAGTTGACAGTGCAATGTGGCACTACCGGCTTGGGCATATGAGTGCCAAAGGAATGCAAATCCTTCAAACAAAGAAGCTTCTACCAGGTTTAAAGGAAGTGGACTTGGAGTTCTGTGAAGATTGTGTTTATGGTAAACAAAAGAGGGTAAAATTTCAAAAATCAGGAAATGAAAGAAAAAATAAAAAACTTGAGTTGGTTCATTCTGATGTTTGGGGTCCTGCAAGTACACCATCACTTGGTGGCTCATTGCACTATGTAACATTCATAGACGATGCGACTAGAAAAACATGGGTTTATGTCATGAAGAATAAATCCGATGTATTTTCCATATTTCAAAGGTGGAAAGTCTTTGTGGAGAATGAAATAGGTACCAAGGTTAAATGCCTTAGATCTGACAATGGAGGTGAATATTGCAGCCAAGCTTTTGAAAGCTTTTGTGCTAGCAATGGAATTCGGAGACAGAGGACAACCCCAAGGACACCTCAACAAAATGGGATTTCAGAAAGGATGAACAAGACAATCATGGAGCGAGCATGAAGCATGCGGCTACATGCAGGCCTACCGCTTGAGCTTTGGGCGGAAGCTGTAAGTACGTCTGTGTACTTAAGCAACCGGTCACCCTCAACGGCATTGGATGGGGGAGTTCCAAAAGAGGCATGGACAGGTAAATCGGTGAATTGTGCATTTCTCAAAGTGTTTGGGTGTGAGGCTTTCATGAAAATAGATAGAAGCCTAAGATCAAAGCTAGATGCAAAGTCCAAAAAGTGTTTCTTCATTGGCTATGGAGAAGGTGACTTTGGGTATCGCCTATGGAACAAAGATATGTACAAAGATTACTTGGAAAGAAAACAAACAAAAGAAACAGGTGATGAGTACATGGAGCTTGAGGATGGTGAAGACTCAAGGACTCCAAACAGTGACAATGTGCAACAATGTTAACCAAATGAGGAGCCTCAACCTATTCCCCGAAGATCTACAAGAGCAAGTAGACCTCCAGAAAGGTTTGTTCCTTCCTTCAACAATCTCTTGATCTCAAATTCTGGAGAGCCGGAATCATACGAAGAAGCTATGCAACATGAATCCAAAGAAGAATGGACGAAGAGCATGCAAGTGGAGATGGACTCACTACATCGCAACCAAACATGGGAGTTGGTTGAGTTGCCTAAAGGTAAGCGGGCACTTCAAAACAAATGGGTGTACAAGCTGAAGGAAGAAGAAGGTGGGAAGAAAAGGTACAAGTCTAGGCTTGTGGTAAAAGGGTTTTCTCAAAAGAAAGGTATTGACTTCAATGAACTATTTTCTCCTGCTGTAAAAATGAACTCAATTAGGCTTGTCTTAAACCTTCTGGCTGCTCATGATCTAAATCTCGATCAAATGGATGTAAATACGACATTCCCTCATGGTGACTTAGAGAAGGAAATGTACATGCTTCAACCAAAGGGGTATGAAGTAAAAGGTAAGGAGAAAATGGTTTGCAGATTAAAGAAGAGCTTGTATGGTTTAAAACAAGTATCAAGACAATGGTGCTTGAAGTTTGATCGATGGATGTTGGATCATGGATTCACAAGATGCAACTCGGATCACTGCGTCTACACGAAGAATTTGGGAGATGGGAAATTTATCATCCTAATGTTGTATGTTGATGACATGTTGATTGCAAGTGCTAACATGCAGGACATCAAAAACCTAAAAGAGGAGCTGTCTAAATATTTTTCAATGAAAGATTTAGGTGCTGCAAAGAGGATACTTGGTATGAAAATATCAAGGGACGGGACGAAGAAGACAATAAAGCTATCTCAAGAGGATTACATCAAGAAGGTACTAGAAAGGTTTGTAATGAAAAATGCAAAACCAGTTTCTACACCTTTGGCTAGTCACTTTAAACTAACGAAGGATATGTGTCCAAAGACACAAGAGGAGATAGCCTATATGTCTAAAGTTCCATATGCTGCAGCGGTAGGTTCTCTAATGTATGCTATGGTCTGGACAAGGCCAGACATTGCACATGCTGTGGGAGTTGTGAGTAGGTTCATGGACAACCCAGGTAAAGAGCATTGGCAAGCTGTGAAGTGGATACTTAGGTATCTAAAAGGGACAACAACAAATGCTTTGTATTTTGGAGGAACTAATATTTTTCTAGAAGGGTATGCTGATGCACATATGGCAGGTGACAAAGATACTCGAAGGAGCACTACTGGCTATGTGTTCATGATTGGAGGCACAATAGTAAGCTGGGCTTCAAAGCTGTAGAAAGTGGTCTCACTTTCTCCCACAGAAGCAGAGTATGTAGCAATGACGGAGGCAAGCAAAGAAATTCTGTGGCTTCACAGATTCTTGGAAGAGCTTGGATTCAAACAAGACAATAGTGTGTCTTGTACAGTGATATCCAAAGCGCTATCCATCTTGCAAAGAACTAAACCTTTCATTCAAGGAAAAAGCACATTGAGGTGAGATATCACTTCATACGCACTCTTTTGGAAGAGGGACAACTAAAGCTAGGAAAGGTGCATACAAGTGAAAATCCTGCAGACATGTTTACAAAGGTGGTCATCAAGGAGAAGTTGAGCTTTTGCTCATCGTCAATCGGCATTCAAGGATAAGAAGCCAGGATGGAAAGCAGTCACAGGTTTGGTTTGGAGATCAATCTCCAGGTGGGAGATTGTTAAGTATGGAGCCTGATTTACCCCTTGTAATTTTTTGTGGTAAAACGCACATTTGTAAGGCCCCCATTATGAGGAGAAGCCAACCTGCGTGAAGGAAAATCACTCGCCAGAAACCAAAATTTTCACATCCAAAATTCAGGGGAAACTTTTTTTTCCTCACCGGAATATTATGGCCGGACGGCGACTGGAAAGTGGTCGGAACACGATCGATCGGTTGGCCGGTGGCCGGTAGTCAATGGCCGGTGGTCAGTGGTCGGAAGTCAATGGCTGGTGGCCGGTGGCCAAATTCAATGGCCGGTGGCCGAATTCAAAAGCGGATTTGTCTACACAAGGGCGGCCACACATGGGCAGATTGGAGGGTCCGATTTGGACTTATTCACACAAGGGTGGCTACACTTGGCTGCCTCTCATAAGAGAGGGCATCCCTTTTGGCCTATAAAAGGAGGCCATTTCTACACACATTTCATAGTGTGAAGTTGATGCAACAAGGTGGGTGTGAGGTGGTGAGAGTGCAGCAAGGCGGGAGCTCTATTAAGGGTACAATCCCTTTGTAAATTACTTCTTGTTTTGAAGTACTAAATCCATTGAGTGGCTACTTTCTCGTGGACGTAGCCCACATTGGGTGAACCACGTATATCGTGTGTACTCTCTCTCTCTCTCTCTCTCTCTCTCTCTAGTCTATAATCTCGTGTATGTAAACCTGTCTCTCTCCATTAAGTAATCTACTCAATTATCTATTTATCTACATCTTATTTCCTAACACTCTCAGCAAGCCTGAACTGCATTGAGGACCTCCAGTAGTTTGAAGGCCCCCATCCATTTGGGCATTGCTGACTCGAGCTATGTGATCCACTTAGCTGGTATTACCTTTGTGATGTCCTGACACATGCTCTGCACCCCTCTCATGCCGTGTGGCTGGATGCTTTGAATCTCCGTTGACCAGCCTGAGAACTGTAGCCAATCACCTAAAGTGCGTGTTGGATGCTCTACCATGGGGCTTCTGGGAAACAAAGAGCTATGGTGGATGGATTTGATGAGCCATCGCCTGCGGTAGCATGTAGGGGAAAGATGGAGAAAGAGAGAGCAGGTCGACACAATAAGAAGAAAATGATACGCTATATTTTGATTGATAGATTGTGTAAACAATAACCTTACATATATAGGCAAAAGAGGCTTCCATGCCAACTTAACTTGTAACTGCTTGTTTATCTGCATGCCATAAGGGCATATGCCCACGGGTATACCGACAAATTAGCCAAACTCGGGCTTGAATACCTAACAATCCCCCCCTCAAGTCTGAACTAGATAGGTCACTCTCATGATACCTCGAATTTTTGGTGTACTCATCAACCGTGAGTTTTAGGTTCTCTCACAACCAAGGATTATTGGTGTATCCATAACCTGGTGCTAGGTTAGTAAACCCCCCTTGAACAAGATAGGGTGTAGGTCAAAAAATTAGCTACCAATAAGTGGAGTTTTTGTTCAGTGCCAAACCTTGGGTTTAAGGTGTGCCTAATAACCTCATGAGAAGCGGGATCAAAAAATAGGACTTGAGAACAAAAAACTGATAATTTGGGAGGTTTTACCACTCATGTGTGGCAGTGTCTAGAGCCCGTACAATTTTATTTTGACTAAAAACATGAAAAGAGTTCAACTAAAGAACATCATTGTCAACAGAATATATTGTAGGCTTGTTGTCTCCCTCAATCATATGAATTTGATTTTTACCCTTTTGAAAGCATCTGTTTGACGGATGATTTGTTTTACCACAGAGAACACAAGCATTCTTCTTGAAATAGTCTTTTGTCTGATGATTGTTGTGCCCACAAATGGCACAAGATCTGATTCCACTGAATGGTCGAGATGAAGCTGAGGTAGCAACACCATTTGTGACTGCGTAGGCACTGGAAGTATCAGAAGAATTAATGGGGAATACTGCATTGGAGACTGTATATGCACTGGGAAAAATAGTAGAATTGGTAATAGGTACCCTGCGTTCTTCTTCTTGCAATGAATTGATGATACCATCCAAGGAAGGCAGCGGATCTTTCTCCTTTAACACAGTAACATTCTGATGAAATTTGTCAAGCAAACCTTTTAATAAAACGGTTATGAAATCTTCTTCTGGTACTGGGGCTTTGACATAAACAAGTTGAGTTTTAATACTCCTTAGCCGGTTAACTAAAGATGTAATATTTTCATCAGCACGCATAGCAAGAGAGTACAATTCCATCTTTAGACTCATCATTTACTTGGCTTTAGCACCAAAAACCTTTTCTAGCTGTATCCAGGCAGCACTAGCAGATTGCATGTCATCCAGAATAACGAATAAAATCATCTTCGAGAGATGTCAGAATTATACCTAATGCTTGCTCATCCTTGTGTTGTTGCTTGGCAGATAATGCTATGGTGACTGCAACGGATGTGCTAGATTTGCCAGCTGACAGCGGCTTGACGACGCTCCATAAATTTTTCCGCATCAAATATCCCTTCACTTTAATTTGCCAGGTGTGGAAGCCGGTTCCATTGAATTTATCCACATTTGAGGCCATATTCAATATGTCACGGATAACTTGGCCCTGTTTGCTATGCTTGCAAGTAATGATTGTGGTTAATAGAATTTTGAATTTCTTTTTAACATATCACTAGATCCGTAGCACAACCAAACCTTCAACACTACTTGAAAGAGTCGACAACAACTGAATTGCATTAATACCCCATTTGTAGCAGCTTAAATTTGAACACTGAGCATCGATTATTGAGTAGCATGGACTGTGAAATCCCTTTTGCAAGAACGGGGTGTGAAATCCCTCTTGCTTAAAGCTCAAAGACTCAACAAAGGGCGGCCGGTCCAAAATATAGCATGTTAAATGGGAAATCAAAAAACAAATAATCGAGCTCTGTTTGTCTACGTTAATGGGCGATGGCGTGGGTGATTTGTTTTGCTCGCATTGAGTTACAAAAGGGTTTTTAGCAGTAGGTAGCGTGTCAAAAACTCACCAAAAATCCAGGGTGAATAAGTTGATGCCGCTTTTGTTTAGTTTGCTGCAGTTCGACAGGCGTGCTTCCTCTGTGCATATGCGGCTACTCCCACACCGTGTCGAGCCAAGACCAAGAGCACCTTGCTCCGATACCAGATGTTGGGAAAGAAAGAGCTATGGTGGATGGATTCGATGAGCCATGGCCTACAGTAGCATGTAGGGGAAAGATAAAGAAAGAGGGAGCAAGTCAACACAGCAAGAAGAATCTGATACGCTATCTTTTGATTGATAGATTGTGTAAAAAATAACCTTACATATATAGCCAAAAGAGGCTTCCATGCAAACTTAACTTGTAACTTCTTGTTTATCTCCATGCCATAAGGGCATGTGCCCACGGGTATACCGACAAATTAGCCGAACTCGGGCTTGAATACCTAATAGGGATCCCAAGAAACATGAGGCCTACTACCAATCAAGTGGCCTCTTTGAGTCCTAACCATGGGGTTCCAAATAAGGGGTTGTCACAGGCGCTCCTCTATGCAAGTAGGCTGGTGCTGCTCTAGGCCTCTCCTCAACTACTGCCAAGAGCGGAGCAGATTCACAGCAAAACGGTCCTCGAATCTCTTGCTCATGCCAACTTTGTAAAAATTCATATGGTCAAAGGTCTCCAAGGGCCTCTAGCCCGATTCACTCTTGCACTAAGCCGCTGAAGCAAAAACTCCTTCCAAGGCTCCTCCCCTGGAAGCAATCCTCTGACAACAAACTTCCCAAGAAGGGCTCTGCTTTGTTGTGTTGGGTCTATGATCCCCAACCCCCCCTGAGAACAAGGAAGAGTGATGACTTGCTAGGCCACTTTGGCCTGGGCTATCTAAGTGTCACACCCTAACCAAAGGAATTATTGATCATCCTCTCTACCTGGATGATGTAGGAACTCAAAAATATCCAACAAGATGTAATGTACCACATAGTAGCCAACAACACATGGTTGGCCACTACAAATCTGCTTGCTAGAGAAAGTCGTACGGAGCTCCAATGTAACAGCTTCCTCCTGATGGACAGGAGAAGGGGAGCAGTTTGTTGCTCAGGAGACAAGTCCAAACCAACCTAGCATCCCAAGTATCAAAATACAGTCCCTGGGGGAATCCATTTGAAACCCTCACCTGATAGCCAATCAGACGTAGGAGCATTATCAACCTAGAAAGACATTCTCTTTCTCCAATTGATTATTGCACTTGGTGCACAACAAAAGGTCTCAAGAGCATGCTCACACCTGTGAAGGTTGGCCTCCTGGCCCTCCAGGTAAAACGCTGAGTTGTTTGCAAACTCAACATCCAGTAGCTCATCGCACCGAATAGGGAGCGCTAATCCATGTAGACCAACCTGCAGTGAAACCAAAAATCTACTCATCACCTCAGTGTAGAACTGAAAGAGGAAGGGGATAGGAGGGCAGACTTGTCTAACCAAACAAGTGAGCATGAAACGATCTCCTCTACCACCTGTCAAAAGTACTTGACTGTGTGCCTCCTCAGGATGGAGGGAACTCTATGCATGATGGGCTTCTTAGATGCAACTGACCCATGAAGCATCCTCAACTGGTTGACCTTGGCATGCACATGTCGGGGTCCCACTATCTCAAAGAAAGCCCCTATCACTTTGTCACCCACTTGGATCCACTAAGATGCATGTCAATGGAAATCAAACTCATGGCACCTCTCCTCTGTGTTGGCAAGCTCCTGGCGAGCTTGTTGCAATTGCTCCTCCAACCAAGGACTATCTAGATGCTGCCCTTGCATCCTTTGCAAGGAAGCAGCACCCTGTCGGTGATGCTGCTACTCCTCTCTCGCTACAACCAGGCGGGTTGTGGACTCCTAAAGAAATAACCGACTAAGCTGAGCAAGTCTAGAGGCCACTCTATTAGCAGGAGAGTATTGCATGTCTAGGCCCTCTTTCCAAAGAGCCACCACTCGCTCTTTGAGTGCAGTGTCCAGCAAGACCCTCTTAGGGATGCGTAGCATCGTGCTCCCCCTCATCTATCTATCTGTCACTATGTGAGGATCACTGGTGGATGGTCCAAAAAACAAGTCCCAACCAGAATGCAAATTGTCCCACCCAAGTCACAGAAGTGGTCACTAGTGTAGAAAAAATCTAACCAAGGGAGATAGATTCACTCCTCCCACTCTGCAGCTCAAACAAGAGACGGCTAGGCTCTCTGGGGGCCTCAGAAAGCTAGAATGCTGCCACACATCTGAAACCCGCAGAGTCATACATAATTTCTCCCAAGCTGCCAACTCAACTCCATGCACAGTAGTATGAATACCTCCAATCCTGCTAGAGGAGTTTGCCAACATGTTGAAATTCCCCCCAATGCACCCTGGCTCTGCCTGCGACAAAGACTCTACAAGATGAGACCAAAACTTTGCACATACACTCACCACATTGGGCACATAGATGTTAAGGAAGCCCGCGAGGCAACCTTGAACCTGTATAGTAATCCGCTGAGACCTGCCATGCACGAAAATCCCTCTGTCCACAATGGCGTCCTTCAAAGAGTCCACAATAGTCATACATCTCCCTCCCTGTATGCCACCAAGTCCAAATGCAGCTGACCAAAATATCTCATACCGCCCACGCAAAAGGTGATCACAGTGTCTAATGTGAATCTCACACAAATGATGCTCATGTAGCATAAGAAGGTCAGTCTCTCCTTTCGCAAGGCATGCTGAAGCTCCTGACGCAGTCGGTCCCTCTATCGCTAAAATTGGGGCCCACCTAGTCCTTGAACGTTCCATGAGATGATCCTCATGGGGAGCAAGAGAGAACCGATGATGCAGTAGCAGCTAACCGTGCTATCTTTGAGGTTGTCTTAGATGGGGAGTAATCCACATCTGAGCGTCCCTGAGATAGGCATGACTGCAAAGAGTGTCTAGCTCAAGCCGAAGAAGAGTGAGCCATGCACAAGGCAACCTCCTCTGTCGAGGAGTCCTCATGTATGTGTACATAGCATGGCGGGCTTTGCGTGTCAGCAACCAAGTGAACCACAATGTGTCTACATCCTCTTGAGTCTGGAAGCGTCACTGAAAACTTGGCCAACGGCCATAGAGTCTGAACCAAGTCTGTAACCCCTAGGTCTCCCATGTGGTGAGAGAACTCCAGGTCCTGTACCTACAACCACTCCATCAATGAGTCTAAAGTCCACTCAAGTTGGTGCCTGCCACATAGGGGAAAAGAGAAGCCAACTGCTAAGTCCAGGGCCTCTATCCTTCTAGCTGCAAGGAATAGTACATGAACTCTGAAGCAAGTTTCCTCAAAGTCAGGTAAGGGGTCGTTGAGAAATCGTGTAATGTTGTAGGCAAAGAAATCCCAATGATGACAAATGTCAAAGCTCGTTAGTCCACAAGGAACTACTGCAAAGGGAGACATCTAAACCAGAAGAGGGGTACGCAAGAAAGGTTGTCCCTCTCTTGCCAAGCGACTCATGGCAAAAGCGCTACCAAGAGATCTCCTAGCAGCCAAGGATGGTCCTACTCCCTAGGATGTCTACGAAGAAGGGGCGGGAGGAGATGTGGAAGCAAGGGGGCTTGAGGGAGAGGGAGGGCAGGGAGCGACAAAGAAAGGAGGGCAAGGTGGAGAGGCAGAGGGAGGAGGCAGGCGGAGGAGGGGTGGAGGGGAAATCGAGGGGAGGAGGGGCTGTCGGAGGTGAGGTTGAGGTGGAGGGTGGAGCAGGGACCTCGTTATGCTGAAGAGGGTCAAAATGGATCCTTGTGGGAACGCACTCCTACTGGACTGGAGCCTGTGGACTGGAGCCTGGGGACCACTCTGAGTGCCACGCTGGCATGGTGGCCCCTGCTGCCATCGACCACGAACCTATTTCCAGTCCTCCTTCGCTTGAGCCCCAGGCTTGGAGAGTGGCTCTGCCTGCGTACCCTGTGACTATGTCTGATGTTGCTGCTAGCCCTGGATGGTTGGGACTGATCCTATGGTGTAGGTCGGGGTCTCCTTCGTGGACATGCCATCGCAAGATGGCCCATTTGACAATATATAAAACACTGATTCGAGAGGCCCAAATACTCCACGCTCTGACGGAACCAACCTCCACTCACCAGAGGTAGTAGGATGACCTTTGAGAGAGTGTGGGAGTCTCGAACCAGAACACACACTGTGGGGATGTCGACCACCTTGGAAACTACAGAGACTACCGTGCGAGGTATCTCCAAGACAGTCCCAATTGCTGAGCCTATCCTGGAAAGGAGCGGAAGGTACTCCCTCCGTAGGCCAGGGAAGCAGACTAAAATCGACAAGTATATCTCCTCGAGAAGAATGTCGATAGCTGGGTCAAACCCGTGGCTCCACTATTGAAAGTGTGCTGAAACTGTTTGGATGGCTAGGGGGCTCATTGAAATGACCTTGGACTCCATCTCGAGAGTCTCAAACTCTATCTGGTAGTAGCTACGCTTGAGAAACTGAACATCGAGAATCTTACCCACCTCGGCTAGAAGGCAAGCCTGAAGGAGATCACGCACCTCTCCTCTACTAGGTCGGGTGCTGATGAGCCTTATTACTTAACAAGCAAAGATCGAGCACCAAAACTCGAGCAAGGAAAAAAATTCAAGCGAAATCACAATTTGGTTAGCCTTAACTAATTTTCTTCCTAAATTTTATTGCACATTTCCATTAAGGTGTTCTCAAATTTATTGATGAATTAGGTTGAGGCTCATTAAACAGGAACAATAAAGCCAAATTTACCTATACCAAACCACAAGAACATATGTATCATAGTAACAAATAATTTTTTTTCATTACCAATGTCCTACTTAGATCATAAGAACAAAGAGAGAGCGAGAGAGATCAGGAAAAGGGGAAGGGGAGGGGGGGGTTTGCTGAACAAGGTCGATGATTTATCATTACCAATGTCCTACTTAGATCATAAGAACTAAGAGAGAGCGAGAGAGAGGGGGGAAAGGGGAAGGGGGAATGGGAGGGGGGGTTTGCTGAACAAGGTCGATGATTTTTTAGCTTGCTTGAATTCGTTTGAGTATTGATATGCCAACGTTTATCATGAGTCTCTAAGATAGACCATGTGGTTGGAAAAAGCTCTTGGTTGCCTATGGTTCATAAGCAATGACGTAGCAAACTTGAGACGTAATGGAGATTTTTTAGCTAGCAAAGTGGCCAAGATTGATAGAGTTTCTTTGGTGCCTCTATTACCATGCACCTCTGGGCATGCATCATTGTCATACTTCTTGGTCGGCAATCCATGCATTTGAGTTAAAGTGCACGAGCTTGCTTGGAAGCTCTGGTAAGATGTACACAACATGGTCAATATAATCCACTCACAAGTGTGAGTTTTGCCCGAAAATAAGAGAGATATACACAACATGGTAGGCTTTTTGGGTTGCATTGTGTAATGAATACTATGAGGATTGTATATAATACCTCATTAAAAACAGTGTAATCTCATCTCTTGAAAAACCAATGCTTACTATTTTTGAATAAGTTCCCCCACCATCCCCTTTGAGGTTGTGTTTGGAAACGCAATTGTTTTGTGGTTGGTGAGAGACTTCAAGTCAATAAAACATGACATTTAGTTTATATTTGTATGCCTATATTACCTGTTCAGAAACGGCATTACATGATTATCATTTGCTATGCATATACATTTGTAAGACTACCTCATTTGGTTTCCTTCACCAAGCATCTCCAGTTTGCGTTTGGAAACGCAAGTGTGTAGGGGGTGGCGACAAGCTACAAGAATAACGTAGAACTAGTTTTGTATTTGTTAGTATAAGAATAATTTTTTTTATTTTTATTTTTGCAAAACTCACAATTGTGAGTGATTGTATTAGAATGACACCAAGATATATACAAATAGCCATGACCTATACAAATTTGTATATGTCACTCACAAGCTTGTAGGGGATTCCAAATGTTCTTCGTTTGTGACCTTGACCCATTAAGCTTTTGAGCATTGCTTCTTCCATTCTTTGTTCAAATGGGCGACCCAATCCATCTTATGCATCAACGCTCGATAGATGCCCTTGGTATGAGGTTTCAAAAAGTGGTTACTCATAGGCCATTTCCAAGTTTTACACTCAAAAGTGGATTCCCAAATCGGCCTTAGAATGTTGTCGTGGCCTTCAACAACTATGTTGATAAGAAGCTTCTCAGTGCCATTGAGTTGAAACTGGGCAGCCAATTGGTTAGAAGATTTTGAGAACTTATTGTCACCATCCCAAAAGTGGGTCAAGCGTCGGAGTCTGTTATTGTTCATCCTTCTTGCAATCTCTCTCCAATAACGGTTCAAAATTACACCAGCAGCTATAGACAACCAAGCGGACCAATGTGAGATGGAGTTCTTTGATGAAGTTCTAGAAGAACAAACTTACTAAAGAAAGTGAAAATCTTGAAGATAATGATAGAAAGAAATCTTTGCACATAGAGTATTTAAATGCCAAGGCAATGGTATAGTAGAAGGGATGAGTTATCACGGATTTCTAAGAATCCAAAAGCTTTTGAAAACAGAGGTACACTTTTAGTCTCCTTCTCAAGAGGAAGGATCACAAGAGATCACATGACGTAACTCTTACTCAAAATATGTGGAGCCTTCCAAATTGTACGTCTCAGCTCAATGTTCCAACTTGAACTCCCCACCATAATCAATAAGGGCAACTTAAGACTCACTTTGCTGGAGGAAAGGTGGGAGCATGTAATGGAGAACATATGGATGCCAAAGGTTTCTCCGCACATGAAGATTTTCTTATGTAAGGTTATTTGGGGGTGCTCTACCAACGGGGGTGAAGATTCAGGAGAGAGGGATTGGGTCAAATCGATGCTTGGGGTGCAGGTTGGCTAGTGAAGATTTGGCCCACCTATTAATGGACTGCCCAACTATCAAAGGCCTCGCAGGGAAAATATGCAAGTGAGTCCAATGAAAATGGAAAATTAGTTTTTTCAAGATTGACCTATTCCTTGGAGATAAGAATTCAATTCCTTGGAGATAAGAATTCAGGTAGTCCTGCACTCCTCGTCAACACTCAGATCGTCAGATACTTCTTCTTACATATTGTATGGCAGACAAGGAACCATCGTGTTTTTGAGGAGGTTTTGAGGTGGCAAGCTTCGCAGAAATTATACAAGAAACCAAAGTGCTCATATGGACACTCGGGCGCAAGCAAGACTCGGAGGATTGGTCTAGGACTACTTGTGCCTTGTTGTGGATCAAGGATGAGGGGGTGGGTTGGTAGGGGTGGCTGTCCTGATAGCCGATGTAATTATGGTCCCTGGATGATGTCATGGCTTAACAGGAGCATGACAAGACCTTGTAATTTTTTGGGCTATTCAATTTAATACACTCACAATTGTGAGTTTTGCTATTAAAAAAAAAAGACTCACTTTGCTTACTTTCCATTTGAACATTATTAAGCGCTCTCTCTCTCTCTCTCTCTCTCTCTCTCTCTCTCTCCCCCCCCCCCCCCCCCCCAACACATCCCCCTCCCCGGCAAAAACAAGGTGAGGAGTCACGATGGCCTGCAGAGAATGTGAATTCAGGTGCGAGAGAGAGGCCTTCAAAGATTGACAGAGGTGGTATGGGGGATGTTTGTTTTTCTGTCAAGACAATGCAACACAAGGAAGCAGACATTCCCAAGATAACCAGAAGCAGACATTCCCAAGATAATGCAATGAGATATAATGTCATGGCATTGTACTAGCCAATGCTAGCCTCCAAGGCCAACCGCCTTCTTCACAACTCCTTGCAGGCCAACTAGAACAGATTTTGTTCGATTATTGCCTATCACGATGACCTTGGTGTGGCGCGGCAACATAGACAACTCCTCATCAAAGCCCTCGTCACTCGCACCCCCTGAGCACATCACCCCTTCCTCACTTGCACCACCTCCTTGCCCATACATAGATCTTTCCTCTGATCGCACCTCCTCCATCTCCATCTCTGTGTCCATCTCCATCATCTTTAAATCAAGTGCCCTTTAAAGCAAGAGCGGAGCAAACCAAACCCCTCATTGTAAGAAAAATTTGACTTGTTGGGTGCAGCTGTTAGGATTATATTAATGAATCATACCAGATCGAAACTACTGACGTTTCTAACTCAGGATTTGGCAGCCAGCCTGAAAGAAGCACAAGGGCTTCATATGACCACCACTCCAAGCTTTCATTAGTTTCAAGAGTAGAGGAGCAAATAAACATCTTTTTTCATTCAAGAGTTTTTGACCAGGCATGCATTCCATATACAAATGACAACGGTTTTGAGGTGCGTATTGTGTGCACATGTCTGTGTGTGTTCGTTCATCACGTACGCATGTTCAAGCATTAAATGCATGGGTATGTGCCATCACCCCAAGAAGACAATAATGTGCCACATTTTATGTGGAGCTCTAAAGTTGGATTTGGTACAGGAAATACAGAGAAACATGAATGGCTTACCACATCATTAGATCAGAGGGCACCGCAAGCTTAACAAAGCCCTTAATATCATGAAGTGCCTTGGTAGAGAAGCGTTTTCTTGTCTTCTCGCACGATGGAGAAAACACCACATAAATGGCAAGCTGTAGCACATTCATCCAGCTAGAAATTCATGTAGCCAATGCTGCACCTTTGTTCCCCAGGTCCAACTTGTAAATCAAGAACCAACAGAGAGGGCATGTTGGAGAGAGAGGGAATGTGATTATGTGCATGCGCGTGTGTGTGTGTAGCGAAGAGAGAGCTTGCATTGTGGCAGACAGAGCTGGGCAATGCCAAGAAGAGGGCTTCCAGTGAGAGATTGAAAGAGAGACAAGCTACAACCACACGCGAGATGGCGGAAGTGTCAGGTGACAGTAACATGAACTCGCATGCCTTCTCCACAGCGTTAATGCACTCCTCAGCAGGCTTGCCATTGTTTTCCTCCTCGTATCACATCGAGTCATGTCGTCTTACAGCTCCCGCCTTCACACAAAGCTAAAATCCTACTGACCGTCCACATGGACTCCATCCGTCAAAGGACGCCCAACCCAACCCAACACTAAGGACTTTCTTCAGCACGCCAAAAAACATTATGCAACTTTAGGTTACTTTTAAATAGTGAACTAATGAAGACAAACACCTAATGTAATGTATATAAAACTATCCATGGAAAATTATGTGGATGCCGCACATTTTTGCAAGCAGACTATGTCTAAGGATGCTACACATTTCCTTCTTCATTAGCATCTAAACCTCAGATATGATTTTGCATTCGCATCTCTTTGCTCGCCTTTTATCCTTGACTCGCTTTTTATTGCTCGTTAAATGGTAGCACTCGGTGCTGATGATCTTGTAGATGATGGAGGTTGTTTGAAGGCGCTCCACCTCTACAACTAGGCTCGCTTGCTCTATCGACGATGGAGCAACTGGATGGTTGGCTCTTCAGAGTCGGGCGAGGGAGCTTCTGGAGAGTCCCTCTGGGGTGGAGCATGAGCCTCCATCTATGTCTGCTACTAATAGAAGAGCGAGAAGAATGAAGGTGAGGCCAAGCTTTGCTGGAGATAGCACATTGAAGCACGAAAGAGAGGTAGGGAAAGTCCTTCAAGCAAAATCGGGGAGCGGGGGGAAGGGTTCTCCACTGCGGGCTGTGAGACACGCAACAAAGTGGGGAAACAAAGTGTGCGGGGGCTGGGGGCAGTGAACAAATGGAGAGGAGGCGGCAATGTCGAGAAGGTGTGGCAATAGGAAGCGGCTGAGCACATCGCGCTGGCTGTTCTCAGCAGTAGCACGCAACGAACGGTAGTGGCAACACGTAGTAGGGGCAATGCACATTAGGGAAGCGCAAGGGTGGGAAGGGGGAGGGGGAGAGGACAAGTGCAGGCAAAAGGGGGGACGCAATAGCAGCAAACGAGCTCCCTTTAATGTGCCCCATTCTAGAAGCTTTGAATGCACCATGGATTTTTTTGATTCAATGCTTTGGATTTTCCCTTTGAGAGTTTAAAGAAAAAAATCAAAATGAAAAAAAAAAATCCTCTATTCCACAATTAAATGCATGGCAATGATAATTCCAATCAAGTAATGGGGGAGAGAAGAGAGAATCACTTGATCTAGGAGAGGGACATGCCTACCTAATTGAAAGGTCCATCATAAGCTCTGATAGTAGATGGTAGAACCTAGTGCGCTAAGGTGGATCAATGTTGGTGCCATTCATTAGACATTAGGCTAAGGATGATCACTCGACTAGCTAGTAATAAAACCCAAAAGACAAACAAACATGCAAAGTAAAATTGGATTGATCAATAAGTTGAATACAAAGGAAGGCTTAAAAAGCTTTGGGAAGTGGTAGAGGGTGATGCAGTGCATGATGTATGTAGCTCAAGTGAGCCTTCTCTAATGCTAGAGATGCATGAATGGAGAAAAGGTAGAGGGTGAATGTGAGGCTCATTCAATGAGCTCAATGCCCTATGGCTCATGTGTCATGCTCATCGATCATTTCATGGAGATATTACAAGTGATACCCATGTCTAGGGTTACCCCTATATAAATCAAAGACAATCAAATGCATTTAAGTTCTAAGCTTAAACCTATTAATAAACTTTGTGGTTCTATTACACTTTAAAAAAAGTTTCTTCTGAAGTTTGCGACCTTGATTAATTTCATGAGTATGTTTATCTAACAAAATTAAGATATGCCACCCTTAAAAAAAATTTAAGCTTCCAATGTCAGGCAACCAAATTTGCATACGTGGTTATTAAGAACAATGAGAAAAATAAATGTGTTATTGAGTTTGACAATAAAAAAATAATTCTATGTGATCATGTGACTACAATATCAAGGAAAACATGAAATTAAAGACTTGGTGATCTATCTATCGTTTAAATAGGCTCCTAGAAAGCTATTGTTGATTCTTTTTGCACATGCGTGCTGCCATTTGCACTTTTAAGGCTATTGGTAGTTATATTTGTACGTTTATCTTTCCATAAGGCCATTAGGTCTCCTCAATCTCAAAAAAATAAATATTAACTTATTAAGTGCATAAGTGAAGGCAAGTTTAGAAAATGAAAAGACAAATGAAAGTGGAAAGTCAAAAGACATATGGAGGTGCAAGAAATTCAAAAGACCATTTCTGCTTATATAAAGAGATGTTTCTTTTCTCTTTTATTTTTTCTTTAGCGTTTTTTCTCTTTATAGTGTCCTCCCTCTCTCTCTCTCTCTCTCTCTCTCTCTCTCGCATATGCACACTCGCAATGTTATATCCTCCCTTCCTAGTTAATACTATTGTAATGTATTACAAAAAAATTAAAAAGTATTCCCCAATCTCAAAAAATTAAAAATTCTTTCAAAACATATTAAGTGCATAAGTGAATGGTGAGTTTAGGAAATGAAAAGATAAATGAAAGTGGAAAGTCAAAAGACAATGGAAGTGGAAAGTCAAAAGACCTTTTTTGTTTATATAAAAAGGTGTTTTTTTCTCTTTATTTTCCTCTAGCGTTTTTTTCTCTTTATAGTGTCCTCTCTCTCTCTCTCTCTCTCTCTCTCTCTATGTTATATCCGCGCTTCCTAGTTAATATTATTGCAATGTACTACAAAAAATCTAAAAGATATTTCCAATGGCTTTGAAAAAACTAAATTGTGCTGGCTTAAAAATAATTAAAATGTATTCTTAATTCAAATTTTCTCTCAACAACAACAAAAAGGATGCACTAGTCTATAGTACATAGCAATTGGCAATGATAAAGGCACATAGATTTGCAAGAGCATTAGCTGTAAGTTATTATTCAGTGCCAAATTCCTTTTATAGTTTATGTTTTTGTGTAGTCTTGAAGATACGTACCAAGAGAATAATATGTTTTTAGCTTATTTAGGTGTCTTGTGTGATGGTCTAAGTGATACTTAAGAGACTAAGAGAAACAAGATCTATGTAATGCTACGTCTTATGTTCAGAACATACCATGTTATGGTTATAAAACCATATAGAGGGCACCATATTTCCCTTTGGGCCATAGGGTCCCAATATAGAGCCTCCACAGATGCAGTTAGGCCACAAATGGCCTTAGAGCCATTTAATACTGTTTGTTTGTAGTACATTGGGATGTTAGAGGACACCTTGGCCACCCTATGGCTCTAAGTCCATAGGGTTCTCTAACTAACATAGAGGACAACCTTTGGCACTAGGATCTATGTAATGTTAGAGGGAACCTTGGCCACCCTATGGCTCTAAGTCCATAGGGTCCTCTAACTAACATAGAGGACACCCTTTGGCACTAGGATCTAGGTAATGTTGAGTAAAAAGGCCAAGGGTTGTTGTGAAATCACCAAATTGTATCCTATGGCCCAAAAGTTATAAACATCTTCTAGGTACTCCATATAGGCCCTATAGCCATAGTGTGGCACATTTTTAGGTACAATGTCAACATGCTGTTCAATATCATATGCTCTATTTTAATCTACATCAAATTGACACTTAAAACACATGTAAGAGGGATGATTTTACTGTCCATAATTTAATCACAAAAGAGCAGGAAGAATCTTGTTAACTGAGTCAACGTCACAGAAGCTTCTAAAGACCAAAGAAGTAAGGATGCACATTGAAGTTCAACATGAAGAAGCAGTAAAGATTGGAGTTACACATTTTTCATGTTTTCCCAAAATGATCACGTATTGTAAATTCTTGATTTATTTCAAGCCATTGTAATATTTTGATGTGTTACGGGCTCAATGGGAGTTCCAAGTTGTAAAGAATATGCCAATTATTGTGCCTAGGTTGCAGATTCACTAAGTGGTGGAGCCCTAAAGGCCTCCGGCGCCCAGACATTGCATATTTTTAACCTAGGTATATAAGGCAGTCTGTAAAATAAATTAGGATTCTCGAGATCATTTGTTGAGAGCACTCTTTGGTGACATCTCTTGAGGTGTGTGGCTATGGAGTGCATGAGCTTCTCCTTGCTCATGAGACTTGATTAACACTAGTCAATGATTCAATCTCTTTCACTATGCCTCGCTCATGCTTCTTATGATTTCCTATGATGCTTAGATTAACTCGATTTTAAGTAATTAGTGGTTAATCCCTCTCTAATCTTGTGTAATTACCCTTTTTTTCTTGTGTGTACATGTAGGTTTGATTGAACTGTGGTGCTCGATAGATCTATGTGTGTGTGCTTACGATTAGTGTGTTGCATGATAGGATTAGTGTTGTGTGCGTCTTGCAATCGTAGTGTGTGTGATTGGGTTGATTGGAGGTGAAGAGAAGTGGATGTGGAAATTGCCCTTCATTACGGCTTAGCTCCTCCATAGGCCGAGAAGCTCACCTCATAGAGCTAACCATTTGTGTTTCCACAATTAGCTCACTAACCGTGTGAGTGTTTCCATGCCCTAGCCGGGTAGCTCATCCCTCCGGATTGATAATTTTATTGCAACGATATTGGGACCCCCAACATTTGGCATCGCTGCCGAGGACGGGCACTAAAATCAGAAGGGGGGAATGTTAACTGAGTCAACGTCAGTTAACAGAAGCTGCTAAAGACCAAAGACGTACGAATTCATATTGAAGTTTAACATGAAGAAGCAGTAAAGATTGGAGTCACCCATTTTCCACGTTTTTCCAAAATGGTCATGTATTGTAAATTCTCAATTTATTCAAGCCATTGTAATATTTTAATGTGTTACGGGCTCAATGGGAGTTCCAAGCTATAAAGAATAGGCCAATTACTGTGCCTAGGTTGCAGAGTCACTAAGTGGTGGAGCCTTAAAGGTCTCGGGCGCCCGAACATTGCATATTTTTAACCTAAGTATATAAGGCAGACTGTATAAGAAATTAGGGTTCTCAAACTCATTTGTTGAGAGCACTCTTTGGTGAGAGCTCTTGAGGTGTGTGGCTATGGAGTGCATGAGCTTCTCCTTGATCATGAGACTTAATTAACACTAATCAATGATTCATTCTCTTTCACTATGCCTCTCTCATGCTTCTTATGACTGCCTATGATGCTTAGATTAACTAGATCTTAACTAATTAGTGGTTAATCCCTCATTAGTTTTGTGTGATTGCCCTTTTTTTCTTGTGTGTGCATGTAGGCTTGATTGGAGTGTGGTGCTCGATAGATCTATGTGTGTGTGATTGTGATTAGTGTGTTGCATGATAGGATTAGTATTGTGTGCGTCTTGCAATTGTAGTGTGTGTGATTGGGTTGATTGGAGGTGAAGAGAAGTGGATGTGGAGATTACCCTTATTGCGGCTTAGCTCCTCCATAGGTCGAGAAGCTCACCTCATAGAGTTAACCATTTGTGTTGCCACAATTATCTCACTAACCATGTGAGTGTTTCCATGCCCTAGCCGGGTAGCTCATCTCTTTAGATTGATAATTTTGTTGGTCATTGGAGCTATTGCAACGATGGGACCCCCAACATTTGGCATCGCTGCCGAGGACGGACACTAAAATCGGAAGGGGGGAATGTTAACTGAGTCAACATCAGTTAACAGAAGCTGCTAAAGACCAAGTACGGATGCACATTGAAGATCAACATGAAGAAGTAGTAAAGATTGGAGTTACACATTTTTCACGTTTTTCCAAAATGGTCACGTATTGTAAATTCTCAATTTATTTCAAGCCATTGTAATATTTTAATGTGTTACGGGCTCAATGGGAGTTCCAAGCTGTAAAGAATAGGCCAATTACTGTGCCTAGGTTGCAGATTCATTAAGTGGTGGAGCCCTAAAGGCCTCGGGCTCCCGGACATTGTATATTTTTAACCTAGCTATATAAGGCATTCTGTAAAAGAAATTAGGGTTCTGAAGCTCATTTGTTGAGAGCACTCTTTGGTGAGATCTCTTGAGGTGTGTGGCTATGGAGTGCATGAGCTTCTCCTTGCTCATGAGACTTGATTAACACTAATCAATGATTCATTCTCTTTCACTATGCTTCTCTCATGCTTGTTATGATTGCCTATGATGCTTAGATTAACTAGATCTTAACTAATTAGTGGTTATCCCTCTCTAGTTTTGTGTGATTGCCCTTTTTTGCTTGTGTGTGCATGTGGGTTTGATTAGAGTGTGGTGCTCGATAGATCTATGTGTGTGTGCTTGCGATAAGTGTGTTGCATGATAGGATTAGTGTTGTATGCATCTTGCAATCGTAGTGTGTGTGATTGGGTTGATTGGAGGTGAAGAGAAGTGGATGTGGAGATTGCCCTTCATTGCGGCTTAGCTCCTCCATAGGCCAAGAAGCTCACCTCATAGAGTTAACCATTTTTGTTTCCACAATTAGCTCACTAACCGTGTGAGTGTTTCCATGCCCTAGCCGGGTAGCTCATCCCTTCGGATTGATAATTTTATTGGTGATTGGAGCTATTGCAACAATGGGACCCCCAACAAATCTTTAGATAAATGTGGTTGTTTTCTAGTAATTTCATGATCTTCTTTTTATTGATATGCCTTACAATCATCTTTAGTATGACCATTTATGTTGCAGTTAGAAAAATGCTTGCTAGGAAATTTGAGATGAGATATCCATCCATGAAACTGTACATTTCATGGCCAACAATCTCATCGAGCATCATATCACTAAATGGAAGAGAAAATTGTCCTTGAATGGTTTGACATTAAGTTTTTGATCATCAATGCAGACCATCAGTTTCACATTCTCTTTGTGACAATCACTATTGAAAAGAATCAGTCTCATTTCTCCTTTACTTTAGTAATGAATCCTACTTTTAACAAATTGTTGATCTTTTTTTTCACCTTCTCAGCATAATTTTTATTCATTCTATATGTTTGGAGCCTCACTACGTTGTGCATCTGGTTTTAGTGGTATTCAACGTTGGCATACCTCTAGATCTATACCTTTCAAGTTCGTATGCTCCTAGGTGAACACATCCTTATATTTTTGGAATAGTTGCCTTACTTTCTCCTTTATCTCCAGTTTTAGATGTTTGTTTTTTTTACATCTTTAGATTTTTCTCTAAACCAAGATTCCAGTCTTCAATCTCTTCATCATTTATAAACAACCAATTCAGTCCACCACCTTTCCTTTTTGCCAGAGACTCCACTTCCTTATGAGTCCTTATCCTTGTAGCGTATCCATTGAAGGGATTTCCCAACCTTGCTAAATATACCTTAATATCTATGTTTACAATGTTCCAACCAAGTGTGACTGCATTGGTTTGCATTTCCTCATCTAGTCCAAAATCCTCTTCTACTAATTGACCTCGTTCTCATGGTGACATGTCATCTAGATTGGCTGGTCGTTTTGCCTAGATGAGAACCAATGAAATTTACTAGATATTGTTTCCTATGGTGTTTTTCTCTCTCTTGATCCAGAAGTACCGCATTTAGTTCTATCTCTACAATAGAAAATATACTCATAAATGCCATTATTTTTTTTTATTGTTTTGTGTCATATTCCCTACACAATTTCTCTAGCCTCATTGCCTTCTTCCAGCTTTCGATGTTGTTTGTTTTCACTTGGATTCTCGTATTGGGTCCCTGAATTGTTAATGTTTGGCCTAAATAATCATGAATAGTTCATGCGCTTTTGAGCCAAGGCCATCCCAATAGCATAATGTAAGCTCCTTGTACATCTAGTACTAGAAACATGGTTTTGAGTTTCTCACTTTCCACTCTAATTTTCAAGTTCTTGACTAAGCCATTGGCTTGGACTGTTCTCTGATTTGCCATCCTAATTCTAAATGTATACAATTTCATCTCTTGGATCCCCAACTTCTATTTGACATGCTCCTTGAGGATGTTCACTCTAACCCAGCCATCTAGTATCACTCTCGACACTGGGTCCCACTATTTTCTAAGCTTTTAATCGATCTCAATGATTGGAACTTCATCGTACTTAATTTCAAATAGGTCCATGACCATTGTCTTAGGAAATAAGACGTAGCCAAGTAAATATTAGAGTAATTTACTTAATGGAGAGAGATAATTTTCACACACGAGAGATTATAGAGGAGAGAGAGAGAGAGAGAGAGAGATCGCACAATATACGTGGTTCACCCAATGTTGGCTACATCCACAGGAAAGTAGCCACTCAATGGATTTAGTACTTCAAAGTAGAAGTAGGTTACAAAGGGATTCTACCCTTAATGGGCTCCCACCTTGCTTCACTCTCACCACTTCGCATCAACTTCGCAATGCACCACAATGCGCTTTGTGTGTAGAAGAGGCCTGATTTTATAGGCCAAAAGGGCTACCCTCTCTCACAAGAGGTAGCTGTGTGTAGCCACCCTTGTGTGGACAAGTCCAAGTTGGACTCTCCAATGTGCCTATGTGTGGCCGCCCTTGAGAAGACAAGTATGCCTTGAAATCAGCCGCCCACCATTGACTTCCGACCACCAATCACCGGCCATTGAATATACCAGTCATCGACCAATCGGCCAACTGATTGGCCATTTTTTGACCACTTTTTGGCCGCTGTTCGGCCATAATATTCTAGAAAAAGGAATATTTTGGCAAGGGTGTGAATTTTTGGTTTTCTAACGAGTGATTTTTCTCACGCATGATGGATTCTACTCATCCATTGACTCAAAATCTCTACGTTCAATAGAGTCAAACCAGGTGGTGGCATCCTCCTTTAAAGTTAACCCAAATCCTACAAATTGTGTGGAAAAGTCTAGTACTTCCTCAACCCTAATGACACACACAAAGATTTCCACATGATCCCTTAGATCCCTATTTCTAGAATATTTCTTGGTGACCCAGTTTTTGGACTTGAGAAGGTCTGATAGGAGGTTTTTCCCCCCGTGCATTGTATATACGCCCATCACTCTAGGGCTATCTATCTTTCCATTGCACACTAAGTAGCACACTCTCTATTGTTTGCCTTGAGCTTCCTTCATCTTCTCCAATCTATGTGCATTTCTCTGCAACCCTAATTCCAACAATTGGTATTAGAGCAGATTGCGTCCCTACGGGCTTAGTCGCCAGTAGCTCCAGCACACGCCTGCTCATTTTTTTTTAATTTTAGTGAGCTTTGGCGAGTGTTCGCAGGTCAACAAAAATTTTGGGATAACTCATAGAGCTCAGTCTACTCTTATTTTTGGTTCGGGCTCATTTCGGCCTCCGTTTCCACTACAAGTAGTAATGCACATGCTATTTTGTCATTTTGTATGAAATTTCTGTCACTGCCATTTTCTGCATAACAGGTGTCTTACAGTCTTCTATGGTTTGTGCTGTATAGCACGTGTTATTCCCGCTTTGTTTCTCCTCTTTCCGGGCAGTTTTCACATCAGGTGCAACATTTACCATGGCTGACAACAACACATATGTGTTCAAGATGTTTCCTGCTGAGGACAGATTGGATGGGGACAATTACCCTATGTGGTCTTACATGATGCAACATGTTCTCGTGTCAAAGGGCGTCTAGAATATTGTGCAGGTCATTGATGTACGTCCTGGTTCTGAGGATGCAGGCGATGTTGAGGATGTGGCTGGTCTTGTTGCAAGGACTGCTGCTATTAGAGCTGTTTTGCCTACGGCATAACAATCTTGTTGGGATGTAAAGGATGCGCAGGCTCATGCATTGATTGTGTTGTCTGTGAAGTGTACCATTGTTCCTCACATTTGTTCCAACAAAATTTTCAAAAAAAGCTTGGGATATTTTGGTTGGTCTTTATGCAAGTTGCCATGAGGCTAAAATTGCTTTGCTACGTAAAGAGCTAGAGTCGAAGATTATGCATGAGGAAGATGATATGGACACTTTCCTTGCTGGTGTCAAGGATATCAATGAGAAAATTATTTCTGTAGTGAAGTCATTTCAGACAGCTCCCTTGTGCACACCGTTCTTGATGCCTTACCAGATTCTTACCAGAATTTTTCTAGTACTTGGAGACTCATGACCCAAGGAAATCCTAAAGTTGTCAAGCTTGATGCATTATGCACATTGCTGTTGCAAGAGTCACTTTCCAAAAAAAACAGGACTAGACAGTGTGCAATTGAACATGCTTTTATTGCTTCTTAAAGAAAGGGTGGTAACAGCAATCCAGCCACTTCTCATGGTTCTACTCCAAGTGGCAAAACTTATATTCCCAATGCTTCTACTGGCAGCACTTCGTCTGGAATTCTAGAGATAAGGGAAAAAAGAAGATGTGTTGCCATTATTGTAAAGCTAATGATCACTTGATCAAGCAGTGTCCTAAGTTGAAGGCCAAAGAGGCTAAGAAGAAAGAGGGTGGTTCCACTGCAAATGCCGGTTCCACTACCAATGCAACCATTGTTGAGTCTTTAAATTATAAATATTTATCAATAGTATTGTGGTATCACTGCCACTCTGGTGCACCTTGATCTGGAAAATGTAACTAACCACACGCTGATGTAACTAACCAAGCATTGGCAGTCACAGTAGTGAGCTATAATAGAAGAAGCATGGCTAGTTCCAAGGTAGGTGGATTTAGTCCAATTTTGGGTATTCCACATTGGTGGAGACGGCGGGCAAATCAAGAGACTATTTCTTGAGGATTCCCTCCTATCTTCTTGGGCATCGTCCCCTCCACCCCTGTCCCAACTTACAAAACTCTTAGGAGATATCATGAGCCACAACTTGTCTCCTAGGGATCAACCCAATTCTCCTAGGCATCAACCCAATTCCCCACCATAGGAAGATGCTTCTATGCATCCAAAATTCCCTTCACAGTCTGGGGCCATTGACCAAATGTTCCAATCAATTTCCACGCTCCTAGCTCCCAAGGTTTTCCCAATATCATTCTCGGGTCTTCGCACAGAGGACGTCCTGACCTGGCTTGACCATTTTGATAATGTCACAACCTATTACCAGTGGCACAATCAATGTTGTGCCATGGAGTCTAGAACCTTGTTTGAAGGGGTCGTAGAGCAACCAAGTTTGTCCAGCAGCCCGATAGTGTCAAAGGTGTTTGGGGGACTCCTCAAGACGTTGCTAATCCAAAAATTCTGCCCACCAGAACATCACCGAAACTGCACTAGAACAACTGAAGGTCCTGCGGCAACAACTTGAATCTATAGCTCAATTTTTTATCAAGATTAATAAACTACGCTTGCGAGCAGATCCTGCCATGTAAAAGGAGATGAAGCTATTCTTTCTCTAGCCGCATCTGCATCAAGACATTTCTCGGAGGGTACGAGATCAATCCCCAACACGTTTTCATTCAGCCATCGAGATTGCTTAATGTATCGAAGGTGCTGGCCAAGCCAATTAGGATCAAGTATTTCAAAAAATTTCACAGCCTAACGGGAATGAGGTGCAAGGATCACTCCCTACTCCAATGGAAATAGATTTGCAAAATGCTCAAATCTCTAACAAAAGTTCGCTATGAGAACGTGATGCACAAGGTCTCCCTAAGTGTTTCTATTGCAACACATATGGGCAAATCAAGAGATATTGTCAAATACTAAGGGCTCATCAATAGTAGCAGATACAAAACACTCAGGTTCACGTCAAGGATGTTGCCACTCTTGCTGCTCTACCAGGAAACATCTACGCATATGGATGATGGAAGGCACTCATCTCAATTCCAAGTTGTTGCCACTTCCAGCCGCACGGTGTGCTCAACCATCATCCAACTCGAGGGCACATCTCAAAAAGCATTGCTTGACTCTAGTAGTACCATTTCATCAATCATTCATTCTTTAGTAGACCTACTAGCTCTTCCCACTAGCATCACAAACCCATTTCGATACTCTTTGGTGACAATCAAAAAGTTTATCGTTCTAATGTAGTTGCACACTGCACCTTTCACATCGCCATACCACATTCACACACGCTTTTTATGTTCTCCCTAGGAAATTATATATCCAGTTACAATTGGTTGTGATTGGTTTGTTCAGGCCACAGCCAAGCTACACTTTGACTGTGAAAAGTGTAGCACTATAATCTCCAGCTACAATTCAAAAAGTGCAAGTGGGGAGCCACTAAACTTAAATTCCTTGGTTTTATTATCTCAGCCAATGGTATTTAATTGGACCCTGACAAGGTGTTAGCCATACAAAATTACCCACCCCGTAAAATTGTCAAGATGCTCTAGAGATTCTTCAGCATGGCTAATGTTTCTCTCCGCTTTGTCCCCAATCTTGCCTCCATCACGTATTTTCTTTACCGACTTCTCAAGAAAGGCACTAAGTACAATTGAACTACTTCATTCCAACAAAGATTTAACCAATTAAAACAAATCATTTTGCAGGCAACTGTTCTTGCTCATCCTAAATTCCAAAGCCCATTCTTGCTGCAAACAGATACCTCAGATCATGGGTTGGGGGCCGTGCTGCTCCAACAAGATGGCACCTCGTCTCATTCATCAACAGGTCACTTACTTCAATAGACACCAATTATTCCACTATCAAAAAGGAATTGTTGGCCATTATTTGGGCTTTTGCCAAATTCCACCCATACCTACAATGGTCAAAATGATGTTGCCAAATTCCCCGATTACCACCAGATCAACATACTGCTAGTATTCAGCCCTCCAAGTTAGAAGCCATCAATTGGCTGCATCACCTACAACAAGTGAAACCCTTACTATGGAGCACATTGCCCCGTAATCTTCAACAAGCTCAACTACAACAAAAAAAAACTTACGACAATGGCCGTGTTACTATCACATACAACCATGGAGATCATGTCATGCTTTACTACCCCCTCCATCGCCAAGGAATCAATGAATCTCTCCTTCATCGTTGGCTTGGTCCTTATGTGGTCCTACAACAACTTTGCACCAACACGCTGCAATGCATCTCCAATGGCACCATCACAATTTCCCATGTCATCCACATGAATCCATTCCATCACTCGCTGATGTAACTAACCAAGTCTGGGCAGTCACATTAGTGATCTATAATAGAAGAGGCATGGCTGGTTCCAAGGTGGGTGGATTCAGTCCAGTTTTGGGTATTCCATAGTATTAATTACAATAATGGATTTTTCTCTATTTTTTGAGATTCATTCAAATCAAGGTGCTCTACAATTCTCTTTGGCCTAGTTGACTCAAAGAAACTTGTGATTGGTCTTTGACAAGCATCTTGCTTAGGTCTACCAAGCCTTGAGATTTCACCATCTTGGTCCTCTATAATATCCTAAGAAAGATAAACCATTAACTCTCTTTTAGCAAGGCCAAAAGTTGTAGGAGAGTATGCCAATGCAAGATTACGGAACAAACGATGACACACCCAACCACTTTAAGCCTTCTCTCTCTCTCTCTCTCTCTCTCTCTCTCTCTCTCTCTCTCTCTCTCAAGCAAATGCATATAATGTGCACATAATGTACATCATAAGGTGTTTCAAGGCAGATAAGAGTGGTATTTCTCAAACCCTGCTGCTATGCTATGGGTACTCTTGACTCTCAAATATGCAAGACGTGTCAAAACCCCATTATGGTATACAATTTTACTAGCCTTGTTGCTGAAGATATTTAAGTCATTGAATGAGGTATAATTGTCAAATAGAGGAGTCACATCATCAACCACTTTATTATTAGATAGGTCTAAACTCTCAAGTGAAAATCTTGCCAAGCTTCATCAAGAACACTCTGCTTATTATTGGATAGTCAGAGGGTGTTCAAGTTTTCATGAGAACAACTATTTTCATAAATAACTTGCACTGGTAAGATGCATGTAAGGGTGTTGTTTGTGAGATTTGACTCTAGAGGAATGAAAACTTGACCAAGCAAGCAAAAAAAAGTCCTGAAAAGTTGTTGTCAGATAGGTACAATTGATCCAATGAGACATATTTGCTAGAGTTGAAGGAAGCACCCGCCATAAACAGTTTGACGAGAGTGCCAAAGACTCTCGAGATGATAACTTGCCCATACTTGTAGCTGGAATCTCTTACTTGACAAGAAATTATTTGAGAATCCTATTCTTTGCAACGATGAAAAGTTACATAGAGTAGATGGAAGCGGTGATCCCAAAGCTAAACAAATTATGAAAAAAATTGTGAAATTTTCAAATTGCAAAAAAAATCACTGATAAAGACCAAAACATAGCAAGTGAATTTTCACTAGTCAAAGGTTTTGTGTGAATACTCGATGAATGCACCCCTAAAAATTTGTTGTGTAAGAGGTCCAAGATGCTTCAGATGGATAGGCTTGACAAGCTATCCATACATGCTGGTCGAAGCCCCCTTAAAAATGGTTTATAAGAAGGTCCAATTAATCCAAGGCCTCTAGGCTACCTATATTTCAAGGAAGCTTTCTCGACAAAGACTTTCCAAAGGCACTCACACTAGACAAGGATGATAAGCACATATACTCATTAAAATCTCACTTGACAATAGATTGGAGGAGAGATTGACCTCAAATAAGGATGACTTTGGTTGCCCAATCATAGGGGGATAACTTCTCTTGGGATGTAACTCGTGTAAGAAAGGTCAAGGTTCTCGATGACATCATGGGCATGGAGATGGATAGCCTAGAGTTGAGCTCTAATGAAGAGCAAGAGCTAAGAGTGAGGTAGGTGAGCTTGGACACGAAGGGCAAATACTGAGGGAGGTCCAAGAGACAAAGGTTGCATTGAGGTTGAGGTGGGTAACATTGATAAGGTCAGCCAAGGCCTGAGACAGTAGAGGACCAGAGATGCATGAGCCTCGTAGGTCTAGAACTTCCAAGGACGCAAAGCTTGCAAGAGAGGCTAGACGATAAACTCAAGCTAGAACAAATGCAGAGAAGGGAACTTTCCTATACCTTCATGAATAAAGAAGATTACTACAAGAAGCAGATTGCAGAACTATAGGAGGATCTCAAGGAGGCCCAAGACCAGCTCAAAGAAAATGAAAAAATCAATGAAAAAGAAACCTCTAAGACTCTACCTAAGGAATCGGAGTCCCCATAATTTTTGAGGAGACCAAAGCCATAACTTTGCTTCAAATTCGGATCCACTTGAGCTTGAGGTAGAGCAAGGGCTATTTGACAAATTTGCATAGAGGCCAAACAAGCTTTGAAGGTGAATATAGAGCAAGAGACGAAGGAAATTTGGAAGGACCCAAGCTCCTCCAAAGATAAAAAAGGATCCTACAATCTGAAAGTTGGGACAACCACCAAATTATCTTGAAGATACATCCAACGTTGCTCACTTACTGCAGACATCTCCACCCAAGAGCACAGTTACAAAAGATTATATGTTGAAGACACTAATAGATGCTATAGAGATCTTCAAGAGGATCCTAGATATAGCATGCATTATGCATTAGAAAAAATATAGACTTTGCATGGGTCTTTTAAGAAATCCTAATTTCAAGGGATTAAGTCTAATATTGTGTATGGTTAAGGGGACAAGTGCATTTATTAGGTTACTTTTTTATAGGTTTGTCTAGTACTTTTTTTACACCCAAGTAGGGATGGAGCTATTCCGCTTCTTAGCTGGTAGCTGGAGATGAACCCTCTAATTGGACCTCCTTCAGTCCCGTTAACCTAGCTTCAATCAAGTCTAGCCTGGCCTGTTGTACCTCATTGGCCAAGCTTTGCACTACAGCTATCATGGCCTTGTCTAGTCTAGATAGTGCCTTCTTCTTCTAGACCTCTAAAGACTAGGGCGGTAGTTTTTGAATCATCCGAGCTTCAAAACACTTTGACTATTCTGACAGCTTCTCAACCAGGTTTTTAGTTATTTTAATGCAAGCTCCTGCCATTCATCTACTACCTTGTCCTTTCCCTTAGCCTTCCAGGCTGCTCTCTGCTGCTCCCACTTCTTGGTCTCAACAATCTGTTTGTCCTCCTCCTCCTCTGGGATCTCTTCAATGACTATCCCTTCACTTTGGGCTACCACCCTAACTGGAAATAGTTCTGGTGCCTTCTAGTTAGGAGTTTCTAGATTTTAATCTTCTGGGAACTCGGAAGCAAAGTGGCCATACTTGCTACAACCATAGTAGCCTAGGTTTCATTTTTTATAATTTCCCCATCCTGTGCCCCTACCAGTGATATCTCTCTCTGCCATCACCAGTACTTGTACTAGCTTCATTATACTTGGACCCACTGGTCCCATCTACCTTGGGTGCTTCATAGTTGGTTAGTGTGATCATTGATAAGTCCTTACCTTTCTTGAAGTGATGAATTCTTATTCTCCATTTATTCCATATATGACCATATGATTTGCAGTAAGTTCACTGGGAGCATTCATCAATCCTATGATCCTTGGATCTGCACTTTGAGCACCAAATTTTTGTCTTCTTGACTAAAGGTATTGTCTTTTCAATTTCAATGATTTTCTTGGACATTTCCTCTAGTATTTTTTTTTATGACCCTTTCTTCTTTCCCTTTCCCTTATCGTTTAATTCACTTTCAAATGAGGTTGAACTAGAGCTTGAACTGGAATCCTGTTAACCCTCACGGCTCACGGACACCCCATCACCTACGACGGATGTGTATTATGTATTTGGTAGAGTCAGGTACCGGGCTTGTCGGACCAATAGAAAAAGGGTAAGAGTGATCGTCGATGAGAGGCGCACTCTAACTAGGACATTCAAGGGATTAGTTGGCTAAGCATGGGCGCCCAAGTGTGAATGGGGTGAGCTCATATAAAAGCCAACTAAACCTAAAATTCACTCATTCTCTCATTTGTGCAATAGAAGAGTGCTCTTGCTCCATCTCCATCTCCATCTTCTTCTTCTTCACCTCCTTGTGTGTGTGTGTATGTGAGAGAGAGAGAGAGGGAGAGTGTGTGTGTGATTGAGCATTACGAAGGCAAGACGGCGGCGAAGCGGTTGAGCGCGGCACAACTGCAACTTCTTCTTCATCGCGGCGAGGAATCCACCACGAAGGCGAGCGTAGAGCGGTGAGTGACACACCCTTTGCTCTCTTGAGCTTGCTAGTTTAGGCTTGTTGTGTGCTTGGAGCCATTTGTGGCTCGCACACGGTGTATCGGCAAGTCCTTTGCTTTGACAGTGCGGCAAGGAGCGCACATTTTTGGCGCCGCTGCTGGGGAAATGCCCTACACTAAGCTCGGTTAAGCACTTTACGCTTTCTTGTGGTGCAATTTCTATCATAGGAAAGGTAGGGAATGAGTGTGTGTAGTTGTGTGGAGAAGGATTTGTGAAGAAGGAAGGTGTGTGGTTGTGTGGAGAAGGTTTTTTGTTACACTGTACTGTCTTTTTTGTTTTCTGTTAAAGAAGGAGTTACATTTTTTTGCAATGTACTGTTAGAGTTAAGGTATTAGCTATGGAATGTTAGTTCTGTAAGGTTCAATGTTAGTTCTGTAAGGTTAGTTTTGTAGATCTGTTAGCTACTGTAGTACTGTGTAAACAATGTTAGAGTGTGTGTGGCAGTATCTCCATTAGCTGTAAGTAGATAAGTTAGGTGTAGGTTAAGTGTGTGTGTGCGCACGCGCGCGGCGCGGCCGCGGCGACTTTTATATATAAAAAAAAAAAATAATAATAATAATTTCAAAAATTTATTTTCGGGCTGGGGATCATTCCCCAAGCTCAAGACCAAACCCAGACCTTAGTCCTCAATTTTAAAAAATAGTTTATACACCTTTTTATATTTAAAAACTATTTTTAGGATTTCGAGGGCTTCACGTAGCCAAATAGAGAGCTGTAAAGCACGACACGTTCCTTTAGATAAAATGCTCATTTTGAGCTATTACACGCCATATTTTGTGGCTCGGTTACAAAAAATAACCAAAAATAACGGAAAAAAAAAAAAAAAACTAAGTGAGCGGCCTTCACGGGCACTCACCAACGCGCTTAGAGTGTGGAAGTCATATGAACCTACGCTCTGGACGAGTGTTAGAGCACGAGCATATTGGTAGTGCCTCCATTTACGCGGGCACCCATTATTCCTCCACCCTAGGTTCTGGACCTTCGGCCGGGAGTCAAGGTAGCGCGACCCAAGATCCTCATATCGTGTCTAGTGATTCTTCCTCTGACTACGAAGTCATGGAGGGGTATCCTACACCAAACCCTGATAGTTCAAGTCAAGACATGCATGCCATGGGCCCACGGCCCGGGTCCAGCGTGTTTAGCCGCTTAAAAGAGACCCTTAGTAGAGCTACTCGCTCCGAACATGCGGTTAATGAAATAAATGAAGGGAGTGGGGAAGTAAATTCTTCATTCATACCTAAAACGGACCCTATGCTTCTTGAGAGTGTGCATGTGAATGTTCCATCCACTGCACCTCCTGATCCTTTAGGACTATCTCCCTCTGAGGTTTTACTACCCGATGGTAGGAGTCTTGCCAAAGTGCAAGAGATCGAACGCTATATGCAAGCAACAAGGGAGAGGGAAATTGAGAACCTATGAGGGCTAGAACAAAGTTGAGCCCTGAAAGCAAAGGCTCCTATGACAACAATCATACCAGCCGAGCAACCGAGTGCTCCAAAGGTAGCAGTCACGGAGGGGCAAGCAATGGGGAGCAATAATGCTTCCACTTCAAGGGAAACCTCCAGCACGCCAGGCCTAGATGGGATATTCCTAAACAAAAATTGGGAGTATGACCTACAAGCAGAAGCTTTAATTGATCGGTACACAGGACACACCTATCATGTGGGTTGGTTAGATGTTCTACAATCCACATCGGGTGCTACTAGCATAGATGAGCAACAACAGAAAGTCTGTGATGTCCTCCATAGGATTGTCGAGTTAGAAAGACAGAACACAGGGATCAACATGCCTTCAACAGGCCTAATGAGATTCTTGGATACGGGAAAGGCCAACCAACCAACCCTGTCACAAATGGAGACCCCCTCAGTGAGCCCCATTGATCCTCCATATGTTGTTTCGCCAGGAGCCTCAGTACAATCTGAGCCCACAAGTGGCAGCTTTACCTTCCCAGATCTAGCTCATCTTTCTCTTAATGACACTACGGCTACCATGCATATCCCAATGGTGAGCATGACAAGAAGTACACCATGGAGTTCATTTGTTAACACTGCGCCGATGCCTAGTAGCACAATGCCCCCAACTATACCTACATGTATGTATCAATCATGTGCACCTGTCGTACCTCAGCCTCATGTAGCTCCTACACCTCCGATTATTCCAAGAGCTTACAATCCACAATGGAATTATCCAAGCTCTTATACAAGTGAAGCCATGCCATTTAATAATAACATGCCATATCAAGCACCCCCTATGCCTAGGGCCACGCCTGTAAACTTTGGACCACCGTCTGGTACACCACCATACGAAATATGGGACCCAAGAGCCGCGCGTATGCCAAGGCCAAGGCCAACTCCCATCTCACATGTGGTGCCAGGAGCACATACACCCATTATACCTGCTCAAATAGGAGATTTGGCAGCATTTGCTCAAACTATGGGTCGCTCTATTGCGGAAAACATGCGTGGTGCACCTGATAGAGAGCCTAGGAGCAAGGCAGTTCAAGTAGCTAAGCTCACACAGAAATTCAATGGAGACGGAGATGCTAGAAAGCATATGGAAGTCTTTGAACATGTGTGCGATTCCTTGGAAGATCACAATGAGCTACATAAGTGTAAGGCTTTGAGTTTGACCCTAAGCGGAAAGGCTGGAGATTGGTATAGAACCTTAAGAGTAGAAGAAAAAACGATCTACTCTACTCTTAGGAGACTGTTCTTAAAAGAATACATACAAGAGGGAGTACTTTGGGGTGTAGCCTCTCAGCTCCAGAAAGCCCAACGAGAAGAAGGTGAATCCGTGAGAGACTTCATTAATCGCCTAAAGAATTTGAATTCTCGATGCAATCCAAACGAGCGATTCAACAACAATGAATTGCTCGATAGATTCATTAGGGGACTACGACATGAAAGTATCTATAATGGCCTAGTCATTAGAGGTATCACTACTTGGGAAGCAGTCACCATGAATGCAATCCAATTGGAGGATAATTTAATGATTGCAGGAGAAAGAGTGTCTGCCGAGCCGAAGTCAAGTAGCTCCCAAGCATCAGGGCATGAGCCAATGAAGATAAAGCCAATCGTGAAACTGAGATGACTTTGGCAGATCTCACAAAGGCCATCCAAGAAAGCCTTAGGGGTAAGCTCCACAAAACACTCATATGTATCCAAGAAGGGAGCAACAATGGTGCTCAATTTGCTTGGGCCCACATACTACGAGTGAATGCCCTACATTCAGAGTAAAGTTTAACGGGACTTGTAACGCGTGTAGTAGATATGGCCATCAAGCAAAGGATTGCCTAATGCTTAAACGCATCATGGAAAATAGACCGCCTATAGCTTGGGCAGACTCACCTCGAGTTCCTGCATTGATGCCTACCCCACCCATGGAGCAAAAGTTGCCATTACAGCACATGGTCCCTAGAACCCAAAATGTGGTCCAAACCACACCGTTGCCACCTCCAGTGCTAGGACAGCAACCCCCTCATCCAAGAGTTACACCTATGAACCAAATAGGTTGCGAGTCATCTAGTACTTATGTAGATTGCGAAGAGGACATAGACTCTAGTATCACCTATGGAGTCAACATGCTTGAGGAGTGTCCCATGTACTATATGGAAGACCATTGGGGACAAATCAAACCGGTATATCAAGCTACTGCGCTAGCAGCAAGAGGCCAAAACATTACTAGTTTTGCCAGGAGACCACCTCTTCAGTGCTACGAATGTGGTGGACCACATCGAGTAGCTGAGTGCCCCATTAGAATACAAAAGAATGCCACACTAATGCAAACCAGCCAAGGGAGTGCATTGGCAATGCCCATACTCACTTGTAATCGTTGTGGCATAGATCATTTGATCTCACAGTGTCCTAACAATCCAAACGCACCGAAAATCACACCATTGAACATAATATAGATTGTTGATGGGACACCACCAACTATAAACATAGCACCAGTGAATGCACTCACACGGTCGATGCTCCAAAAGCAAAATTACATCCTCGAAGAGAGAGATGCTACGTCCATTGGCCGAGCGAGAAAGAAGAAAACACGAAGAAAGAAATCCCTTAATGCTTCTAGCTCAAAACCTAGTTCAAAGACTAACATAGGGATAGGAGAGGATCCCGTGTATATGAATGACCCTGAGGATGACTCAGATTCGATAGAGACCACGGAGACCAAAACTATTACTACAAAGGAAAAAGCCAGTGAGGAGGATCACGAGAGGGAATTACGACGAACACCAAAAGAGTATTCAAAGTTGAACTACCCAATTGTGAACCCCCAAGATAAGCCACGAGAGACAAAAAATGAGGATTGCAAGAGAAAGATTGGAACCTATCCAAACCCAACACTGGAAATTGAACGAGTCCAACAACTGAGGGGTTTGGTGGAAGAAACTCAACGAACATTAGAACCTGAACCCAAACATATCCAGATATCGGACATAGTGTTTCCCACACAAGTTCAACCTCACAAGAACTACAGGCCGTTAGCTATACCCAGTATCATTCGCGAAGAGAGTGAGGGTAGGACATCTGAAAGTGGACACACACCTTTCCTACTAGAGAGAATGTTTGGTGAGGGAATGCCCGACCCCCTTGAGGAAGTGGAGATTCCATCTTCACCGTTCTCTTGTCAGGGTCCTACATCCCACAAGATGCCATTAATTGTTGCCAAATTGATGGATTTCATGTCTTCAGAAGTTAGAACCACCATCATGTCCAAACTATATAAAGACCCTAAGCTAGTCTCAGCTCTTCGAGCCTTCCTCAATGGAGAATTACAGGCCGGATTACCACAGTTTGCACATATGAACAAACCTGACTCAGTAATGAATGATGAGGAACATTTAGCACCACCATCTGACCTAGCGGGACATGAATCTGTAATTGAAGTACCCGTTAACAAGTTGGGGCAATACTTTGAAGGTGATGAATATAATGCTACTCTACCAATCACTACTAAAGGATTAACTGTAAAGGGAGTCCTTGACGGTGGTGCGGGAGTCAGCATGGTGACAAAGAGTTGTTGGGAGTCTATGGGGCGACCTCACCTTGAAGCCACAAGCATAGTGGTAAAAATGGCTAATGGATCTATTGTTACACCTATTGGAATGCTTAAGGATCTCAGGATCAAGGTCTTGGGACACAAGGTAAGGCAGACTTTCATTGTTATGGATTTTTCCAAGCATCCTATGTCATTTGAGATGATCTTAGGGCGTCCATTCATGAGGGAAGCAAAAATGGTGCATGACTGGTCCAAAAACCACGTCTACTTACAGTTCCAAGACTCTGTCATTCGAGTTGATCTTTTAAGTGGTCGAACGCATCCTCTAGGAAATAAATTCATCATTTATAATCGATCAGACACAACAATTCACTCAGCTCCATTACAGTATTGTTACACGTGTAACAAAGACACGGATATTGGGGAGAACTCTCCTTATATGGATATCCTACCCGGAATGGCTGAGTTAGACAATGTCGATTGGGTACACCTAGCGGCAACTATAGATACATGGGGAGCTAGAGGAACAACCTGGGTAACACCATATGGGGAAGAGATACCACACATTGCACCACTAAACATGTTAGGTGTAGCGCATGTAACATCCGATGATAAGAAAGAGGCACACCTACATGAGAGTGAAACCGATGATTCCTCAAAGGCTTCAGGCCAATACACATCAGAAATGGAATCTCAGGGAGAAATGGATTCAGAACCTAAGGAAACATCGAGTGAGCCAAGTATAGAAACTGAACACTCAAGGTCTAGTACGACCATCTATGGTAATTTATATGAGAGTGAAGAAGATACAAGCGAAGACCTATCAAGCGAGTCGAGTTCAAACATTTACCAAAATCAAAACCTTAACAAGAAACAAAGGTCATATAAGAGACGACGATATCGAGCGAATGTGAGAGCTAGGATAAACAAGGAAAGATCTACTGCAGAATGGCTTAGCTATCTAGGGGCATCTGATGCTCATCGAAAGCTAGTAGACAATTGGGGTGAACATCTCCAGAGTGTCATGTGGTGCAGCCCGCGACCCATTGACCTCGCTCAATTCGAGGTTACAGAGCCGAAATTGAGTCGAACTATAAGAAGACGTCAAAATCGAGAGTTAGCACAACAACAAAAGGAGGCATAACTAAAAGAAAGGTCTCCGTTAGAACAAGAGCCTGCTGACTTACATACGGCTCCTGAACATTTTAAATCTTATACCACGGGGGAGCGAAAGGTTGTGTATGCCAAAGCCCAAAGAATACCTACCAATGGAAGCAGTGGAGTCTATGATGGTCGAGCGGTAGTTAAAGAGATAGAATTAGCAGAACTAAGTGAGGAGTCTAAACCAGTCTTTATTGCTCAAGACCTTACCGAAACTGAAGAGGCTGTACTTAAGGAGCTCCTTAAGGAATACAAGGATATCTTTGCTTGGACATATCATGACATGAAGGGGGTTCCACCTTCTGTGGTGCAACATACAATTCCCATGATCAACACTGCTAAACCCGTCCAGCAACGACCCTATCCAATGAATCCTAGGTACGCCAAAATTGTACAAGAGGAGATTGAAAAACTTATCCAATGTGGATTCATATACCCTATTGAGCACTCAGAATGGGTTTCTCCAATAGTCATTGTGCCAAAAAAGAATGGGAAACTAAGAGTGTGCGTGGACCTCAAGAAAGTTAATGCAGCTACTAGGAGAGATCATTATCCCTTGCCATATTCAGAACACATGCTTGAAAGAGTTGCGGGCAAGGAAGCTTATAGCTTTTTAGATGGGTACTCTGGTTACAATCAAATCACAATTGCATTAGAGGACCAAGCTAAAATTGCTTTTATCACAGAGTTTGGAGTGTTTGTATTTCGTGTTATGGTTTTTGGCTTAACGAATGCACCTGCTACATTCCAACGATTAATAAACACTGCGTTTAAAGAATTTCTAAGGGAGTTTTGTGAAGCTTTCCTAGACGACCTTTGTGTTTATTCTTCTTGGGAGAAGCATTTGTTATATCTACGAAAAATATTTGAAAGGTGCAGATTTTATCGCATCTCATTGAACCCTTTCAAATGCCAATTTTGGGTTAAGCATGGAGTCATTCTAGGGCATATAGTGTCCAAGAACGGGATATCCATAGATGAGAGTAAGATTAAAGCCATTGCCGATTTGCCACCACCTACGAACTATAAAGGAGTTCAAAGATTTATGGGCCATGTTGGTTATTATCAAAGATTTATTTTAAACTTTGCCGAGATAGCACGTCCATTGTACAAGCTTCTTATCGAGTTTCACTAGACGGAAGAATGTCATCATTCTTATGAGTTATTAAAGAAGGCCCTAACAAGTGCTCCAATCCTGCGAACACCCGATTGGAATGTACCTTTTCATGTGCATATTGATGCATCAAATTTTGCTATTGGGTGTGTTCTAACTCAACCAGGAGAACATAAATTGGACTACCCTATTAGCTTTGCAAGTCGCCAATTAAATGATGCCGAGATGAACTACACTACTACAGAGCGCGAAGGTCTAGCTATGATTTACGCAGTAAAGAAATTTTGCTATTACCTTCTTGCTACCAAGTTTGTGTTTTATGTTGATCATCAAGCATTGCTATATTTGGTAAACAAGCCGTGTTCCACAGGTCGAATTACACGATGGTTGTTAATTCTTCTTGAGTTTGACTTCATTGTTGTTGTGAGGCCTGGGAGGAAACATGTCATGGCGGATCATTTATCTCGTATCCCTAATGGCGAAGCTCCTACGGGGGTTGATGATGAATTGCCTGATACTCCTTTGTTCATTGTTGAAACAATGCCTGAATGGAGTGAAAAGATTGTTAACTTCTTAGTTAATGGTTTTCCACCCAAGGAACTGCGAAAAGATATAGCTCAAAAATTAATCAAGGAATGCGAACCCTATTGCTTACTAGCTGGAACTCTGTATAAGAGAGGAAAAGATGATGTTCTTAGACGCTGTGCCCACGAGGATGAGTATTTATATATTCTACAAGAGGCACACATGGGTGTAGCTGGTGGTCACTCTTCAGGAAACTTGACTACCCGAAAGATCTTACAGTCAGGCTATTGGTGGCCCACTCTGTTTAAGGATGCATCACTTTTTGCAAAGGGATGTGATGAATGCCAACGCTTCAACAAGCCACAAAGAAGGGATAGGATGCCTCTACATCCCATCAAGGTAACCCAACCATTTGAAAAGTGGGGCTTAGACTTTGTAGGACTGATTAGTCCGGCTGCACGTAACACGCAATCACGATATATCATTGTGGCTACCGACTATGTAACCAAATGGGCTGAAGCAAAAGCAACACGAAAGGCGGATGCAAAAACAACAGCTAAGTTCCTCTTTGAGAACATTATCACACGTTTTGGATGCCCCTTTGAACTTGTGAGTGACAATGGAACTCATTTTATAAATGAAGTAATAAAAGAACTCACATCAAACTTCATGATATCTCACCACAAGTCTACACCCTATTATCCCCAAGCAAATGGCCAAGCTGAGAGTACTGATAGCCATTTTCCGGCTCTCCATAATTACCATAGTAAGTTACTCCACAATACCAAATTCACCCAAACGCTATGGCTATCCCTACCATTTCACTGTATATAGGTGCGTGTGAGTTAGGGGACTTTTCCCATATCTCCTTACTGAAATAAAAAACCCTCAATCAGCTAGGCATTGGGCTAGTTGAGCCAAAAAAAAATAAAAAAAATAAAAAATATAAGTATATTATGGCCCATGCGTATGTAAATATTTCTTTGTATATAGGGCCTAAATAAAAGATTTTTTCATAATTATTTTGGTATTTATTCAAATATTTCTACCTAGGTGTGTGTTATTTATGCTCTGTACATTGCCTCACCATTACCACAATTTTTCTTACCATTTTTCATACTCTTTATTCCATATAGAAATATTTTCATGTAAGCTTCTCTTATATTTGGTGTAACTCCACCCCAACAAAAATCCAAAAAAACTAGTTTTATTTATGTGTATATTTTTTCACTATTGTGATTTTTCCCTTCCTACATCTATTTTGTTTTTTTCTAAAAAATTAGAACACCAAAAATATTTATCCTTTTATGGTAGCCTCATAATGAGAGAGGTTTCTTTTGACCCCTTTATATTTTTTCCACTTATATTATTTATATTTGACATGTACATATGTTTTAGACCCCTCAATATTTGATTTTCTTAGTTGTACTATTCACTTATATCATGATCTCAATAATATCTTCAATTATAGATCTACCAAATAAGGTCAAGGGTAGGTGGCATGCATACATGTACTATGGAGGGCTCACTCTTGGAGGTATTCAAAAGAATCATCCAAAGAAGGACCCCACAAGGACCTTGTGCAGTGGAAAAAAACGGTCGGTTTTGCTGAATTTTTAAAGTTCACTTGCTCTCCGAATTTGAAAAGGTGATACAAACAAAAGTTGTAGCTCGTGGGCTGAACTTTTGCCTCAAATTTTTTCATATTTGTTTGAGCTACGAGCTGTGAGCTATGATTTTATTAGTGGACCCCAGTTTTCCCATGCTATGCAGCCACACTCTCTCTTCCACTTTATCATTTTCCTCTTTCACACACACTTCTCCACTCATCATCCCCACCTCTCTCACCCCTCCTCTCTGCACCCTACTCACCTTCTCCTCAACCTTGAAGAATAAGAGAAACCATGGTGAATTCATACCTCCCACACACAATTCCATTCCAAAATTGACCACCAAGTCTCATTTTTCCTCCCCCAAATTACCCATATCTATCAAAAAAACCACAAAATTCAGCCTCTTCTCTTAAAAGACAGCATCATGGTGGTTGATTACTCAGCTTCAATTACCTTGTCTCTCAAGGAAGGTCAAGAGTGGAGAAAAAATGTACCGTCAAAGCTAGTGGACCGTCAACAAGCGTCAAAATTCGCCCTACTCAAAACACTTGGAGCATCAACCTTGTAAGAAATCCACCTTTTCTTACCTCTTAAGAGTTTTTCTTCCTTATTTGTATCCTACATGGATACTCCCATTGTAAATATCCAATTCCATTTGTAAATTAATACTAACTCTACTAACACTAACCCACTATGAAAAGTCCTATCACCTCCATTTCTCTCCTCTCTCTTTCCCCACCAACTTCTTGATAATTCCAAGCAAAAGAAATTAGATAAATTGCTGAAAATCTAACCCAACCATGGTTAGAGGAGTAACCCTAGCCTTCAAAATTGCTATAAAAGGAGGGTGTAGCTAGCACAAAAAGGGGAGCCATAAGCAAGAGCACTATGCTATAGCTTGAGAAGCCAAGCTCAACCTCTCTAGAAGGAGCTCTTGAGTGGAAGCTCATTATCTTATGCATGTGCATGTGTTGTAATAGGGGATTAGCAAGGGAACTCTATGCCATTTGTAAGAGAGAGAGTGTTCATTCAATTGAGAGTAGGAAATCTATCATTTCTCCTACTAGTGTAAGCCCAACATTTGCTGAATCAAGGAGGGTGGATTTGGACTAAGATTGGATACTTTGTCTCCCTTCCAATGTGAAGTAATGGACAACAATGATGCGTAAGTGTCTTGGTGTTTTTTGTTAAGTTCTTGATAGCTTGTCTCTGGTTTTGTCATCAATCTAGCCATAAATCCCACATACTGTAAGAGGGCGACAGAGTGGAGAGGACTCCCCTGGCCTTAAGACAGTGATTGGGGTGGCTTTTCTTGTGATGTGTTGTGGTGAAATTTACGCAAGCTATGTTGAACAAATACTAATCTCACTTTGATTTGTCATGACAGATTTTTAAGAAGGTATTAATGCAACAAGCACCTTCTCCCCCTTTTTCTCTCTTTCTTAAATATATAGTTGTGTTTGCTTGATCATTGCCGATACGTTTCAAAGCAGCCCGAGCACTATCTCTCTCTCTCTCTCTCTCTCTCTCTCTCTCTCTCTCTCTCTCTCTCTCTCTCTCTCTCTCTCTCTCTCTCTCGTGTTTTAGTGTGTGAGAGTGTTCCATTGGTGTTAGGGTTAGTGTAAATTCCTTGCTTGTTTGTGGGTTGCTCTAACGATTCTCCTCTTTTGCGTCCTAGTTCGCTCTTAAACTAGGTGGTGCCCCTTGTGTAGTTGGGATTTGGTTGTGGGTTTGTTGTTTTGGTTTGTGTTGTGTTGTGCCCCAGCCCCATTGAGCAGCACGGGAGCCTTGAAGGGTGTCTAGAGGTTGCTCTTCTTGTTGCCCGCCCCGGACCGCCTCACTGTTGGTGCCCCCACTGAGGACGGCTTGTGTATTTTTGTGTAGAATCAACCTTTAGCATAGTCAAGTAGTTTGCATGAATCACGAAAATTTGTATGATCCCTTCATTCCCATTGCAAGGCAAAAGGTACACATAATCGTTAGTACTAAGTTGGAATTTCAACGTGTCATTCGTAGAATTTTAGGTCCTCTTAGGTTGGCCGAGATAAACGCTTCAGTAAATCCTTTTATTTTGCCTCTCATTAGGTACGACCTTAGTTTGGACGTCTATATTTTTGTTTTGTTTTAAGCATTAAGTCATGCATAGACCATGGATAATGGCCCAGGAATAGAGGTTTTCCCCTTCCATTTCACTCCACACATTAGAATAAACATTGCAATTAGTAGGAAAATCCATTTTCAACAACGTATGGTGTTCATCTTTGGTGCCCAAAGAGTAGGAGAAATTCTCGCATCACCAAACCCTGTCATCCTACCTCTTATTGATTATCATAGGTCGTTTGATGTGAATATCTTTATTTTGTTGTAGAATAGATTGCAAGCTAGATACATTATTGTGTAAATCTTTTTAAGAAAGAAAAACAAAAACGGGTGTCACTTTGAAATCAATTCAATGGAAAGCCAACGCCAAATGTCTGGGTATCCTCTTTTCTTTGGAGAGCCTGGAGAGGATGCTGAATTATTTTTAGCGAATTTCAAGATGTCTTGCCGTATCAAGAGGATAGAAACTGATCAAGAACGTGTAGAAATGTTTGAGGTGGTCCTTAGGAAAGATGCTAGCACTTGGCTTGACTCTTTGCCTGAGGAAGTTAAGGGGAATTACACAGAAGTTTTGAATCGTTTCAAGAAATACTTCTTTGATCCCCAAAACACTCAAAAATTATGGCAAGACATTGTTTCTCATAAGCAAAAAGACTTAGATGACTACTACTTGTACAAGCAAGAGTTTCTACGTCTTTGGGCTCTATGGATACGAAATGTTGCTAACCCTGGTGATGGTGCAGAATTTCTAAAGAAGGAGAGGTTCATAGCCAGACTCTTTCCTGACCTTAAGGTAAAAGTTGAGGCGGGTGCACCTGCTACCTTTGATGCAGCTGAAACTAGGGCTGCTGAGAAATATAGGAAACTCAAGTGCTTAAGGGGAGAGGTTCCAATAGAAGGTCTTAGACCCAAAGGTAAGTCACAAGCATCAACATCGAGGGAGCTTCCTGAGGTAACGACGGAAGTAATTGAGAAGTTAAACGAATCTTTAAGCAGCCTGTCAATTCACCTTGCACAAGCTATAGGTCCAAAGGGACAAGCAAAGAAGTCTGAAGGGCGAGATCCACGACCTAGGAGAGTCTTGCAATGTTGGAATTGCGGAGAGTCTGGACATGGGATGTATAATTGTCCTTGGCCCCGTGGGGAGCCAGGGAGACCTAACTTGAATTACCCAGTGATGAATGCAGGTGAAGGAACTGGTCAACAACCAAGGCTTCTACAAAGACCAAATGGACCAAGACCACCTCCACAAGGGGTAGAAGGAGTTCCACCTTTGCCAGATCCAAATGTGCATGTGGTAGAGGTGACAAACTCAAATGAGGTTGACATGGAAGCAAATGGCATTAAGCGTGGCCGAGGAAAAGGTAAAGAGAAAGAGGGTTTCCCATCACAGAGTGACCATGGACAAGGCAAGAAGGCAAAGGAGACCAAGGAAGCTAAGAGGACTCGACGTCGTATCAATCTCCAAGACTTCCCTCTTGGACATGGTATGGCTCCATACAACCTGTTGGAAGACATGCGAGGTAAGGGTCCTGATATCTCATGGCCTCAGTTTCTTGCATTATACCCACAAGTTAGGAGGGATTTAACAAAGGCAGTTAGCACTAGGAGAAAGGTAAAAGAGAGTTTTCCTGTTGTAAAAATTGCACATGCTGAAATGAACGAGGATATTACACCTGTGCTAGATTGTTACATAAAAGGAAGATTGGTTAGGAAAGGTCTAGTGGATGGGGGTGCACAAATTTGCATCATGACAGAAGGGCTCATGCAAAGACTAGGCATGCACATCCATGAGACACCTGAAATCAAAGTGAAAATGGCAAACAATATCAAGGCTAGGTGCGTAGGCATTTGTAAAAATGTTTTTGTGGAGGCCTTTGGCATTAAGAAGGCAGTGGATTTCTATGTCATGTCTACCAAGGGAAATGGTTACCCATTTATCCTAGGAAGACCATGGCTAATGAAAATGCGAGCTTTGCAGGATTGGGAGAGTGGAAAGCTAATTTGCAGGAATGACAATCACAAGAAGTTTGTCTTTGACATGAAGGAGAAACGCCAAGAGGAGCTCCATGAAGAATCATCTCGAAGTGAGACGGAAGAAGATTGGAATGAAAACACTTCAGAAGAAGAAAGTAGCGGCAGCATTACTGAAGAGGAGTCCTCCATTGAAGTCATGGGGGTAAGGTTTAAGCCAAACAACCAGGAGACCTCTTCTCGAGGTTTGGAAGAGGTAGGTTCCCAAGAGAACCAAAAGGTGGAAGATGAAGGAATGTTAGAAGGTATGTTGTCTACAACACTTACAAAGGATGAAAGAGAGGAGTTCAAATGTGTGCTAAGGAAATTTTCGAGGCTTTTTGCTAAAGACTACACCGATGTGCGTGGAGTAGATGTTGTTCAACACAAGATTGAGTTGAAGCCAGAGGCCACACCTAAGGCTCAGAAGCTACGAAGGCTAGGAGTCATCAAGGGGCAGGCTTTACTCAAGGAGGTAAGAAAGCTTCTAGCAGCAGGTTTCATTTATCCAGTGGAGAATTCAGAGTGGGTCTCTCCCGTTGTTGTCACTCCTAAGAAAAACGGAAAGTGGAGGGTGTGTGTGGATTACTGTCCACTCAATGAGGCAACAAAAAGAGATCACTTTCCCCTCCCATTTCAGGATGAGATACTAAATGAGGTAGCTGGTCATGAGAAGTACACTGTGTGTGATGGCTACTTAGGTTACTTTCAAATAGGGATTGCATTGGAGGATCAATTGAAAACAACCTTTATCACTCCTTGGGGTTGTTATGCTTTTAGAGTCATGCCATTTGGTCTGACAAATGCTCCTGCAACATTCCAACGTTTCATGAACATGGTGTTTCAAGCATTCTTTGGAAAGTCAATTAGGGTGTTCATTGATGATTTCTGTATTTATAGCTCAAAATCATTGCATCTACAAAGGGTAGAAGAAGGTTTAAAGAAGCTCTACGACATGGGAGGTCAACTCAACCCCAACAAGTGCCACATAGGTGAGGATGAAGTGATCTTGCTCGGTCACAAGGTTTCCTATAAAGGCATTGAGGTGGATCCTTCAAAGGCAAAGGCTCTTATTGAGCTCCCATCACCGAAGAGTCTTAAGGAGGTCATCTCTTTCATTCAGAAGGTGAAGTATATGTCACGCTTCATTCACTTAGCCTCGGAGTTGCTTCATCCTTTGCAAAAGTTGACACAACAAGTAGAATTTGCATGGTCTGATGAGCTTGAAGAGTATTATTGTAACATTAAAGTCATTTTGTCAGAGCTACCAACACTCATGCCTCCTTGTTGGGAGTACACATTCTTTGTTAGCTCTAGTGTTGGAAGGGAAACAATTGGTGCCGTGTTGCTACAACAAGATCCCCACAGTACAAGGATGCGACCCATCTACTTTGCTAGTAGGGTCATGAATGCTTTGGAGAGAGACTACACAGAAGCAGAACTCATGATGCTTTCTCTCATGTTTGCGGTGAGAAAGTTTAGATCCTACTTACTCCCAAAACCTTTTGTAATCCTCACCGCAGAGAATTTGTTCCCTTGGGTGTCATCTCAAATGAATCTTAGTACTAGGATCTCAAAGTGGATTATGGAGTTGCAAGAGTTCCAATACTCTTTCAAGGTAGAAGATAGTGTGCGTGCACAATTGGCAGGGATTCTCACTTATAGGGTACATGAGAAGGAAATTAAGGTGCCTCAAGTAAAGACCCTACCATTGCCACCACCAAAAAGTATTCCCAATGCTTTTACCTTGTTCTTTGATGGAGCTTTTCGACGAGCCACAGGGAAAGCAGGGGGAGGGCTAGTGTTGCTCAACCCAAGTGGAGAGGTGGTCATGAAAGAGAAGGTCAATCTACCAGGTTCAACTAGCAACAATGAAGCAGAATATGACACACTACTTCATGGTTTGAAGATGGGCATTGGCCAAGGGATAAAACGTCTCATGGTAAAGGGAGATGCACTTCTCATTGTTAAACAGATTTTTGGCATTTGGGCATGCAAGAATGAAAGCTTAAGGACAAAAGGTCATGCCATTCGTAAGATGTTTAATCAGTTTGAAGAAGTGAAACTATATCATATTCCGAGGAAACAAAATGAAGATGCCGAGTTACTTGCACAACAAGCAGTTACATGTGTTGAGAGAGAAGTGCAGGTCATCATGGTGGCAACAACTGTCAAGCAACCGAGATACCAGGGATTGGAGTCATTGGCTCCCATTATCGGCTACATTTTGGAGGGCAAGTTTCCACAAGACTTCACGAAGGCTCAGAAGAGGAGACTCATGAAGAAGGCAAGCGCATATCTCTTCCTAGAAGGCTCCCTCTATCAAAGAGGGAGGGATCAAGTATGCAGAAGAGTACCAACTATTGAGGAAATTCCAGCCATTCTAAAAGGTTTGCATGAAGAAGCATGTGGTGGTCATTTTGCCCAAGAATTAACTGTGAAGAAGATTTTGCTTGCGGGGTATGTTTGGCCAAGTCTGCATGTGGATGTCCAACATTGGTGTAAAAGTTGTCACAATTGTCAGGTAAATGGGAATAGGAGATTGGTTTATGGTCCAAGGCAAATTGTGCTTGCAAATGGACCGTTTGAAAAGTGGGGCATTCATGCTATGGGTCCTCTGCCTAGGACAAAAAATGGTAAACTCTACATTCTAGTGGCTGTAGACTATATGACTAGGTGGGTGGAAGCACAAAGTGTGGCAAAGGTAAATGAGAAGACAGTGAGCAAATTCGTCTACACTCACATTTGTTGTAGATTTGGCACACCTTTGGAGATTGTTTCTGATAATGGTCCAGGGTTTAGAAAGGGATTGCTCACAGAAGTCTATGAAGAACTTCACATTCTACATCGTCACAGTACACCCTACTATCCCCAATCAAATGGTTTGGTAGAAAAAGCTAATGGTGTCATTGCAGGCATCATTAGAAAGATGGTGAAAAACAAGACAAAGTTGTGGGATGACTTCTTGGATGGTGCCTTGTGGGCGTATCGAACCACATATAGGGAAGCTACGGAGTTCACACCATTTCACTTGGTCTATGGTCAAGAGGCTTTACAGCCAATTGAGCTAAACATTCCAACAATGCGACTTCATGGCAAATCAGCACAAAATGATCAAGAAGCATAGATGGATCGACTTCTTACCTTAGCTGAGCTTGAGTGGAAAAGAGAAGCAGCATACGAGTGCTATAAGAGGAAAGCCACACAGACAAAGGAGAAGCTTGACAAGAAACTGAAGGACAAAGGCATCAATGAAGGAGATCTTGTGCTAAGGTATGACAATCGACTCGATAATCGTTTTGATGCCAAATTTGAAACAAGATGGCAAGGGCCATACATAGTCAAGAAGGCTTTCAATTCAAGTTACTATCAGCTTATGGACTTGAATGGTAAAGAGCACTCCAGGAAAGTAAACGGGTATCGCTTGAAGCCCTATTTGAGTCGCCTTCTACCAAAGGATCTACCAAAGATCTGTCACAAGGACACTGTCTCATGTAAGTATTGTTACATGAAGCATGAGTGTAACTCTAGCCAAAATTCTGAGGGGTCAAACAATGAAGATCTCATCAAGGACTCTGAAGCACTCTCTTTGGAAAAGATGCTCTATGATGGTACATGAATATACCATCATCCTGGGGGAGGGCTAATGATAGCCGTTTTCCGGCTCTCCATAATTACTATAGTAAGTTACTCCACCCTACCAAATTCACCCAAACGCTATGGCTATCCCTACCATTTCACTGTATATAGGTGCGTGTGAGTTAGGGGACTTTTCCCATATCTCCTTACTGAAATAAAAAACCCTCAATTAGCTAGGCATTGGGCTAGTTGAGCCAAAAAAAAATAAAAAATATAAAAAATATAAGTATATTATGGCCCATGCGTATGTAAATATTTCTTTGTATATAGGGCCTAAATAAAAGATTTTTTCATAATTATTTTGGTATTTATTCAAATATTTCTACCTAGGTGTGTGTTATTTATGCTCTGTACATTGCCTCACCATTACCACAATTTTTCTTACCATTTTTCATACTCTTTATTCCATATAGAAATATTTTCATGTAAGCTTCTCTTATATTTGGTGTAACTCCACCCCAACAAAAATCCAAAAAAACTAGTTTTATTTATGTGTATATTTTTTCACTATTGTGATTTTTCCCTTCCTACATCTATTTTGTTTTTTTCTAAAAAATTAGAACACCAAAAATATTTATCTTTTTATGGTAGCTTCATAATGAGAGAGATTTCTTTTGACCCCTTTATATTTTTTCCACTTATATTATTTATATTTGACATGTACATATGTTTTAGACCCCTCAATATTTGATTTTCTTAGTTGTACTATTCACTTATATCATGATCTCAACAATATCTTCAATTATAGATCTACCAAATAAGGTCAAGGGTAGGTGGCATACATACATGTACTATGGAGGGCTCACTCTTGGAGGTATTCAAAAGAATCATCCAAAGAAGGACCCCACAAGGACCTTGTGCAGTGGAAAAAAACGGTCGGTTTTGCTGAATTTTTAAAGTTCACTTGCTCTCCGAATTTGAAAAGGTGATACAAACAAAAGTTGTAGCTCGTGGGCTGAACTTTTGCCTCAAATTTTTTCATATTTGTTTGAGCTACGAGCTGTGAGCTATGATTTTATTAGTGGACCCCAGTTTTCCCATGCTATGCAGCCACACTCTCTCTTCCACTTTATCATTTTCCTCTTTCACACACACTTCTCCACTCATCATCCCCACCTCTCTCACCCCTCCTCTCTGCACCCTACTCACCCTCTCCTCAACCTTGAAGAATAAGAGAAACCATGGTGAATTCATACCTCCCACACACAATTCCATTCCAAAATTGACCACCAAGTCTCATTTTTCCTCCCCCAAATTACCCATATCTATCAAAAAAACCACAAAATTCAGCCTCTTCTCTTAAAAGACAGCATCATGGTGGTTGATTACTCAGCTTCAATTACCTTGTCTCTCAAGGAAGGTCAAGAGTGGAGAAAAAATGTACCGTCAAAGCTAGTGGACCGTCAACAAGCGTCAAAATTGGCCCTACTCAAGACACTTGAAGCATCAACCTTGTAAGAAATCCACCTTTTCTTACCTCTTAAGAGTTTTTCTTCCTTATTTGTATCCTACATGGATACTCCCATTGTAAATATCCAATTCCATTTGTAAATTAATACTAACTCTACTAACACTAACCCACTATGAAAAGTCCTATCACCTCCATTTCTCTCCTCTCTCTTTCCCCACCAACTTCTTGATAATTCCAAGCAAAAGAAATTAGATAAATTGCTGAAAATCTAACCCAACCATGGTTAGAGGAGTAACCCTAGCCTTCAAAATTGCTATAAAAGGAGGGTGTAGCTAGCACAAAAAGGGGAGCCATAAGCAAGAGCACTATGCTATAGCTTGAGAAGCCAAGCTCAACCTCTCTAGAAGGAGCTCTTGAGTGGAAGCTCATTGTCTTATGCATGTGCATGTGTTGTAATAGGGGATTAGCAAGGGAACTCTATGCCATTTGTAAGAGAGAGAGTGTTCATTCAATTGAGAGTAGGAAATCTATCATTTCTCCTACTAGTGTAAGCCCAACATTTGCTGAATCAAGGAGGGTGGATTTGGACTAAGCTTGGATACTTTGTCTCCCTTCCAACGTGAAGTAATGGACAACAATGATGCGTAAGTGTCTTGGTGTTTTTTGTTAAGTTCTTGATAGCTTGTCTCTGGTTTTGTCATCAATCTAGCCATAAATCCCACATACTGTAAGAGGGCGACAGAGTGGAGAGGACTCCCCTGGCCTTAAGACAGTGATTGGGGTGGCTTTTCTTGTGATGTGTTGTGGTGAAATTTACGCAAGCTATGTTGAACAAATACTAATCTCACTTTGATTTGTCATGACAGATTTGTAAGAAGGTATTAATGCAACAAGCACCCCCTCCCCCTTAATCTCTCTTTCTTAAATATATAGTTGTGTTTGCTTGATCATTGCCGATACGTTTCAAAGCAGCCCGAGAACTATCTCTCTCTCTCTCTCTCTCTCTCTCTCTCTCTCTCTCTCTCGTGTTTTAGTGTGTGAGAGTGTTCCATTGGTGTTAGGGTTAGTGTAAATTCCTTGCTTGTTTGTGGGTTGCTTTAACGATTCTCCTCTTTTGCGTCCTAGTTCGCTCTTAAACTAGGTGGTGCCCCTTGTGTAGTTGGGATTTGGCTGTGGGTTTGTTGTTTTGGTTTGTGTTGTGTTGTGCCCCAGCCCCATTGAGCAGCACGGGAGCCTTGAAGGGTGTCTAGAGGTTGCTCTTCTTGTTGCCCGCCCCGGACCGCCTCAGTACCAACAAAACTCTCATCTCCATTTTGACAAAGACAGTTGAGGCTCATCGCACTGATTGGGACCTAAAGCTTACATTAGCTTTATGGGCTTATCGCACTGCATATAAAGTTGCTGTTAATTGCACACCGTTTAAGATGGTGTATGGCCAAGAAGCAGTTATGCCATGGGAGTTTGTCATTCCTAGTCTTCGAGTAGCTTCTCAAGAAGGTTGGGATGGTAACCCCTTAGTGGAGCGATTATATATCCTGGAAAGGCTAGATGAAGAGAGGCAATTAGCTGTGCGAAATGCTCTAGTGGAGAAGGATAGGAGAAAGAAGTGGTTTGATAGCCATTTAAAGGATAAAGACATCAAGGTTGGTGATAAAGTTCTTATGTACGGGGTACGTAATGAAAAGAAGAAATTGAAATACGCTGGTAAGGGACCATATCGAGTGTGTGAAATTACCCCGCAAGGTACCATTCGTGTAGAGACTCTAGATGGAGTTGAAACCATTGGATTCCTTAATGGGAGTAAATTCAAAAGATATTATGATCCTCTAAGCCAGGAAGAGTTGCAAGCCATCCATCAAAAGAAGGCTGCCAAGGAACAAGCAGAGCTTTAAAAAATCCAAGCAAGAGTTGAGGCTCAAGAACGACAACAACATCTTAGACGCCAACGAGAGGCTAATCTGGGAATCACGCAAGCATTTTTCGAGGACACAGATGACGACTCATTAGAATCTGAGCCACCCCTACGATACCCAATTGAGCTAAATAGTCCCTATGGGAAAGTGCTATACAATGCCTTATTAGATACGGGAGCTAAACACAATTTGTTATCCTATGGAGTTTGGTGTCAATTAGGGAAACCGACCCTATCCTTGAGTACGATGCAAGTCAAGGGCATTAATAAAAAGAAAACTGCTATTCTTGGAGTCCTTCTGGCCCCTGTTGTCTATGACAATGGAAGCATAGTGCAGAGGTTTCTAGTCATGTCCGCGGGAGCTATGGAAGGCCACGTAAACTTGGGACGCACGTGGATGTTGACAACCAAATGAACTATTGATTGGGATACTATTAGTGTCACGACGCAACCACCGACTCTTACCCCTATCATTCAAGCAAAGTCACCTACGTTGCAAACTCTAGCAAAGTTGAAGCATAGCCAACATTCACAAGCCAAGGTAGTTAACTCGTCTTTGCCGGCTACCCATGAATCTAGCACTTCAACACTTGTAGTTGCAGCAAGCAGTAATATTGCACGTACTCAACCTGCACGACCTAAGAGTACATATCAATGGGTCCCCAAGGCCTTACTTCCAACTACCTCAACCCTCCCATCCATTCCAAGAAAACATTTCCTGGGAAAACCAAGAGCGCGCCCTAAGAGAGTCAAGACCAAATCACGATGGATTCCAAAACAACTATTAGAAGCCCAAGGCTACTATGATGGAAATGAGCAAATTTGGGTACCTAAACGTAAAATGTGTCCTTCCCTATCGACAACAAACCCATATGAGTCAAACAGTGTAACGCTAAAGCCAATGGTAGACCGTGGGAAGGGAAAGATCACAGAATGCTACACACCTAGTCCAGAGCTAGTTTGGGCTCCAAGGCAAAACCAATTTATTCCACCTAGCTCAGGAAGGGGGGAATTCCATGAAGCTTCTAGCTCCTCATGTAATACATCCATAGAGGTAAAAGCTTCTACACAACCTCCATCTATAGTAATGGACCTCCATGAAGCTACAAAAGAGTCCACACCTCCCAGTGTTCAAGAATCACCTGATGAACCACTTCAAGTTCGATCCTGGGAGAGTACCTTACCACCCTTGCAACTTGACGAGGCACCTAGGGTAATAGAAAACTACTGGCAAAAATCCTCACCTATTACCAACTGGAACAATTGGTTTCAAAGGGTGACGACATCATTTCAAACGTTATGATCTACCCAAGGAAGGGGGGAGTGTTTGTGGACATCCATCATTCACTTGCTTCCCTCTCAACCTTTCTCCCTGACCTCTTAATCTCCGATCTTAGGGAATGTATATATAAAGCCTTATACTCACAAAAACAAGATAAAAAAGTAAAAGAGCAAGAGCCATAACACAAATCACAAATTATGCCCAAGAACACGACCCTTGTAATATTTGCACTCTAACCATCATCTATTTGCGTTTACAGATATGGCTAGTACGCTAGAGTCATCCACTCCTGCCTTGGGTGAGAGGTACCCTCGTTACTTTTCACAAATATTTCACATGGTCTTTCCAGTGCTTGCATGTGAATGGGATTTGATAGGTACGCTAGCATGTGAGAGGAATTTTGAGGAGTTAGAATGGCTGATACGTCTCTTGACCACGTCTGATCCATACTTAGAAGAGAGCGTTTCTCCCATTGCACAAGCCTACCCTTTTGACCAAGATGACTATAGGCGTCTAGTGACCTTCTTAGTAAACATGGGCACCTATGATGAAGAAGAAAATTTACACGACTACACGGATGGCACATATGGTCTCATGGATGATGACTTTGTTTATCTCGACGACGAGGATAGGGGATTAGCCTTAGGGTTTCCCCCCAACCTCTACAATATCCTATTCCCTTGATTCTCTAGAGGGAGTGCAAATAATTAGGTTAGGGTTCCTTATGTTTTTTGTTGTGTTCAATAAGTGTTGGTACCTTTTTCCACTAATGTGCCTCCTGGAGGTATTCTTTTTGTTTCCTAGTGTGTATAGGAGCGTGTTGCTACTGGTAGGATTTGGACCTTCATGGAATATTTATCTCGACTCACTCTTCAAATCAAGCGCGACCATCGACACAAACAGGTGTTTCTTGTCCATTAGCATTGCCCCTTATCTTTTTTGCATCTATGATTGTCAGCTTTAATTGTGATTGGTAGCCTAATATTCACCGCATTTGCTTAGTATCAAACATTTAATTCAATGATATTTTTTGTCATAATCACTTGTCTAGGTTTAAAAATCAAGCAGTCCGACAACTAGTAACCAAGTTAGGTGTTAGAAATCTTCTCTTAATACCATGGGAAATGCCTTCCTAATAATTAATGGTTACTTAGGTTCTTAATCTGATTTAGGCAGCATTGTGTGAAATGTACTAGGGCTTTCTAGTGGGCTTGACACTATTGACCTTTAGCTTAAGTATTATAAAGGGAGTTTACTGGTGTGATGAGCCTGGGAGGTGTATCAGTGTTATATGACCCCCCAAAGTTACAAAATTAAAATGCTGAAAATGAACAAACAAAAAATCAAAGTGCCACACTGTAAAATCTTAAGCTGGAAGAGAAATCTCAGCTTGATTTGGTACTTCATTCACATGTATTGCCTATGGTACTAGAGCCCTAGAGGTTCCCAGTGTGGGCGCTTTTCCTTGAAAAGCAAAAAACCCAAGGCATACAAAATAAGCACACACATCAAATTGAATCACTGTGAAAAGACTTTGGGGGGTCAAAGAAAAAGTAATCAGTCAGGAAATGATTTCATGAGAAATTCCTTTTATGGTAGCTTAACTACAAGGTCTTCTAGATATAGCCTCTAGTCAGCCCTCGAACATGAATACTTGGCTCTCGCGATTAATCAACTTAATTGACCACTGAAAATTAAGAAGCTTACCCATGGTATTAATATTCGATCTCTAGTGCCTTTCGACCGTCAAATTAGCGACCCCATACTTGTTTAATTTTTTACCTTTACATCTGTTTATGCATTTGATTACATTGCAATTTAATGTTCATTGCTGACAAATTGTTTGAAATTCTTTTACCAATCAATGTGTCTACCTAAAACTGCATATGCTTTTTAATCACTTATGAGAATGCAATTACTCTGCCAATGTTGTTTGATTTTGCAGTGACTGAAGAAGGCTAAGGACATTCATCTCAAATGCTCTTCCACCTCGACGAACGAGCTTCAACTCAATAGCTTCCGAGGACGGAATCTACATCAGGAAGGGGGGCATGTTAACCCTCACGGCTCACGGACACCACATCACCTACGACGGATGTGTATTATGTATTTGGTAGAGTCAGGTACCGGGCTTGTCGGACCAATAGAAAAAGGGTAAGAGTGATCGTCGATGAGAGGCGCACTCTAACTAGGACATTCAAGGGATTAGTTGGCTAAGCATGGGCGCCCAAGTGTGAATGGGGTGAGCTCATATAAAAGCCAACTAAACCTAAAATTCACTCATTCTCTCATTTGTGCAATAGAAGAGTGCTCTTGCTCCATCTCCATCTCCATCTTCTTCTTCTTCACCTCCTTGTGTGTGTGTGTATGTGAGAGAGAGAGAGAGAGAGAGTGTGTGTGTGTGCGATCGAGCATTACGAAGGCACGACGGCGGCGAAGCGGTTGAGCGTGGCACGACTGCAGCTTCTTCTTCATCGCGGCGAGGAATCCACCACGAAGGCGAGCGTAGAGCGGTGAGTGACACACCCTTTGCTCTCTTGAGCTTGCTAGTTTAGGCTTGTTATGTGCTTGGAGCCATTTGTGGCTCGCACACGGTGTATCGGCAAGTCCTTTGCTTCGACAGTGCGGCAAGGAGCGCACAAATCCTCTTCAGTAGAGGACTCACTCTCACTGGATTGACTTTTCTTATTTCCCTTTTCTTTCTTTTCTTGATGCTCCAGTTTCAAAGCTCTTTGCACTAGATCATTGAATTTATTTGTTGGTGGTGATACTTCTTGCTCTCTCAATTTCTTGATTCTGAAGAAGCCGTTCAAGAACCAGGATCTTATTCTTTTCTCAGAAGGGGGTTCTTGTAGGTGTCTTGTTAATTCTTTAATTTTTTAAATGTAGCTTCTGACAGACACCTCTCTTGCTTGATTTTGTCAATCTCACATAGAATATCCTCATCTCCCCAATTATCTAAGTATTCTAGTTTGAAGGCCATAATAAGCTTGCTATAAGATCTCAATAAAAAATGTGGATAATGATAATACCATTTTCGTGTTGCCTCCTTCAATGTTTGTGGAAAATACATCCCCCATTCTTCTTCATCAATGTTTTCTACATATTGCTGAAAGGCCTAAATATGCACATCGGGATCATCTCTTTTCCCACCTTTGAACTCTAGGAAGGAAACCTTTATAGTACTAGAGTGTCCAATAGCATGATTGGTTCTGGATTTATGTGTTGGCTTCTTGTCTCTATGTTTCCTTTTGTTGTACTGATCAGTGTCAACAATACAATCCCTATATGTTTTTGTTTTCAATACAGTGTCCTCAACTTTGTTCTTATCTAGTTTTCACAAGCTTTACCTTTGTTGTGCATCCAATCAAAATTGCCCACGTGATAGTGGGTTCTTCTACCGTTGGCCTTGGGTGTTTGAACCCAGCCTTAGGCACATTACAAGAGCATACTGGGGGTAGGCACAAAATCCATAAAAAGAAACTATGTATGATCATCAACTTTTTTTCCCAAAAACTATGCATGAGAGCTTTAGAGACCATGTGCTTCATTAAGGGTGTGCAAATGTAGGACCATGAGAGTGAGGGCCTGTTGAAACTTGAGCACTTTATCTCGGGGGCCCACAAGTTGAACCATCGGCCAGAAGTGGACTTGATTGGCATTAAGGCGTTGGCACAACTTGGCAACGTTCTCCTCTCACAACTTAAAACAGCTTACAATTTCTCTATCAGACCAAGAAATAGATCCTAAAAGACTCCAAGCATGGGAAGAATGACTAGGAAAATGAGCTGGACATCGAGATAGATTATCTTGAATATAGGATCAACAAAGGCCATTACTTCATGGGCCAGCTTTAGGCCAAAATTGATAAATTGGATGGAATGTAATATGTATAGCAAGTCTTAGATGTTGATCGAGGTATATGACCTATGTAGCTTAAGTCTTTGTATATCTTATCTTTTAGTCCAGGTCGTATGGAGTCATCGCTATTGCCATTTTGTAAGAACTTTTCTCTTCTAATATAATGTTCCTCATGCTTCTGTTTTTTTTATAAACATTCTCCTCTCTCTCAAATTTCAAAGATTGAGTCCATGACTTGTCTCTCTCTTCTAGCCATTGCTCTCTTTCTGTAGGGTGGCGCCATGGAAGGCTTCTCAAATGTTGAGGTGTTGGGCTTTAGAGTTTTCCGTGAGTTTCACCTGATAGGAAAAACTATCATCTCTACAAGCCAACACAGGGCAAGGTGCACATCAAAGGCTACATATGGAAGCTGTAGAGAAAGAAAGGTGGTGGTCAAGACTCCGACTCAAGATCAACAAGATGCAACATGCAACCGGAATTGGCATTTCTTATGAGTGATTATTTTGTTTTGCTTCTCCATGGCCTGATAAGCAAGGTTTGACCCTTGTAGAGTTAGGACAATTGGATTTTCCTTTAGCTTTTCTAGTTTTTCACTTTGGTCTTTGAGCCTAGCCTCTGGTTGTGCTGCTTGGAGGTTAGCCACTTCAAGCTGTGCTTGGAGCCATTGAGAATGGGAATTCATATCAAGCACTATGGAATTTAGCTCCTATATTCTTTTTTCTTGGCTCTCACTAGCGAAAGTGATCGTCTCCACAAGAGTAGTCAGTTTTGTGAAATTTACCAAGTGCTTTGCATTCACCTATTTCTGTCGGTCCTTCTTCTTGCTACTCGTCCACAAGAGTAGTCATTTTTGTGAGCTTTGCCAAGTGCTTTTCATTCACCTATTTTTGTATGTCCTTCTTCTTGCTACTCCTCCTGCTTTAGTAGTTTCCACTCTATCTACACATGCTATTATTTATTCTCTTCCACTAATGTGGATTCTAGTGAAATCTCTATGGTCAGAGGCTCTTGAGAAGCCTCTTTTGGCACCTTCTCTTGATGAATTGGAGAGAGATTGTTGGTCAAGGTATGCGGAGCTTTCATAGCTATGGAAGTGCCCACAACTTTAGCTTTGCTTATATGTGCTATTTCACCCTCACCTTCTGTTCTCTCTTGCTCTTCTTGTTCATAAATTTGCTCAAGGTCAGCCAATGGATCTTCACCCTTCTTGTGCATTGGGTTTTTTGTGTGGAGCTTGCAAGAGTTTGGTTACCAAAGTTCTTCAAAATTACCATGAAGCCCTCATTAACTTTTGATTTTTTTTTTTCTTGTTGAAGTCAGGCTACTCTTTGTGCAAATTCTTCAATGATAATCGGTGGTGGTATTCTCTTTCTTTTGGAGCTCCTTTCTCCCACCTTTTGCTTCCCTTGGGCCACTTTTTTTTTCCTTGCTTGTTCGATAGATCAAGAGAACTCTCAATAGATGGTTGATTTTATTTGGCCTCCTCTATGTAGCCTTTTCTTCTAGAAGTCTCATCAAGAGGCTTCCTAAGCTCTCTCTCCTCTTGGAGAGGAAGGGAAATCCCATAAGCACAAAGTTATTGAGTAACTTTGGCTTGCAAAGCACGGTTGCCCATAGATTGTTGCAACCTAGTAACAATATAATTAACAAAAACATGTGGGCATCATGATTAGCACCTTCATGTGCAAAATCATAGTTGTCAATATTCATTCTACTCTCTTGATTATTGTTAGCTTATGCTATAATTAAACTTATGTATAAATTATTTTGTGCTTTGGTACCCTCAAACCTTAGTCTCTACTCTTCTTTACCTTTGAAAATTAGCTCTCAAGCAGCCACACCTGTGGTTTAGAGACTATTGATTGCAAAGTCTAGTGGAGAGGGTCTAACATTGCTCAGTTGATTATGGTTCCTGTTGAGATTTATAGTAGCTCAATAATGGTTAAGCCAAAGGAAATCCTCGAGAGACTCCATTATTAATACTATAGTTCCCAACGGTGTACCTTGAACTAAGTCCTTTTCAACCAAGATAATAGATCCCTATCCCACTTACCCTATTGCAATGAACATGTCCAACCTTTCATGGACAACTTAAGAACCTCTCTTTTTAAGCAACAAAAGAGAAACCAATAGCTCTAATACCAATGTAATGGAAATGGTCTATGAACATTGAGAATAGTGGAATTAAGAGAGCTATAGTGAGCGTTGTTATGAGACTACTTTGAGAACATAGAGGGTGAACTTAATTAGCGGTAGAAACATAAAGATTATACTTAAGTAACTTGGCATGAACAATACTTTTGCAAGTCTAGAGAATTAGAGAACTTGGCAACAGTTGAGGACCACATTTATGTGGAACCAATCCCCCCTCCAAAAGCTTTCGTATTATAATTTCTCTCCCATAAAGAGAGACTTGATACAATACAAGCTTTGTGTTGCTTAAGACCTTGATGGTGCAATGAAGATAGAGAGCTTCATGCACCACAATCATGCCCATAACTTAGCTAGATGAAAGAATTAACTTATCCCCAGCCTCAGTCCCAAGACCTCAAACACCTCAAAGGTGGAGAGAGCTAGCAGGGAATGAGGGTAGGGAAGAAGAAGAAGAAACATTCATATAGAAAGAAATAGATCCTCATTTATCATCACTCTTCTTGCTTAGCATAGCATAATAGTATAGTAATGAATATGGAGAAGATGGCAAGCTTAAGCATTGCAGCATGGCTCTTGGTTGTATTTGCATTCCATAGCCAAGAGTGTTGGTGTAGGCTCTTAACTTCTCAACAAGCTTGGAGAAGGAGATGGATTTCTTGCACTTTCACCAAGTGAGAATAAGAATATGAGTGTGTGTGAGGGAGAGTATACCCCCCAAGCACACCCCCAACTTTATTTGGTCCACGCCTCCGTGTAGCTCATGCTTGCCTTTGATGAGTCCCTGCAATGCTAGCCAATCACATGCATAGTGCATATCAAGAAACCATGGTAGAATTTGGACAATTGTCCTCCTTTTACCTTTGAGAGAGAGGGCTTGAAAAATGCATAAACAATTGAGTATATTAGCTAAAAGATTATTGGACCCCTTTAGAGGCCAACCAATAGGCTTTAGGCACCTTATGAGTGCAACATGGAGAGGAGCTTGACACGTGTCCTTGTTGCCTCTTTAGACTAGGCTTGGTTGAGTGAGGGTGTGTGTGTTCTCTCTCATGCTCCTACAAGTAGGGCTCACCTCCCCATGTGTAGGGATCCTTGTTGACTTTTTGGAACACCTTAAGCCCCTCAAGCACCTTAGTCATGAAGCACCTCAAGCACCTTAGTTAGCAATCACAACAAGCACCTCAAGCTTGGGCCGGGTTCCCACCTCAAGCACAACCCTAGCTTGCCTAAGGTCCTAGGTCTAAGAACTTTTAGCACTAACATTTGGAATTCTTTAATGAAGCTAACTCTAAGGTCTTTCAAGCTCCATTAGCTAGAATTTCTCTTTGACAAACTATCTCTCATTTGGACCCATTGACTTTGGCCACCTGTCGAGATAGATCCATAAGCACATGTCTATATTCTAACTCTTGTTCCCCTTTATTCTCCCACATTAAATGATCGTTTGAATATGAGAAAACCATTTGGGTTAGTTGGATATTAGATTCTATGACATTCCACCCCTCTTATTGCATATGAAACCTCTCATACTAAGGTCAATGCCATTACAGATGGATGTATTGCCACCATGATTTCCAGGTGGAGCACAATTGTGAATGCCATGAAAAACCTAATAGAGGCCCTAAAAAAAACCCCCAACTCGGCATTAACTCCCCTACATACTGAACTTCAAGAAACCAAAACTAAGCTAGAGAAGGCAAAGAGAGAAATGGAGAAACTCAAGACTAAAATGCTAGAAAGGTCCATTGAGCATACCAGCGATGCAAGAATAATGGATTCTCAACAAAAATAAATTGATACTCTTAAACCAAATAACCAATGACTAGCTGAGGGGAAGTGATTCATAGAAGAGGCAAAAGTAGAGATTCAAGGGAGGCTAAACAAAAAGAAAACCGCTTGAAATCATTGCTAGCCAGCCATCATACCTTGAAGCAAGCTATCACTAAGAAATACATCTATCAATCTATGATAGACATTTCTGATGTAGATGGCAACCTAATTTTGAATATGCAGGATCTACAAAATTTGGTGGAGACAATGAAGACTCATCTTGAATAAAATTTGTGCAGTACACATGATCCCTCGTAAAATCAAGTGGTGGTAGAATATATAAAGAACCAGGATGCTGATGTTGATGAGGAATAAAATGAGGATGACCAAGAGTAGGGGGATGACACTAGAGCTGATCATGATAATATTTATGATAGTGATGATGATAACCCCCTTCAAGATTTAAAACAGGAGGTACTGGCTTAGAAAACTAGGACAATCAACCTAGTAACCAGACTCAACAACAAGACCAGACTCAGTATGGTCAAGACTGGCAGCGGGAACAATAACAGACTCACTGTGACAACAAGGCCAATCTTGTTCCAAGAAGTTGACTACATAGTAAGCCCTCCTCGTATACACGTGAGGGAATTAGGACAAGGGTAAAACTATTCGGGTGAATTCTAGATCAGGCTTAGATTCAAACTCAAAATCAAATGGTTCTACGACCCAGTTAGCATTAAACAAGAAGCTAAGGAGGCAAAAAGATTCTTCTTCAAATTCAAGAATGACTCCATGATGAGAGGCATATACTGACTTGGAACAATTTTAGATGTTGTTTGTGGGAGCCCATAGAATGATCAATGACTGGAAGTCCCTTAATTACCACAATGAGCATGCCTGTCACCTATCACCTCACCCTAGTTGTATCCAGGTTTTGGACATGCTACCTGAATGGATGCTTACAATTGAGGATGTTAGGGTAAATCTCCACATCAAGGACCCATCCACAATATATTTGAAGAGCCTTGGACTACAATAAAAAATGCTATTAGGAGATAAGAAAACTTACAAATGTATGAAGGATATTTGGATTTAGATTAAGGATATGCTCGTTCAGTTACAAATTGCAAGGAAAGTTCTAGATCATAAAATCAACCTACCTTTGGAATGCAATGCCACTAGTAGCAGAGGACCACAAATGAGGATGACCCTTGGTGAGTAGGAGAGGAATCTCAAGAGTCTCCATCACTTAATCTGCATTTCCAAAAAGATGTTGAAGCAGAAAAATCAAGCGGTTATGAACTTTATTGAACATTAGGGCCAAAAACGGCTAGAAAAGGATTGTTTGCTAATATAAGGATTAAGAAATAGTCCAATAGTCATTTGACACGTATATAAAAGGATGGCACTCTTGTCTTCTCTATCTTGGGTTTTGATGGTCCTATTTTGGCACAGAGCGGCTAAATGTCTTGATCATAAGGCCGAAACTACTATATTGAGGTGCTTTCGGAAAGTAAGCTCATTAAATTTACGGCCCAAAGTAATTAAGTCTCATCTTTTATTCTATTTTATATTTCACAAAATTGTTGTCAAAAGATACAAAATCTATGTGAGAAGGCTTTAAAAAAAAGGCCATTAAAGACAAATCACCTACTTTTTTCAAATGTATATCTTTTTCACTTTCCCTCTATTTTGTGAGAGTTTTAGGTCTTTCCGTCTCTGTATTTTCTTTTTTCTTCTCTAACCTTTGAGATTCCATGGCGTCTTTTGCACGTCGCCCTTCACATAACATAACTTATTGTGACTTTCATAATGTTAGAGAGGATGATCTTTTGAAACCCATGTCTTTTCGTGTGAATGATTGGGTAACAATACTTCCTTCATTCAAAGGTGTACACAGAGTGAAGAGAACCAAACGAGATAAAGTAAAAAACCATTGGAAAGGTCGTGTTCTTGGTTTCAAAGTGATCGACAATGGTTGGCTAGCTAAGGTGCAACATGTGTACATGGCCAAGGATATGGTGATAGACTTGGACAAGCATCCCACACTACATTCTTTTTGCAAGTAATAAAAAATCTTATCTATTTGATACAATGAATTTATCATTCTCCCATTGTTCTTTCTCATTTTTTGATTCCATTCTAGATATCTTTCCTTGAACAACTGTGGAATGGCAGCCTATGGAGAGCCTACATGGGACATTCAAAGCAATGCATAAAGGGAATGCAGATGTTATGTATGCTGACAAGCCACCTTCTTTTTACAAAACAGTGGATTTGTTTGTCTATTTTGTAGAATACAAGGTTCCATCACGAGAAGGTGCATATGGAGAACTACATCAGTTACCCATTCCCACCATAAGTTCAATTGACTCGGAAGCCCTTGATGCATGTACTATATCAAGCTTCAAATCCAAGATCAAAGAAGACATCCTTAAAGCTATGTTCAATGGTTCTTGCCTATACATGTCTTTGTGGCATGTTTCAATACGATGGACTTGAAAAGGACAAAGACCATGTGGCTTAATAGAAAATTGGATAATATACTTGGAGACAGATGGAATACCAAATAAACTTTCCATATTGGTGATAATATTAGTTGTAGAGTAAGGCCAAATTCTATGTCTATCTCATATCACTATGTCGTTAGTCATTAGTTTGGGCTATGACTATAGGAGATGGAGAAGCAAGTTAGGTAGTTGGGTTCCTCTTGACTCTGAGGATAATTTTCCAGAGTTTGAAGTACAGGGCATAGTCCATCCACACACTGAGCATAGAAGCCTTATAGTAGCAACAAATTGGAGGCTACAGGATGATAGAGAATCTCTTGAGTTTCTTGATGAAACATCTCCTGAGTATAAATTCAAAGTGGATGGAATTGTTGTGAGCACAAGGATGGAGAATTCAACCTCTTGCATTACATGTCTTCCCCCAAAAAGAGTTGTATTTGAGCCACTTGCAAGGACTTGAAAAACCAAGTTCAATGTTGTAATCATTGCATTTTGCAAATATACTTGTCTTTTCTACCTTGTTGTGATTATTATTGATGTTGTTTTAAAATTACATGACACCATGATACATAGTTAAGAATCAAATAGTTGGTATTAAATTATGAAATACAAAATTATGAACCACCAAAGGGTGTATGTTCATATGGACAAAAATGAACAAAAGTGTACATAACTTTTGTGGATTGATCAATCATGAAACTCCACTTTTCTTTTTGCCTGAGAGGATTATGCATCCTCAGACACCCTTTTTTTTTTTTCAGGAGGGGGTGAAGTCAGTTTAGGAGAGGGTGGTCGTGACTTGTGCTCCTCAGAGCTTGGACCGAGGCTTGGGTGACTTGGAAACCTTCTTTGGCAACATGAATGGTAGTTTGAAAGGTGAAATAGGTGCCTCCCCCTTACTGTTCTTAGTTGAACAACACTTTTGAACCTTGAATTTCAATGCTGAGTGGAATGAATGGCCTGTTGCATCTGGTTTTCTTTTTGCAGGGCTCTTCTTCTTGGTGGGGCTCTTCCTCTAGGCATGGCTCTTCTTTGCATGGCTCTTCTTTGTTGGACTCTTCTTTGTATGGATTCTCTTTGAAGGGCTCTTATTTGTATGGATCCTCTTTGAAGGGCTCGTCTTTGTATGGATCTTCTTTGCAGGGATCTTCTTCTTATGATCCCTTTTCTTTGCATCCGAACCCTTGGTGTCTCTACCTTTATTTGGTGGCAAAGGGGACTTTGTTTCATCTTTAGTTGGTGCCATAGGAGAGTCTGGATCATCTGAGTTTATTGATCTTTCCAAAACCATAGAAACAGCTTTCTCTCTCACCCACATGACCCAAGACTCAGGATATTCATGCAACTGCAGCAAATAGAAAAATAAAATAAAGAACATGAGTACATACACAAGTTAAGAAGTCAAAACAAATCAATGGCACATGAGATGCACACTTACAGTGAGTGTAGTCATCTTGTACCTTGACTCAAGATATCTCCATGCATTGGCAAGCACCCTCCATCCACAAGATGTTGAGTTTATTTGTAAAGGCACTTTCTTGTAGTACTTGAAAGCGTCTATATTGTAATGCTTATTTGTGGTACTTAGATGACCAACAATAAGTTTGGCAGCACTAAAAGAAGACAACAATAAAAAAGCTACTAATAGAAAACAATGGTCCATCAAGCATAGATCATACTTCATACTTACAGTTACTTCTCCCATGGATACTTGGCAATGAATTCATAAATATAATATCTTTCTGAAGTTAATAAGACTCCAATGCCCTCTGTAGGAAAAAAACAATTAGCTAGGAATACCACATTATCTTAAAAATTGTTAGGAGTTAAGACTTACCCTTCAACATAGGGGTATATTATGTAAATCCAGGTCATCATGTCAGAATATTCAAAAAAAATTGAAAGGATTCCTTGCTTGTTGAATTGGCATTGTGTCATCACTAGAGGATCAAGTAAGGATATTTTCATAGCTATAGCCTTTGGAAGATCACTCATAAGACACCTAAAGTCAAAGAAAACACATCCCCCAATAAGGCCCTTGTAGGTGCATATACACTAATAATTAGGAAAGGGGCAACACATACCCGAGACAAATAAAGAGCACAATATCACCAAGCTCAATGTTGGGGTTTACAAGAATACTTGTGTCTTCAGGAAATATGTCATAGTACACCTCATCATCCCCACACATGGAGACATCCACAACCATTTATCCTGTAACTTTTTCATAAAGGAGAGAGATGGATGGTCTTAAAAAATTTCTTGCTCTGTAAGGATATCATCTTCTAACATCATGTCTTGCTCCCTCTCAACCTCCTTGCCTGCTTTGATATCCTTGGCATTTCTTGTCTCATACTGATGTGTAACATCTTCAATCACAACCCCTGATTTCTTTTGTTGTCTAGCAGGAGGGATATTTAAAATTTGATAGGCCCTAAGATTCTCACTAGGAATTTTCTCAAAAGCCGTATCGAACTTGTACCTCAACCTTGACACAAGCACAAACTCTTTGCTCATCAGTGTGACCCTATGAGAAAATGCAGCTGCAATGTAGCTATCATTCATAAAGTCTATTAAGAAATCCTCAGCAGCCTCCTGAAGGCACATCAAGTCTTGAGATTTCCACCTTACTGAAACAAAAGTTTTGCTTTTCATCATGCTCACCAATCTATCTGATATCTCTTTAACAACTCTCATGAAGGGTAGCCTTGGAATACGAAGACAAGTAGATTTATGTGCTTTCCTTATCTCCCTTAGAGATTTGACTTGATAACTCATTCTCTTCCTAGCATTAGGCCTCTGACGAGGTTGTGTAAGTGGCTTCTCTTCCTCTTTCTTCCCAAACTCTAGATTGACCGATTCCTGTTGATTGTCATCATCTTTCTCTGAATCCTTCGGAGCTTGATAAACTTTTCTGGCAGTTTGCTTTGTCCTTGCCATTTGATAGTCAAAAAAGGGCTTGCTTTGTCTTTGCCACAAAATATTCCTGAACAACGTAAGAGGAAGTTCCCGGGAATTTCCAAAACATGTGCTATCGCTCGTGTGGGAAGATTGAATGAATGTGTCACATGCTTCAAAAATTATCCAAACAAGCGATAGGAGGTGTTTGCAAAGTTTTGAACTATGCACTATCTCTCCATGTGGGTAGATGGGAAGAAAGTAACCACGTTAAGAAAAATTGCCCAAAGAACACGATAGGAGGTGTTTCCAAAGTTTCAAACTATGTGCTATTGCGTCGTGCGGGTAGATGGGAAAAAAATTAAGCATTCTATATATACTTTCCCAAAAAACATGATAGGACTTGCTTTAAGCTTTATAGACCATGCTTTATCGCGTTGTGCGAGTAAATCATCACAATAGAGTGTCCCATTGGAAGAAAAGATACAAACATAATGGGAGAAAGATGAACGACGCGATGGTGGGGGATGGTGGAAGGACAAAACGACACGACTAGATTGTTTGACAGAGGTGAGAAATGAGCATGTGAAACTACCCTTTTGTCATAAAATCTAATATGTAATATCTAACCAACCCAAATGATTTTCTCATATTAAATTGATCACTTAATGTGGGAGAATAAACAGGAACAAGTGTTAAGATATAGACATATGCTTATAGATCTATCTCAACACGGGGCCAATGGTAAAGGGGCCCAAATGAGAGATGGTCTATCAAAGAGAAAGGCTAAAAAATGGAGCATAAGACCTTAGGGTTAGCTTCATTGAAGCCCTCCAATAATGTGTGTAAAAGTCCTTTGACCTTAGGTAAGCTAGGGCTGAGCTTGAGGCGCGGGAACCCGACCCAGCTCGAGGTGCTTGTCCTGCTTGATGACTAAGGTGCTTGAGGTGCTTGATGATTGAGGTGCTTGAGATGCTTGACGTACTTGACATGCTTGAGATGCTAGGGTTTCACTTGAGGTGAGAACTTAGCCCAAGCTTAAAGCGCTTAAGAGCCAAGCTTGTGATGGGAACTGGGCCTATGCATGAGGGGCTTGAGGTGTCAAAAAGTCAAATATTCAATCCCTACAAGGAGGGGGCGAGCCCTACATGAGGGGGGATGAGAGAGAACACCCACACACTCACACAAGGCATGCATGGTACAAAGAAAGCAAAAGGGACACATGTCAAGTTCCTCCTCATGTTGCCCTCATGGTGTGCCTGAAGACTATTGGTTGGCCACCCAAGGGGTCCAATGATAATTTAGTAGATTTAATTAATTGATTTAGCATTTATCTAGCCCTCTCTCTCAAAGGGGAAAGGGGGACACTTGTCTCAAGGCTACCCTTGCTGCTTGTAATGACTTCTGCTTATGATTGGCTAGGCCTGGAGGGGTCCAATGAGCTTCAAGCATGAGATACAAGGGGAGGTCGACCCAAGAAATCTAGGGGGTTGCTTAGGGGGTATAGTCACCCACACACACTCACAAACACTCTCATTGTGTGCTATGCAAAGTGCAAGAGCTCCCTCTCCTTCTCCAAGCAAGTAGAGGTTGAGAGCCTACACCAACACTCTTGGATATGGAGTGCAAATCCAACCAAGAGCCATGCTTCAATGCTTAAGCTTTCCATCTCCTTATTCTTCATTACTATGCTATTATGTATGCTAGCAACAAGATTTATGATAAGTGAGGAACTAATTCTTTCTCCTACAAAATGTTTCTTCTTCCTCTTCCCTACCCTCATTCCCTGCTAGCTCTCTCGACCTTTGAAGGTGTTTGAGGTCTTGGGACTGAGGCTTGGGATAGTTAAAGCTTTCTTCAAGTTTATGTTATGTTTGTGATGCATGAAGCTTTCCATTTTCATTGCATCACCTAGGTCACAAGGAACACAAAGATTGTATTGTAACAACTCTGTCTTAATGGGAGAAATCATAATACAAATGCCTATTGGAGGAGGGACCGACTCCACATAAATCCGGTCCTCAACTGTTGTCATGTTCTCTAAATTCTCTCTCTTGCAAAAGTATTGTTCATGCCAAGTTAACTAATTGCTATGAATATGTTGCTATCTTCAAGTATGTTCACCCGCTATGCTCACAAAGTCATTTCTCAAAAGTACTCTCATTAATTTTGGCTACTCTCAAATTAAATAGGCCAATTCCATTACATTGGTATCAGAGCATTTGGTTTCTCTTTTCTTGCTTAAGAAGAGAGGTCCTTAAGTAGCCTTAAATGGTTGATGTTGTTAATTGTATTAGGGTAAGTGGAACTGGGATCTATTATCGGTTTTGTCGAGCCCACTATATGGGGGATGGTGCACACCTCGGGAGATTTGGACTTAATAATGGAGTCTTTTTAGACTTGCCTACGGATTTACCATTATTGAGCCATAAGAAGTCCCAAAGGAGCTAGCCGTCGACAACTCTGCTATGTTAGACCTACTCCTCTACTCTCTATAATTAACCACTTCGAGCCGTGGGTGTAGATACTTAAGAGCCGATTATCAAAGGCTAAGAGGAGTGGCAACTAAGGTTTTGAATTTCCAAAGCATACACTAAGTACATACATAAATTTTGTTAACATGGCTGACAATAATCAAGAGAGTAGAATGAACATTGATAGCTTTGATTTTGTACATGAAGGTGCTAATGATGATGCTCTAATGTTTGTGAATTATCTCGTCACTAGGTTGCAGCAAGCTATGGGCAACCCTGCTTTGCAAGCCGAAGTTACTCAACAAATTCATGCTTATGGAATTTCCCTTCCTCTCCAAGAGGAGAGAGAGCTTAGGAGGCCTCTTGAAGAGACCCCCAAAAGAAGACTCTCTCCCATTCGAGAGGAGGAATCCAAAGATAAAGAAAGCAATGAAAGTTTAAGTTCCTCTGCAGATGTGGCTCCACGAAGACGGCAGTCTAGACGATTGCCCACTCCTCTCAAGAGGAAAAGATCAACACATAGTCCTTCTCCTCATCACTCTGAAAGGGAAGAGAGGAAACAAAGGAAGAAAAGGGCTAGGAAGAGGTCACCCTCTTCTCCTTCTTCTTCACCTCCCTCCTCTTCCGACGAAAGTTATGGCTATTCTCCTATAGAATACAAGAGGGGAGGACATCACAAATCATTTCCTGCATGGCGAAGTTCACAAAAGCTAAAGAAGTTGAAGGAGGGAGGAAAGAGTATCTCTTTTCTCACCTATGATGGCACCTTTGGTGCTACCGATTAAGTGTTGGCCTTCATCTAGCAATTTGATGTGGCCTTTGGAGATGAGGGCTTCACAGAGTCCTCCAAGCTACGCCATGTAGCTATGCACTTCCAAAAATCAGCTCGTCAATGGTGGGCTAGCCTTTGTGGAAATAGTGAAGCCCCAAACTCATGGAAAACTCTACGAGTTTCCATCATGAAGCAATTCCTTACAAGCGATGCAAAAGACAAAGTGCTTACTGAATGGCGCATCTTGAAGCTTCTCTCTCATGAGTCTATCCACAAGTACATAGACACGTTTTGGCATTTACATCTCAAGGCTACTGCCTTTCAAAAGATAGACTTTGTCGAGCAAAGGCAGCAATTATGTGCGGGATTACCTGAAGAGATGTCCGAATACATCAACTCTCAACGGCCTGGTACTATTAGCGAAGTAATCCATCACACCATGGTTTCTTCACGCATCAATTTCCATCAAGGGGCTAGACGTAATGTCAAGCCCATGGAAAACAAAGACAAAAATGATGCAAAGGGGAAAACCAATGTTCAAAATACTTCCCAAGTCACTTCCAACAACAACAAGAATCGGTCCAAAGAGAAGGGAGTTTAGAAAGGTAAAAACAAACTCTCTCCTGAAGATCTTGAAGCTTTTCGCAAGAACCATAAGTGTTTCAAGTGTGGGGAGCAAGGACATGGCTATCGTTCTTGCCCCAAGAAGAATACTCGCAATGAGACTCAGGTAGGGCTTCCACCATCGAAGCTCCAAAAGAGGATTCTCATTTCAAAGGATCATCACTTTCCTATGCTTGGCGAAAGGTAAGAGAGCATGATGCCTTCATCTTGTTTGACCCTGGCTCTACTCTGAACTTTATATCAATGGAGTTGGCCACCAAGTTGTGCATTCAAGATTTTGAGATGGGAGATATGGCAATGGATGATGCAGCTTTCAAGGGACAGCAAGCCTCTATTACTCCCTTGATTGGGGATTTGAGGCTTCATGTCCAAAGCTATGTCGACAAAGAAGACTTCTTCATCTCTCCTCTCTAGCACGAGGATGCTATCCTAGGGGCGCCAAGGTTTGATCGCATGGCTACCAACATGAAGTTCCCTGAAAGGAAAATCTACTTCACCTACAAGGGAAAGAACATGTATATAGATACTAGTGAGCGTGGTCTCACTATTCCACTTGTAAATCCTCTTGCTTTTGATAAGTCAATGAAGAGCTCAGTTTCTGCGTACATAATTTTTGTCAAAGAGTCTCTAAAAGATACTAATGTTTCATCAAATGTAAATGGTAGGAATGAATAATTAGACTTGTCTAATTTTCTAAAAGGATTCCAAGATGTGTTCATTGATGATATCCCTATGGACTTACCTCCAACACGAGGGGATGATGATCATCTCATTGAGCTCCTTCTAGGAATCTCACCACCTAACAAACCTCCTTATCAAGTCTCACAAGCTCAACAAGAGGAGATCATGAGGCAAGTACAGGAGTTGGTAGACAAATGGATGGTGAGGCCTAGTTCCTCTCCCTTTTGTTCTCCAGTCCTTTTAGTGCAAAAGAAAGATGGTACATACTGTGTGTGTGTGGACTATCGAGCACTAAACCATATCACTATCAAAAACAGATTTCCCGTGCCTCGGGTAGAAGATATATTTGATAAGCTACAAGGCTCTACCTACTTCAGTAGGATTGACCTTAAGAGTGGATATCATCAAATAAGGATAGTGGCTGAAGATATCTTAAAGACCGCATTTCACACAACGTTTGGTCTTTATGAATATCTAGTCATGCCTTTTGGCTTGACTAATGCACCAGCTACGTTCAATCGTCTGATGGAGAAAAATTTTAGACCATACTGCAAATTCACTGGAGTGTTCTTTGATGATATCATCATCTACTCCAAGTCTTTGGAGGAACATAAGCCACATCTCCAAGTGATTTTTCAAGCATTGAGGGAGAACAAGCTTTTTCTCAACCAAAAGAAAAGTGAGTTCTTCCTTCAAGAGATTCAATACCTAGGTCATATTATCTCTCACGATGGTATCCATATGGATCCATCAAAGTTAGAGGTAATAAAATCATGGCCTAACCCAAGAAATCTACATGAGCTAAGAAGCTTTATTGGTATGTACGCATACTATATACGCTTCATAGCAAAATTCTCTCAAGTAGCAAGACCACTACACGACTTAACTAAGAAGAACATTAAGTATGTATGGACTGATAAGGAGAAAAATTCTTTTGATAAGCTCAAACAGAAGCTTACTTCCCAACCAGTCCTCGTGCTTCCGGATCTCTCAAAGCAATTTGAGGTCCAATGTGATGCTTGTGGTGATTGCCTTGGAGGAGTTTTTCTTCAAGAAGGGCATGCCATAGCATATGAGATCCGAAGGCTCAATACTAATGAACGAGTCTTGGGCATTTATGAGAAAGAGCTTTTAGCTATTCTAAATGCCCTAGACACATGGAAGCACTACCTATTGGGGATTCCATTTATCCTACAAACCGAACACCAAAGTCTCAAGTATTTCATGACGCAAACCAAGCTTTCCGACAAACAAATGAGGTGGGAAAATTTTCTTTCGCAATTTAATTTCCATATTACTCACATAGCTGGTAAGCACAATCAAGTGGCCGATGCACTTTCACGACAACCAAAAGTTAATGCGGTGTCTATAGCTACTCACAATGATCTATCCTCAATGATAGATGAGTATGCTATTGACCCTGACTTTAGAGACATAATGTCAGCCTTTGCTTTGGGGAAGAAAGAGGAACCATTCACCTTTCACGATGGTTATCTTCTCCACGGCAATAGGCTAGCTGTTACGCATTCCCTCCGTGAGAAAGTTATGTATGAATCCCATGCTCCTCCATATGCGGGGCATAGAGGTATTCAACCTACTCTCAGACGAGTAGAGATGTACTTCTATTGGCCTACCATGAAAGTGGACATACAAGAGTATGTTTCAAAATGTGTAGTATGCCAAAAGACCAAGTATGATAGAGGGAAGAAACCTGGATTACTCCAGCCATTGCCTATCCCAAATTCACCATGGGAGAGTATATCCATGGATTTCATCTTTGGATACCCAAGTCTATCCATGGGAATACAGGAATAGGGACAATAGTCGACAGGTTTAGCAAACAAGCACATTTTATTCTTGTCAAAAAGACTATTAAGGCACATCAAATGGCAACTCTCTTTATATCTTAGATTTTCAAGCACCATGGATTACCCACATCCATTGTGTCAGATAGAGATCCTAGAATGACCAGTAATTTCTGGAAAGGTCTCTTTGAAAATCTAGGAACAAGATTGCATTTCTCTTCGGCCTATCACCCACAAACGGATGGCCAAAGTGAGATAGCCAATCTTACGATACTCGATCTACTCAAGACTTATGTATTAGACCAATGCTCACAATGGGAAAATTACTTACCTCTTATAGAGTATGCCTACAATAATATTGTACATACTTCTATGGGAAAAGCACCTTTTGAGATCATTGAGGGAAGACCTAAAAGTCCCTTGCTACTCAAAGTACATGGGAAGATTTTCGCCGCCGATGAATATAGCCGTGACCTACAAGAATCTTTTCAGAAGATTAAGGAGGCTATATCCATCTCTCAACAAAGGAAAAAAGCTGCTGCTGATAAGCACAGAAGAGCCTTAATGTTTAAAGAAATGATTGGGTCTTACTCAAGTTTCCTAAGCCTCGATTAAGGCAAACGACAGGCAAAAATCCTACGGGCGATCAAAAAAAGCAAAAGGGACACTTGTCAAGTTCCTCCTCATGTTGCCCTCATAGTGTGTTTGAAGCCTATTGTCTGGCCACCCAAGGGGTCCAATGATAATTTAGGAGATTTAATTAATTGATTTAGCATTTATCTATCCCTCTCTCTCAAAGGGGAATGAGGGACAATTGTCTCAAGGCTACCCTTGCTGCTTGTAATGCCTCCTGCTTATGATTGACTAGTCCTGGAGGGGTCCAATGAGCTTCAAGCATAAGCTACAAGGGGGGGTCAACCCAAGCAAGCTAGGGGGTTGCTTAGGGGGTATACTCACCCACAAACACTCACAAACACTCTCATTGTGTGCTATGCAAAGTGCAAGAGCTCCCTCTCCTTCTCCAAGCAAGTAGAGGTTGAGAGCCTACACCAACACTCTTGGATATGGAGTGCAAATCCAACCAAGAGCCATGCTTCAATGTTTAAGCTTTCCATCTCCTTCTTCTTTATTACTATGCTATTATGTATGCTAGCAACAAGAGTTATGATAAGTGAGGAACTAATTCTTTCTCCTACAAAATGTTTCTTCTTCCTCTTCCCTACCCTCATTCCCTGGTAGCTCTCTCCACCTTTGAAGGTGTTTGAGGTCTTGGGACTGAGGCTTGGGATAGTTAAATATTTCTTCAAGTTTATGTTATGTTTGTGATGCATGAAGCTTTCCATTTTCATTGCATCACCTAGGTCACAAGGAACACAAAGATTGTATTGTAACAAGTCTCTCTTAATGGAAGAAATCATAATACAAATGCCTATTGGAGGGGGGACCGACTCCACATAAATCCGGTCCTCAATTGTTGTCATGTTCTCTAAATTCTCTCTCTTGCAAAAGTATTGTTCATGCCAAGTTAACTAATTGCTATGAATATGTTGCTATCTTCAATTATGTTCACCCGCTATGCTCACAAAGTCATTTCTCAAAAGTACTCTTATTAATTTCCGCTACTCTCAAATTAAATAGGCCAATTTCATTACACCTTTTATACCTCCGACCATCCGTACAATTACCATTGGAGTTATGCCACGTGTGCATGGGTAACACGTGTCACAAACGGTCATTTTTGGACCCCTATATTAAGCTTGACCCTTGCCATTTTCTTTCCCTTCCCACACCCTACGACAATCCTTTATGGCGTGATTACACATACGCAAACGACTTTTATAGCCCTTTTTAGTGCTTTATAACTTGTTCCGGCTGCACGACGTGAGTAGGAGGTGTTGAAGGACTTAGACCTAAGGACTTTTGTGACGCTAAGGCTTCTTACATATTATTTTGCTTACTCCTCTAACCCCTTCAAAGAATTCAAAGAACTCTCATTCCCTGACCTCAACTCCATTCCTCTCTATCCATTTATACATCCTCAAGGCAACATATCCTCCTAGGGGCTCTCCGCAACATCGGTCTAGTCTCCTCTCCCTCCTTTTCCATCCGCCATCTCTACCAGTCCTGCACGACCTGATAGGTGGTGCTTGCAAAGTTTGATTCATACATATATCACGCTATTCGGATATTAGTTTTTCACTATGCTTGACACCCTAACCATATTGCACGACGCATAGGATATAGTTGTAGTCTTTCTCAAGCTTGTTTTGCATCGTTAGGTTTTGAAGTTTGGTGCCAAATTTGCTGCAAAGTCTTAAGTTTGGTACCAATCTTTTCAACCAAAACATGAATCTTATTGGTGAAGGTCGTGAAGAGATTTTAGAGGAGAGCCCAAGTGAGAAGCTCTTGGTTCCTGTCATGGATGGTGGTGACATGGAAGTGTACTCAAAGGCATATGAAAAAATTAATCCTTTTTTTGATCTTGCAGTTATGCTAGACAAATTGAAGGACTTTTTGTCAGAGGAATTCAAGGATGTTTGAAGAGGCATTAGAGGGTAGTTGTTTGGTGTTGGATGACAAGACTTATTGTCATCTAATTGAATTTACTACCAACTCAATTGAGAAAGGCAGAGTAACAAGGAGATTAGGAATATTTTCCAAGAAGACTTCTTTTGTTTGCCCACCGACCATTTCTTGTCATGTAAATTCAAAGCCTTGCAACCTTGTTCCAAAAGAAGTTGCCTTTCTTTTCTTTTTGTTCCTTCAAGTTGATATGCAAGGCAAAGGTGATGAAGTGAAAGATACAGACAAAGAGGGAACAAATAAAAATGTTTCCACAGTCCTGCAGCTTGAGAAAAGTGAATTTCTAGAGGAGGAGGAAATTGATGTTGTAGCTGAGGAGAAGGAGAGTTCAAATTTTGATGTGGCTCAATTTAGAGCTAGTATTGTCATTGATGAGCCCATAGAGGAGGTAGAAATATCTAAGGCCCCACTTACTGTTCCAAACCTTCCCTACTTCTATATCAATGGAAAAGAGTACATCCCTCTCCATCATATTCAATGTCTGCTTAATATCAAGGAGGACTACTGTATTGCAACCATTTCTGAAGCTTCTAAGATGGTCAAAGATTTTATTGACACAGAAGAAAAGTCAAATTTTTTGGCACTTGATCTATAGACATCTAATAAATTATTTCTTCCTGCTCTTGATGCACTTGCTCTATGCATGAAAAGCGTGGAAGAGGAGAAACCTTCTCTCAAAGATGAGGATTTTGGGAAGAGGCTTGTTGAGCTTGGAATCCAATCTTTTGGCAGAGACTTTAAGTTAAAGGAAGTTGAAAAGGATGTTGACAAAAGAGAGATGACTGGATCATGCAATGTCCTTCAAGAAAAAGTCATTGTCGAGGATGAGTTACAAAAGGTAGATTCTTGTTTTGCATATTGAACTCATTACTTCTTGTTTTGTAGATTGAACTCCTTGACAAAGACAATTTTCTTGAGAGAGCTAAAGGCTCGAGAGGGAAATAAATAGAGGGAAATTTAAGAAGGTATGCCTCCTCTCTCATGCACTACATGCCTACATTGGATAGTGCCACCTTCTATGCTTTTCACACGCAGTATTATGAAGATCTTGAATTGCCATTATTTTCCCTGAAGATATTGTCATGGTTTCTGGGATACACTCCCCTTCAAAATAATGCAAACAAGATCATGCTACTTGAGAGAGCTGCAGCACTTAGAATATTTGGGTATGTTGTAGGATTCAATGCGTCAAGAGCGAGATACTTTCTTTGTGGTATGGGGAATCAAGCTTACCCTGGCTATAATCCAATGCTCTATTCATTAGGGACATGGATACTCTTTCCATTTTTTGACATTTCTAAATTGGAGCCTCATCCAATTTCATAACAAATATAAGCTCTCCTTCACAATCTACTTCTCGCATGTTATAGTAACTCACTATAGCATATTGAACTTTTTTTATACTCATCCGAATGTTATTAAAAACATTATACTCAAAAGAAGATTTTTTCTCTGTTTTTCGTATGGCATCGTTCCTTCTATTTGATAGTACTCTCCAAAATGTTCGGGTATTTCTTCGTTTAATAGAGTCCTTACTTTCCCAACATTGTGAGGCCTAGGCAATCCAAAAGCTTTAATCTTGTAATTCTTAAGGACCTGGAACAAGGTTTTAGAGATGGCCATATAACCCCTTCTACTCACTCCCACTGTGTCACAAACTTCTTGCATTTGAGAAGGTTGGACCAATAAACCCATATCTTTCAGTAAATTTTGATATACCAATTTCTTTTGGATTCTATTTTTAAGAAGTTTCAAAAGTTTTAAAATGTCACTCTTGTTCATTACCTTATTCAAGAATCTCACCCTTTCTTGAACATTGGACATATCAAATCCTAAAAGGCTGGTCACATGTTCTCTAGTAATCTTTAACCTTTTTTTTCTTTGCCCAGAACCTTCTGTTAAGTTTACTACATCTCTCATTCATTTTACTTGTGCTCTTAATCCTATTGGAGTTTCTTTTAAAGTCTCAAGCTAATGATTTTCTTGTTTTAGAGACACTATTTGGTTTTCAAGTTTTACAATTCTTGTTGCATTCAAAGACAAAGCAGTTTTGAGATATTGAATATAATGTGTATGATCAATGTGTAAATGAGATAGCCTAGAGCTATATCCTAGTAAGCTATCAACCCCATCTCCAAAAAATCTCATCAAATCACGAGGCATGTGAAAAGATGGATACCTTCCAGTACTGGGATCTACTGGATACAAGCTCCAATCTGTCCATATATCAATGTGTTTCTTCCACTTGTTGCAAAATTGTTGTGCTTCATTTACAGTTGTAACCGGTCTTTGATAGACACTTTGCATAGTAGCATATTGTTGTCTTAGCTTAATGTTCAAGTGAAACTTGCGGTTATCACTAATGGAAGATGTATTACTCATTGTAATGAAGAGCACACAAAAAGTATAATGGAGATAACATAGTAGTAGATCTTTCAACATCAGAAAGGAAGAGAGAAAGCTCGTGAAAGGTCAGAGAGAAAAAAGAGAGATTGAGTGATTTAAAAGTTGAAACAACTATCTGCCACCAAGTGAAGTAAATGAGAATAAATTTTGAGGTGAGCCGCAAAGGAATGTGAAGAAAATGATATATTTTTTAATATTTAAAAATATGTACCTAGATACTCTTTAAATTGCGTAGATATGCTTTAAATAACCAAAATGGAAAAATTTGGAGCCGTTTTGATCATCAATGGCTTTGCTAATTAGTAAGTTAACCAATTCCTTACACATCCCTTTTTGAGCGTTTTTGGCCCTAATAATTTGCTCTTGATTATCTAGTTTTGATGAATGCCTTACTTATTAAGGAAATCCCCAAATTATTTTTTGCTCTATATCAACATATCCCATACCAGTTGATCAGCAGACAAACATCAAGATTGTGGATGAGCTGAGTGAATGGTAGGAAGGAGCTACAATTGAATGGAAAACTTGGAATCAGATCTTGCTTGGATGATGCTCTGAAGAAAGATCAGGTAGATGATCTATTAAAAGATATGCAAAACTTCAAGCTAATATTGGGGCAATGGCATATTTAGATTTTCCAAGTTAAAGATCACTAATCAACTCCTTCAACTCACTGTTAAAGCCTCTAAACTCTCTAAAAATGAGCGGGCCAATTGAGCAGTCTTTGAGCCTCAGTTTAGGGAAATGGCAAAGATCCTCTTTGAAGCCAAATTCAAATGCAATTAGTCACTCCTTGAAGGCTAGATGCATACAACCTCATATTGCCATAACCTGGCCAAGGCTAGACTCACCAAAGGAAGAGAACCTTGTATGACCTTGATACTAAAACATGGAATTCCCTCACACCTTGAGTTTGAAATGAAAATGGCATGCAAGGACCAACTTGAACATGAGGCCCTTTATCAGCTAATCCGGAAGGAAAACTAAGTAGCTCCCAGTGCGCCAACAACAGTACTCAGTAGACCCCAACAAAGAAGGCTCCAGATAAAAAGAAGAAAGTCAGGTGGACTGATACCCCTTACTTGATCATACTCTAATAAAATTTTGGAAATACACCAAAATTCAAATAAAGGGGGGTAGGAAATGTGAATGATGGGAAAAACCTCCAAATAGAAATAATATGGGTGGCTGAGTTGGCTGGATTGGTAATTACCACGTCCAATTATTGTGATAACCAGTACAATGTACAATTAGTTAAGAGTTCTAGTCCGAAGGCTATAAACAGGGCTAGCTCACTACTTTGTTTTATGAGGATCTGTCTTTGAGCACTAGCACTCTCACTATCATTGTCTTGTATATTGCATCTTGGGGCTCTTTATGCTCTTGTAACTCTAATCAAGATCTAAGCAGACTTGGCCCACATTGTTGTCTTGGTTTACCATAATGTGAATACATTCCAGTTCTAGTCGCCAGTTTTAGTGTCCTTGATATCATTTTCAAGTTCATTCTATATTTCAATTACAGTCTTTACATTCATTCAAATCTTGTTTGATATGAATTCTCAATCTGATCTAAACTAACTCTAACTACCAACCTCGAATAGTTATCATAAGTGTTCAACTCATTTATTATTCTTTATCTTTTCAAAAGGAAAATTAAAAAAATACATAATCAATCCAAAAAATAGAAATCCAATCCAAAGAATACCAAAACACACAATAATAATACTGTTGGCCATATCTTTGTGGATCGCTCCATTTTGATCACTTTTTGGCCAAAACACACACAAAAAGAGTAGAAATTGCAACATTTTGACTTTTTTTGCTGATATTTATACTATTTACACACATTTAGGGGCTATCATATTACAATCTCTCCATTCTCTTTACTTATAAGATCATTTCTCACGGATTTTGCAAAAATCCATGAGAAATTTTGTTTGTTGACGTGTGATTTTACAAAAAAAGCCACACATCGACAAACAAATACTTCAAATATTGCACTTTTTCTAGCAGGTTCTATTTAATTGGGTCTGTATTTAGAATGCCTCCCCTCCTCCTAATTGAAGTCCTCCAAGATGACAATGTGTAGCCCAGGTAGTGTAGCGCATGGGTTAGTAAGTTGTCTCTATGCATAGATGTGATGGGCTCTACCATGCTTGTGATGTCAATGCAATTCAAAACACTATGATGTGCAAGAGGAGAGTCTTGAGTGGAATAGTTTCCGATGTTGAGGCTTCTTGTTGGTTAATTCTCTTGAAAATAATATCTTGGAGGAATTGTGATCGCTCTTTGATAGTCCTTGGAAACCAACCATCTTTGTTGGTTTGATCAGATTGTTGAGAGACTGGTTACTGCTTTGGTGGTTGTTGAAGCTTTGACACCCATTTGTAAACCACTTTGCTTGATTTATTTAACTTTGTTTTGCCTTTGGTATGCACTTGTAAATTGACTTAGTTGGTTATTTTTCTTTAGGTCTCTTCTTTGGCACCCACACCCACTTAGTCTTAGGTGGTTGCACTCTCTTCCTGCCTTTGGGTTGTGGAGCTGGTTCTCGTGGTTTGTAGGTAGTCTGCTTGCTTTTTTATTTTTCTCTGGGCACCCAAATCTAATAAGGATTTTCATGGAATGGGTTTTGGATGTCATGGGGCTATTTAAGAAAGTCACACGAAAAAAATAACAAGTACACAATTATGGCGACATTCTATGTCAGTAAATGGGTAGAAGCTAAGGCACTCCCTAATAATGCAACCAAGTCCACATCTTGATTTATATATGAACATATCATATGTTTAGAGATAGTTTCACTCATTTCATAAATGATACTATTCAGATATTGATTAAAATTTTCTCCATCAGGCATCAAAATTCAACAACATATTATTCCAAATGCATTAAACACGTATGAGAATACCACTGGTATGACTCCTTTTAGAATGGTATGTGAAACCATCGTACTGTTATGGAATTGATAGCTGAGAGGTGGAAAAGGCTTGACAGAGCTAGGCTATTGCAAAGGATATATATCATATTTTATGTACATTTTATTATTCAAGTGCTCTTCATGAGCTTTGGCCATTTATGACCGGCCGGCCAATTTGTACTCAATTTGACCATTCAAGAAATCTATAAATGAAATACGTGCAAGAGGGAAATGGTCACTCTTGCACGGGGGGAGACTGCACCCAGTGCTCGTGTCTTCTTCTCTTCTCTCTTCCCTCCCCTCTCACCGTGCCAGGCGTAGCACTCCGCCCTAGGAGGTGCGCCTGCTTATGTTCTCTTCTTCTCTCTCGCTCGCTATCTCTCTATGTTCACATACAACTTCTATTTCGTGCTGGTGGATCTTCCAGGTATGCAATATTTATCGTTTATGGTCCGTAGTGCACGATTCTCGGCATTTTGCAGGGTTCTCCACACTCCCGTCTGTAGCAGTGGTATCAGAGCTATGGCTACGGTCTCTAGTTTGCAACAATCTTAGCTATGGATATCACCCCAATCATAGATAAGTCATGCTTTCCTTGAAAATAACGCTTTCTATTCAAAATTGTCTTATACGTAGGTGATTTCTAATCTTAGAAGATCATAAGTGTGCTAATATTATTAATGGTTTATGGATTCTCACAATTGAACTAAAATCTAACTAGTGATTGCAAGCAATTATTCGGAGCTTCTTATACACGAGGATATGAGAAACTGTGTTTTCTTGTTGTTGGATACATTTGTAAAATTATCCCATTGTTCATCTAAATATACATCTAAGAGAAGATTGCAGGATTGTATAGAGAAAGCAATCATGTTAGACGTCTGATTTTCTAAGAGATCCTCAAGTAATAAGCTGAAGTTGTTGGAGATGTAGGAATAATCCCAAAACTTGAGGTCAACGAGAATTGCCTTTGTAGGAAACTACCCTTAGCAGCTCAAAACATTCAAGGTAAATTGTTTATCTTTATAAAAAAAAAAACTCCAGGGTGAAAAAGGCATACACAGGCGGGCTGTGACACATTGTTGCCCACACGTGTGCACCGACGCTTGACTGCCGCTTCCGACACCTCCCAATGTGCATCCACAGCACCGCGGCATCATACACGGGAGCAGTCGCGGCCAAACTACTCGAAACGTCTCTTCTCTATCCTTCTCTGGCCAAATGGCAGCACACCCATAGACAACCTGGATCTCTCTCTACCCTAGCTTTAGCCGCCAAACACATTCACTCTCTCTCTCTCTTTCTCTCATCAGTTGGCTGCCTGTAATTGCGTAGCAGCTACACTGCTTCTCCCATCTAGTCAAACACAACTGCAGTGGGGGTGTCGTCTGCATGCGCCCACCCACTGAACTCTCTCTCTCTCTCTCTCTCTCTCTCTCTCTCTCTCTCTCTCTCTCTCTCTCTCTCTCTCTCTCTCTCTCTCTCTCTCTCTCTCTCTCTCTCTCTCTCTCTCTCTCTCTCTCTCTCTCTCTCTCTCTCTCTCTCTTTTCAGCTGTCACCCCACACTTTCTACCAAACTCCAGTGCCCACACCACACTCTCTCTTGCTATAGCCGCTAGCCCAACCCCATGCAGCCATCTCTCTCTCTCTCTCTCTCTCTCTCTCTCTCTCTCTCTCTCTCTCTCTCTCTCTCTCTCTCTCTCTCTCTCTCTCTCTCTCTCTCTCAACATCTGTAGTCACTGCTGTGGCGTACCTTCTCTCTCTATCTCCCATGCAGCCATTAGAAACTTGTGGACATCTAGTTTTCTCTCTACGCTCACTCCCTACCAGCTGCCTATCATGGGCCATACACACCATATTACAAAAAAAGGGGCGGCTCTGCTCAGTTCAGTCGATGCAAATTGTAGCAGTCTCCTCGTCTGCATGGCACCCACAACCACCAATCGAATACTGTGCCGACAGACACACACACAAGACGACGTCAGGCCATCATCATCTGCAACCCTTCCCCAAGTTCTGGCTATGGTGAGCTCCTGGAGCGTGTCTCCTCCCTAGAGCAGTCTGTCCAGAAGCTTCTTTCAGAAAAGAAACGCTCAAATTCTCAGCAGCATCTGTTTCATTTGGAGCAGCAACACGAGACTTGCTCATCTCCCAGGTTGCGAGTGCCTTACCCTTCCACATTTGGAGTGACCACCGCTTCCGTGCCTTCCATTTTCCAGATGCTCCTGCACTATCCTCGATTCTCACATCCGGACTATGAGGCCATGGAGGAGTGGAGGCTCGCTCATTTGCTAGAAGAGTATGGTCTGCCTATCCCTTCCACTCTCGCTGATATGCGCCAGCTTGCCATTGGGAACTTTCTATCGGAAACATAAAAAAGCTGACAAACTATTTACTCTTAGCCTTTTCCATCAGTAAAGGGTAAGGTTCCATTTCCTTATATGTCATTCAGATTTCATGGATTCACATGTAAGATATACATGCACACACATCACCTTGGAGAGTCTTTTGTTCGGCGGCTTTGACATTTTTCTCTGATGAAGGTTATTATCTTCATAGAAATTGGTATCAGTTGTTTGTGTTTACCTACAGTGGGAATGTTATATGCCTTGATTTCCATTGCTGCTGGTTTTCTTATGTCGGCTGCCTGTCCCTGAAGTACAATGTGTTAATTTGTGTGTAGCTTTATGTGGTAGGTGTCTACCAGCAGTGTTCAACCTTCAATGTGCTATCATTTGCTTTCCTGGCTTGATCATTCAAGCATGCTCCATGCTTTCAGGACTTTGTTACCTACAGATGTGGATGTGCAAGGAATTATAGGAAAGTGTCGTTTCTTTCCACGAGGCTAGTTTATGTTCCAATAGCAGTAATTGCAGCAAGATTATGGAATGGCAATGCTGTGAATTGGGCTTGCCCAATGTGGAAAATGCTTCAGCCGAATTGCTTACAGAAATCTATTAGCAGAGGTTACTGTACTACCAGTGGCTTTGTTTACATTATGCACAAGACTGCATTAATTTGTTGCTTTTTGTTTTGAAAGCAATGACTTCTTTGTATCCATTGCTTATGTAACCTAATGTAGAAAGAGTTCTCTCATAACTAGTTAAAGGGAGCAGAAAGCTTGAGGAGATGGACACCTTCCAAGAAGCGTCAGCAAGGCATGCCCCTGGGCGCTTGGGAGCACTCTCCTCTCCCTCTCTTCCGCAGGTCTACTGTTTACAGAGGCGGACATTAACGAAACTCATCAGCGACTACTGCGATACTTTCTCAAACTGATTTCAATAAACGATCGTAGGATTTTTTTTTAAAGGTTTAGTCTTATTTTTAATAATTTCACTTTATTTCATTTGATTTTGTACCCCACATTGTAGATCCATAAGTATTCTATCGGATCTTCTTAGTCGTACAGGCTTTCGTTTTTAATCACATGGTAGTTTAAAAATGTGTGAAATTATTGCATTAATTAATTGAATCTGCCTATCATTGATAGTTATTGTAGCAGTGTCAAGATTGATGGTATCCACCACCTGCTCTATCATAGACATACTAAGGGGGATTTTTGGTGCATGTATTAGGAGTGTCATACCCCAATTCTAGAGCAACTCCTTCTCATTATCTTTTAATATGAATCTGCCTATGTCTTGGTAGGAAATGATTTTCTATAGTTCCTCTTCTGATGCACCCTGTCCTATTGCCACCAATTCCAAATGTTGTGGAGGTGTTCGTTTTACCCATATCTAAACTATGGGAGGTGCCTTGGGTTGAGAATGAGAATTTGCTTAAGCTAGCTAGTGATGGAAAGAGAGCACATGAAAACAGAGGTGATGTCTTTTTGAGTGTGTGAAAGTAATAGCATTTGCACAAAGGGATGTGTGTGTAGAGGGAAAAAAATGAACTTAAGGTTGCACACTCTCCTCATGGTGATCCTAGTACAAGCCATAACCGATCCACTACTTCACACCTCGAGGAGATAGAAACTGTTATTGATGTGTTGTGCATGCATTTGTTAATCTTTATAATGATTATGATCTAATTTCCCAAAAAGATTCTATCATTGATGGACTACGTACCAATAGGTTGTTGCCCACTTTGGATGTCAGCTGGATATGTGATTGGTACTTCAAATTGTCTGATGTCTTATTGATATGCGTGATTGACTTCAAATTATTTTACCTCTCAAGGTGTGTGTGGTTGATGCCAAATCTGAAAATCCTCAACGCCTTGATGAATATTAGATATGACTAGAAATAGGTCCATTATGTTATCTTTAGAATTAGATGTAGATCAGATTTGACTAGAAATAGGTCCATTGTGTTATCTTCCATATTAGATGTGTTTGATAACCTAGTAGGTTGTGCTAGAGTTTGTGCTAGTGTTGAATATTATAACTTATCTTAGATCCATTGTACACACCAGCTAGTATCAATTCAGATAAATTCTTCAATCGAACCATTCCATTAGAGAACACTTGATCCATTTCATAGGGTCCAGAGACCATGTTGTTATTAGGTTAGGTTTCTTTGGCCCTAAATTAGAGTGGTATATCAAAACTAGGTCGCCTTTTGGGAACTCTCAAACAGTGATCTTGCTATCATGCCAATATTTTGTGCATTGTTGAACCACCTCTTGTTCTTGAATTTCTCTCTATCTTATCACCCCTAGATTTAGTAGATCATCCAATATCCTTTTCATATTCAAATTATAGTCCATGTCGTGCTCAACGGCAAGTATGAGACTAAGAACAACAAATTCTAGTGGTACGTGCTACAGACGGGAGCGTGGAGAACCCTACAAAATAACGAGAATCGTGCACTACAGACCATAAACGATAAATATTGCATACGTGGAAGATCCACCAGCACAAAATAGAAGTTGTACGTGAACATAGAGAAATAGCGAGCTAGAGAGAAGAAGAGAACATAAGCAGGCGCACCTCCTAGGGCGGAGTGCTACGCCTCGCATGGTGAGAGTGGAGGGAAGAGAGAAGAGAAGAAGACACAAGCACTGGGTGCAGTCTCCCCCCGTGCAAGAGTGACCATTTTCCTCTTGCACGTATTTCATTTATAGATTTCTTGAATGGTCAAATTGAGTACAAACTGGCCGGCCGGTCATAAATGGCCAAAGCTCATGAAGAGCACTTGAATAATAAAATATACATAAAATATGATATCCTTTGCAATAGCCTAGCTCTGTCAAGCCTTTTCCACCGGTCAGCTGCAAAACATATCAATTCCATAACATACCTCTCCGTTGGAAAGAAACTGTCCTCAGTTGCAAAGATAAAAATCTGCAAACAATACTTGTCAAAAACAATGATTAGTATGTTGTGTCAAAAACATCACATAATATATGAAATTAAACAACATTAGCTTATGCCTGCCGTCATCCACATACTACCTATTCTAGTGTCCCATACCACTAGAATAAGCAGTATATGTCATACCCTGATGAATCAGGATATCATTGGTCACACTCATTATCAATCTCATAATGTCAAGTCTCATCACATAAACACTTCCATAATAGTCACCAGATACCAAATCCCAATCCAATTCCAATTCCACAGTAATTCCAAATCCAAATCACTCTTATTATGTACCCGGGTAACAAAATCATACCAGCTAGAGTGGTGGCCAACCACTGCAGTATGATTTTGTGATCGGTGTTGCCTAACTCCGTGAATCTACACCCGACGTGTTGCCTAAATCGGCGAATCTGCATTTGATATAAGTTCAAAAAGCGTGCGTTTGTAGTTTGTTGTTGTGCTATTTGCCTAAATCGGCAAATCTGCACTAGATGATCATTGACACACTGCCTAAATCGGCGAATCTGTGTGCATGTGACCAATGGACTAGACAGGGCATAAAACGTGAGAAATAAATGACCTGTCTGATATGAAATTGGAATAGACTAGAATGTGGAAACATATACTAAATGTTAGCAATCATCACACACCTATTGAGCTCATGTAAGTAGTGGTGTGACAAGTCATCTTAGTAAAGATTTCAATCAAAGTAAGTACGAGCCATGATATTAGAAACAATAGATTTTGCAGCTTATAACATATGGGAACAAGTAAAGAAGCTCCCTCTTCTAAAAATAACCGATGATATTCTTACATATTGGAAAATTGCTTAGGTATAGTCTTGTGAAAACGCATGTAAATAGAGTTACTTGAAAGAAATTAAATAGAATGAGCATGGATTTATCAAAACCTTATTAAACTATAGGATTGTCGTATAGAAAGTTGGTGTAATAGGTGATGGATAATCTGTAGACCCTAACATAAGCGAAAGGAGGTAGAATAAGCGAAAGGTTGGTGTATTTGTATATGGGTCTATATATACATAGAGATAGATTACGTAGTAGATGATCTTCGTAGATAACAGTACCTTGATAAATTTCATACGTGGAGGGTTGCCGAGATGTTAGCATTGTATCGAGCTTTATCTGCAAAAGTGTTTCTCAAAGACAAAGCACTTACAATTTCTTGTTCAATTTAAGAACAATATAATCGTACAGTAAAAAATTGTGATGATAGAATTGATGCAAAGTTGGATTATTTGTTGGTAAAAGAGGATGAAAGCAGGAAAGTTTGAGTACAAACAAACGGATAATGAAGGTGCTATATAAATTTGTTGAGTGGTGTGCAAAGCTGAGATAGCTAGTGGATAGCAGTCTTAGGGCAAAGCAATACCAAGCTCCATGAATAACTGTTTCGATGGGTTACAAGGAGGTCGCCTAATGGAAAGGTGTTGATATCAGATCCTTGCACAAAAGTAAATATTCCTCAATAATTGTAGTCTTCTATCAATGAGTATTAGAAACATTGGGAGGGGTGGGATGCAGAAACAAATAGATGAAACAATATCGAGTAATATGCAACAATAATTTCACTGCCCCAATGATTCAACGTTTAGGATAATTGTAGAGCAATCAAAGTGAAAATCTAAGTAAATTACGTTACTGCTAATGGGTATAACTGACATAATGTCTCATGCAGATAGTGAGGAGAGAGCAATTTTCTCCTTTTTAGTAGATATTACTTACGTGTCTTGATCCTCATTCTAATGGTTGATATAACATCATCATACATAATAGGCAGAGTATTTATAGGAGTGGAATTGGCAACGATAGTCTATAGTGATGGTGTAATGAATTTTGATTGGATTTGCATGCTCTACTATGGTTCGCATGTTGTGTACTTGTGATCTTTGACAAGGTAGAAAAAAATACATTCTGTGCTAATCATTGAAAATAAGTTCAAACTTGAAATTCGTGCGGTTTTAGGTCAAATATAATAAAGCTTTCACTGGTAATTACACTAAACTTGTGTCAATTTGTGATTGTTCTTTAAGGCAAGCAAAAGAGGTAATGGGGAATTTACAAGTTCAAGAAATTAAAATACACTAAAGGGCATCGAGTCTGACTGTAAAATTAAATCATCATCGTCGTCGTCAATGCTCTAGCATTGTTGCAGGAAGTATTGCATCTAGAGCATCGTGGTTGTCCATCGTTGTAGGTAGTGGTATTGGGGGCAAGAGAGAGAGAGAGAGAAATGAAATGAAAAGTTATATTACTCGTCTTTAAAAGCGATGGGGTCAAACTCGTACAATCCTTATGGATCTAATACAATGTCGAGTACAAAATAAAATGAAGTGTAGTGAAAAATTGAATGAAGTGTAGTGAAAAATTGAATTAAAAGACTAAAATTAATATCGGCAGACTGAAATCATCATCATCATGATCATCTCAATGCTCGGGATGGTCGGCAGGTGAAGTTATCACAAGAAGTTGGTCGCTGAGCAGCGTTGTCGATGTCCGAATATGCTTGGCAACCCGGTGATGTCTGAAAGGCTATTGTATGCTTATTGGAGAGCTTCATTTGTGTCCGTCGTTACAAAGAATCGTAGTGGGAGAGGGAAGAGAGAGCGAAATGAAATGAAATGTTTTATCATCCGGCTTCCAAAGGCCTATGGGAACAAACTCCATAGCAGCATACAAATTCGCAGAGCTAAAGCCATCAATCTATAAAACAACTCTACGTATGTATTTGAGAAGTTGTTCAATATGATCCTAGCCAGAACCCTGGAAAAAAAGTGTTAATTAACTTGAGAAAAACTTTGTATAACAATGTGGTTGCTCAAATATCCAAAGTGAAGACCACAGATGAAGACAAGGAGGAAGGTGAGGACAACACTACGGAGGTCGATCTTGATTCTACGGAGGTCAAGCTAATTAGACACCTGATGCATCCCAACAATCGCTAACCACACTCCTGAGAATTGGCCAGACTAAACACTTGATAACCAACCAGGATCAATTGGCTCATCATACTCAAGCATCAGATGGTTCTCACACACGTGAATAAGGAGAAATCCATCCACACGGAGACTAATTCATACACCAACTCTGCCTTTTGAAATTAGTATCTCAATCTAAATAAGAAGCTTTGGAGAAAAAAAAACTCTAGATCAAAGCAACTCTACCTTTTCAAATCAGTGTCTATCCAAATAAGAAGCTTTGGAGGGAAAAAAACCTCTAGATTGGGGCCTATCTCAATGATTACGATGCCTACTCGGATTTGGATAGATATGAGAGGTATATAATGGGGCTAGGAGAATGGTAAATCAATGGAATGTTTTGAGCTATCACAAGCAACAAGCATGTTAATTGCTTCCTCACCCAAATGTGGTCCAATTTTTAGACCGAATTCCTGAATGCATAATTCCACAAGGTGATATAGATGGAATGCCCATGATTAGAAAGCTGACAACAATGAATGTGTAGACTTTGGACATTCAGCTAGAAGTGATTTTAGGAAATTGACCCGCTTATAGGTGCATGTAGGATATAAAAACTAAAATGAAGGGAACACTCTAGAAGCTGCAAATCGCTCTAGATCTTGGATCACATGGTCGCTACCATATTATAGAATTATGCATCCAGCAATAAAGGAAGACCAACCAAAATGACAATCAGGGAGAAGGAACATGCACTAAAGTGAATCTTCCATGCGGTAAGAATCTTGGGGAAAATGATTTCTGAAAATGAGACCTTCATGAATTACATAGAAGCAGTGCCAGACTCCCCAGTTCTATTATATGTATTGTCAATGAGGGAAGATGAAATCTTGAGGTTCTACCTAGATCTCTACCCAATCTACAATAAACATGTAGATAAAATGAGGTACATTTAGATAGTAGACTAGATTAGAGATTGATATGAGCAAAGCACTGCTTTGTGAGTTGCATGGAAGTCAGTTCTCAATGACACAGAAAAGAAAGAGACGGCCTCAAAGCTGAAAGACGATCTCATCAATTTCAAAGATATGATGACCCAATGGAAAGCCTCAGTCCGGTATGGGGCATTGTGGATGAGAATAGAGAGCCCTCCTATGGCGCCTTTAGAGGGCCTCTGGGTTGCTCTCTAAGGTGCGCCCGCACACTGGGGTGGTTAATCGTTAGATTTCACGCAAAGTGATTGATGTGACTTAATGCTCACACATACACACGCAAGGGAGTGGGGGGTAACCTTTGTCATGAAGCGGTTGTAAGTTCTTCAAAAGTGTGGTCGAAATTGGGTATGGGGTGTTGTAACAGCAACAAAGGGCTCTCCTATCATCTATGGTGTCTTTAGAGGGCATATTGGGGAGCCCCCTAAGGTGTCCTCACACAACTGAGGGGTAATCATTAGATTTCACGTGAAGTGATGCTCACACATACATTGCAAGGGAGTGGGGGGTAACATTTGATTGTGCAACAAGTATAGCTAGTTGAGGGAGGGGGTAACTCCAAAGCAATCATCCCCTAATATGGTCACATACGCTTGCACATACTCTCTGAGTATGAGCGCTCGTTAGAATGCTACCAATGAGAAGAAAGAAGGAAGATTATTTTGCCTCATGTTTCTACACCTTATTTTCATCAGACTTCGGATGAACAAATGAATTCATGAACTAAAATGAAATAGACTTTAGATTATGAGACAACTAGGAATACATTCAGATTCAAAATGCAATTGAGATTACGAGTGGTTCTAGTTTCGACCACGCTTTTGAGGAAGTTGTGACAAGCTCATGATTGCTACCATTTTACTTATCTTTTTTTGAGGTTTTTTATTTAAAAAAATTTGGGGAAGGGGGGAAGGGGGGGGGGGGGGGGACAACTATTCCCCAGCTTTAGGATGCACACTTAGCAAGGGCTATCGCATGTTTCATGTTCGCCATCATCATTGGCGTGATGACTTCACCACCCACCACCTTCTAGTGATATGGATGTAGCTAAAGGGCCCCTCAATTGTAGTACCGTCCGTCTACAAGCACTATGAGGTAGTTGGATGGATGCTTCCAAGAGATGAGGATGCAATTTGAATGATTGCAAAGCCCTTTGCACGTGTGTGTGTGTGTGTGTGTGTGTGTGAGAGAGAGAGAGAGAGAGAGAGAGAGAGAGAGAGACCCATGTGTGTGTGTGTGTGTGTGTGTGTGTGTGTGTGTGTGAGAGAGAGAGAGAGAGAGAGAGAGAGAGAGAGAGAGAGAGACCCATAAAACATGTTTTGAGTTTTTCTTCCGGTCCATCTTGTTTTCATGAGAGACTTTAAGACCACATGGTTCAATTCAGATATCATAAGAAACTTTCTTCTTCGAGCTAAAGCTGTTTAGCATAGAAAGCTACATGTAAGAAACCACATAGGTATTGTAATTTGTCAAATTTGCTTCATCTGGTTGGAAGCCACGACAGCACCAACCAAAGGGCAATACAAGCGCATGCCAGCTAAACTGCGGCGTCCTCCTCGTGAGCGCGAGCCTCATTAGGCGCGTTGTCTTCCCCCAATTCAAGCTCTGGCCGCTCAGCTTCTGCTAGTTCAAGCTCAGGCAGCAACTCTCCTGCTTCCGCCTCGGCTGCTTCTCCTTTCTCCGACCGCCTACAAAATGGCCGCTTCCGAGCTGGGCTACGCTTGCGATCACCGTCCCGATGGGGGGAGCGATGGCGGTGCTTATGTCGTTGATGAGGAGGAGGAGGAGAATGAGAGCGACGGCCGTGCCTGCCTATGCCGAGATCGCCCAGGGAATGAAGGCAGCATGCAGGAGCGTGATCGTGGGCAAAAAGATAAGCATCCTCAGCGAGAGCACGGTGGAGCACGTGCTTCTTCCAGCGCTTCATGAGCTTGTGGTGGATCTTGTGGAGCTTCTTGGGAGGTTTGGGGGCCTGCACGCGAAGAAGGCCATGGTGGTGGGAGGGAGGGGGAGGGCGGTGGTGGCGATGAGGAGGAGGGGATGCTGAATGGCGGTGGCGGTGGGGGGAGGGAGGTGGGGATCGGCCCCGTGCATGGTGGTGCTTCTTGCCCTTGCACATGATGAATTCAGGAGGAGGAGGAGGAGAGTGCCCCGGGCCTCCTGATGAGTCCGAGCCTGAGGAGGAAGAAGAAGAAGAGCGTGGCATTTCAATATGGCGAGTGGGGTTAGGTAGTACTGGATCTTTTGTGGGAAAGCGAATGCGGAAGCCTTTCTTTTGTAGTGACGGCATTTTGATTTGATTGGATCACGCACGCGGTCTCTTGCCTTGCCTTGCCTTGCCTGGCAAGTTCGACACACGGTCGGGGACTCGGGGTAGCGGATCCTCGCCAAGCCCGCCACGTTACATTCGAGGTCTGTTGACATTTTATCATTTTATGGTGTAACCTACCACGCAAAGCTAATTCGTCAACCATCAAAAGGACCTCACACGGAGTCACACCAAGGATAGACAATCCGCTCAATGGCCTTCCACATCAAAAGGAAATTTTCTGAAACAGGCAAATTTTCTTGATATGGCAAGGATATTCCTCCCGTTGCATCAGTCCCTTAGAAGGAGGGCTCGCTACGTAGCCTAGTGGTTGACACCAATGGCTCACTTCTCTTTCAATCTTCAACCACTTGAGTTAGTCATAAGACTAGAGCTTGTGGAGGTAAAGAACTTGGCAACATTGTGGTCAGCTTCTTAGAGCAGAGTCGCACCATGGGATAGCTAGGGTAGTACTTACTAAATAATACCAAGTCCACCTTTTTCTCCTTGAATATCTAAGCTTTACTTTAACCTCGCTAGTACTTTCAAACTCTAAGGGTTTAAGCAGATTAGAGACGTTCTCCTCTTTTCTAGGGCTCTCCTCTCCATTCAGATGTTTCCCTTAAAACTAGATGTTCTCTTTCTTTTCCTTCAAATTTGGGTGCGACCTTGTGCGATGAAATTTCCACTTTGCCTCCACTATCACAAGGTGCGACCCAACCGTTAGATCGGTCCTTGATTTCTTTTATGCGGGAAGCATCTAGAGGGTGGTTGAGCGACCCCTACCTTAGAGGGTGTTTTAGATCATGCACACCTCATTTAATGGCATAACATGAAAAGGTAAAAGGAATATGTGGCAACTCATTTTCCTATAAAGGTCCCTCCAAAAGTCAAACCTAGCACAACCTCCCCCATATGGCATCCATGTGTTGTAACCACCCCAGGGCTTTTCCCCTTTATGACCCCGCTTCCTTATACTCACATGAAACCATACGATAACCTATACCAAAATAAATCCGCACTCTGTCATATGTTAGTTGCCATCGCTTCTAGTTGGCATGTGCTTTCATTAGAATGAGTGGAGCTCCCTCCACCTTCGACAACGGTGCTACCATAAGGAGAAAATTATGTAGATGCTTTGGCACCCTCAAAAAACTTAGTCGCTACTCTTATTTACCTTTGAAAATCAGTCCTCAAAAGCAGCCACACCCATGGTTTAGACACTGTTGATTGCAAAGACTAGTGGAGAGGGTCTAACATTTCTCAGATGAGTATGGTTCCCGTTGAGCTTGCTTGTAGCTCAATAATGGCTACTAGTATGTGACCCACGTGTTGCTGCGGCTAAGAGGAAAAAAGACCCAACCTCTGATTGCCTCCCCTCTAAGGTGAGAATTTTTAAAAACATTACTGCATCCTTCAGGTAGTCACAATTATATCCATGCTTCATAATCAAATAAAATGATCCTTCTAAGCTCTAATAAGGTTTTTCATTTGGCATTTTAGTCACATATCAAAAAGAAAAATGGAAGAGATAACATTTAGAAACTCTCAAAAGATAACCATATCAACTGAATCCTATGGACTAAGAAGAGAAGCATTAACAAATGTCTTAAGTAGAAGAATGGAAGAGATAACATCTAGAAACTCTCAAAGACAACCATATCAACTGATTCCTCCGGATGAAGAAGATAAGCATTAACAAATGTCTTCATGCTAAACAAACCACACTCAACATAAATATTGGCCAAAAGAATTTCCAAGAATGCTATTTTCAACACTAGCCCCTAACTAACCATCCCATCATTGATTTGTTTGCCCCCCTCATTGTCTTGCATGATGCGAATACTCAAGTAGGCGATTGTATTTGGAGAGAAGCCCTATCCTCACATTCACTAAAAATAACTTAGGGCCTCCTTTCTTTTTTCCAACATATGCTATAATCAATGTAGCCTAAAAGGGGCATGCACATTAGAAGTCTGTCAAAAACTCATTGTGCTTTCAAAAGTGCACTACACTCGGCATGCATGTTGGACATGATACCTTTTCTACTAAATAACAATCTCATCATGGAAATGTTTGCCCACATCAAGTCCTTGCATGTTGTCGCACCCTTCAAAACGGAAGCATATGTGATCACCTTTGAAGAGAAGCTCAAGTTCCACAATCACTTGGAAAATAGCCTTGAGCTTCCCCGTCTTGCCCTTGCTGGGCATATCTTGTTTCAATGTAGTTCAAGAGATAGAATTCTACATTAAAAGCATAAAAACTTCAGATTTAAAAAGTATATACCACTTGCCATACGACAACCTAAGCTAGTATGTGATCCATGTATTTGGATGTTCCTCAATTTGCATCAACCCGTAGCTTACTTCTCAAAGCATGACTCCATTTGAAGTGACCCACTGTCTTGGTATAGCAAGTAAAACACTACTTTTTTTTTTCCAAAAGCTACATAAACACATTAACATGAATTTCTATGCTAGAAATCAACTTCTTGCATGTTGCTACATGCGCAAGCAAAGGTGATTGTGATAGGAGAAGAACTTGGACATCAAGATTGTCAAAATTTCTTTTAAAAGTACCTCAGATTTGGTATACATGTTGGAAAAATCAATGCTAAGCACAATAATTTAGATTTTTTTTGCCCATGTCAGATTCTTGTTTCTTTATCCCTGCTCTTGTTGGACATACTTTTTAGACATTTCATTCCAAGAGATGACATTTTCCAAGAGATGACATTGTGGATGGGAAGCACATCAATGATTTTGTGCTTTCAATAGTGGACCACACTCACATAAAACTGGATTAAAGAATTACCCTTGGTAATAATCTCACCATGCATATGTTCACCTAGGATGCACGCATAGGAGCCCTCACTTTTCATCAATTTATAGCTTGATTACCCTCGACATACCCTCCAATAAGTGTAGTCCAAGAAACATGCAGTTGGAAGTTGATGCGAGTAAAGCAGTCCAAGACACTTTGCACTTCACTTTCACAAATATCAGCATGTATCTACTACCTTTGTATAAACAAAGCAATTCTAAACACGACGTTTTCTTTCAAGAGCCCTAGATTAACAACCTCATGATAAATTTATTTTCCCATGTCAACTTCTTGCACAATGTAACATGCCTTTAAGTTGCAAGCCTAGGTGATTGTATCTATGAAACAACCTTACACCTTATTTGCCGAAAACAACTCATTATTTCTTGGCACACTTCTACCTTGAGATTTTTCAACATGTCTACATAAAATGGATTCATTCCTAGAGTTGGCATTTTTTATAGTATACAAATATAGCATTTTTACCAAGAACATAGAGCTTCTTTCCCTCAACATGATTAGTCATAAGTGTGATCCAAGAGTCAACATCCTAGACATGAAGCTGACGTTGACATAGGGCAGCCAAAGATACATTTCACACCTCCATCACAAATATTCGCATGTGTCCTCCCACCGTGGTGCAGACAAAGCAACATTGAGAACTTTTTTTTTTTGTTGCAAACTAAAAATCTCAACATGAATTATTTGCCTTGTCAACTTCTTGCTGAATGCAGTATGCCTTCTAGTTGCAAGAATAGGTGATCCCATATGGGTAAAGTTGCACCCTTTACTTTTGTTGGACATCTCCTACAAACAATGAATGCAAGAAAATGACATTCCGTGATGGTGTACATGTTGACGAAAGGAATGCCAATTTTTTTATTTTTTAATTTTGTGAGCCCCTTAACAAAAACCTCATCTTTTGAGCATGTCAAGTTCTATGTAATGCCAGATCACATTGTAAGCACATGTAACTGAATTTGTAGAGAGGTTTCTCGCTTTTTCCTCAAAGAAAGCAACTGATAGCCTTCTTTTCCAACCCACGTAACATGTTGAATTTGAACTATAATAATTGTAGTTCAAGAGAAAATATCATGGACTGAGAGGCTGATGTGGATTGGAAGTAATCCAAATATATTATGTTGATAATGAAAGTTAGAGGCTAATTTGAATTGTTTTCAAGTGATAAAATAGAGTCCCCTTAGTAGGCTCATGAAAGGGCTAAGGGATCTCCCTTATGGTTTAACTTTGTGGTTGCTAGAAACCCCTGGGTAACAATCCCATCACGCCTTTGTTTGTCCATGTCAACTTCTCACATACTTCTGCACACCTTCAATATGCAAGGATAGGCTATTGTATTAAAGAGGAACCCACTCCAAAAGTATAAAAACAACTAGGTTCTTCCTATTGTACCTACAATTCCACAAGCATTGCACTCCAAGTGTTCAACATATTTCTAAATCAATGCATTCCAAGAGATGACATTTTGGATGTAAGGCATACTTTGACCCATGCGAACTTGACATAATCATGGGGAACAGACCCTCACTTTGCATTCAATGAAAACAATGCTAAGATTAGCCATACCTTGCCAAATTCCAACTCAAGAGATACTTCCCCACCAGAATCTTGTCAACAAATTGTTGTCCCACATCTAGCATACAAACCGGCCAACAAAGCTATCACTATATTCTAAGAGATGATGCCTCTAACAATACAAATCGACTCAACCATCTCCTTTGGGCAAAAAGTTTAGCATTGACATGACAAAAAGGAACACATAAAGAAGCTCTATCTCGTGAAACTCACCATGCCAGTTGTAGAGCTCCAAGAAGGTTTTCCAATAGTTCCGCACGATCTTGGATGCAAAAATGGTAGTAAAGGCATGGTTTGCTTGGTCCCTAATCTCATGAAGATTTGGTTTTCCCATCTCCACTTTATGCGATCTCACATGCGTTAAAAATGTAAGCATAGGCTCTTGCTATGCATTTTTTTAAGATAGCTTAAATTCTTGCCTTATCCCTACGTGGTTAATCCTCTTGACTGTACACTTGGGTACTCACACAAAAGAATCCAAGCGGCAAACATTACTAACAACGATGCCCCTATAATGCTTATACAACAAAAAATACCTTATATGGTTGTCTCCCTGTTGGTTTTACCTTATGCAATGATTATCTCCCTCTTAGTGCTGACAACATCGCTCATAACAAAACACAAAAAGCATCGACAACCAAGCACTTGTGGGTAAGAAATTGATCAAATCTCTCTCTCTCTCTCTCTCTCTCTCACACACACACACACACACACACACACACACACACACACACACACACACACACACACACACACACACACACACACACACACACACACACACACACACACACACCACACACACATGAGCACAATTTTGTTGCTATGATAGGGAGATTAAGAGAACTACATAGACCATAAACTCTTCCTATGGCCCGAAGTAATGCACTCATGTTGTTTTTCGTGCTATCCTCCTCATCCTCTATATAACTTGGCATAGCAATGGCTTCACTTCCATCTTTGCCACCCTTACTGTCTCTTGATGGGTACAATATCCATCCATCTCACCCTACCTATGTGAATGGTCTTCTCTGCCTACTTCCACTCTGTCGTTTCTTGAAGCTGGAGCCAATCTTCTATGTCTCCCTCAATCCATGTGTGCCAAAATTGTGAACCTCCAAAAACTGCAAATCCTCGCCATTGATGGTGCCCCGCATGACCATGGTGAGGACTTTCGTTGGCCGCCATTATAGAGGGAAGGCTTTGTAATATTGCATAGTTATCCGTTGAATGCCCAACGGATAACTACGTCTCGCGTGACCACAGTCTAAATTCTTAGGTTTTCTCACTAAAGTGATCTAAAATATAGATCTAACTTTGTCCGTGGGATACGCTAAACCTAGGTTTTTTCAAACCGACACTCTCGTGGACTCCGCAAAGAGCTACTCGTAGCTAGTGTTCGGGAAAAATGTGTCTCAACTTAATATCGTGTCGTTTTCAATTTCTAAAATTCCGGTTGAAAGCAAGGGAAAAAGGATAAATTCCGCCCCAAAATATAGAATAAGAGTGCAAAATCCTGAAAAAATAACCTAAATTTCTAAAATTTCCTCTTCGCAATCAAGGAAAGGAATTTTGTATGTTTCAAAAAATGATTTTTACCGAACACTGCTCGCAGCTCTCAAATTTGCAAGCGCTCTCGTCTAGTCTCACTGAGTCTCTCTCCCTCTCTCAATCCGTAGGTAGACACACACACGCACACACAGGCTGTGCGCATTGCGCATGGCTAATGTCATGAGGTGAGTCGTCTCTCTCTCTCTCTCTCTCTCTCTCTCTCTCTCTCTCTCTCTCTCTCTCTCTCTCTCTCTCTCTCTCTCTCTCTCTCTCTCTCTCTCTCTCTCGTGCCGAGTCTGCCAGGCTTCGGGAGTCAAAACCAGTCATACATATTACGGCGTACTCGTATGTCTCCCTGACACACACACACACACACTCACACACTCACACACACACTCCCTGGCACACACACACACTCACACACATAGCCTCCTACGACTCAGCTTGTGCTACTGCATACTGCGTACTCGCGTACTGCAATCAGACTACTCTAATCTCTCTCTCTCTCTCATGATGATCTGAGATCTCTAGACTCTCTCTCTCGCTCTCACACACACACAGTGTGTTCACAACTTCATTGTAGTCTATTATGATTAAAAAATTGGTGCCTTCAGGGCAACGTAAATGTACATGGGTACATGCAACATTTTGGCAGGCGAGACAATCCAGTAGCGAGGCGGACCTGCAGTTTGTGTAGGGCTTGACAGGTGGATGTTGTCCTTGGCCATGAAAATTTTAAGCGGCATTATAAAGAGTATAGAAGGCAAAGCCAAGCCCCGAGAGGCTCCATTATTAAAGACAATAGCTCCCAACGGTGTACCTTGAACTAAGGCCTTCTCAACCAAGATAATAGATCCCTGTCCCACTTACCCTATTGCAATAAACAGGCCCAACCTTTCATGGACAACTTAACTCTCTTCTTAAGCAAGAAAAGGGAAACCAATAGCTCTGATACCAATGTAATGAAAATGGCCTATGAACTTTGAGAATAGCGGTACAATACAATCTTTGTGTTCCTTGTTACCTAGGTGATGCAATGAAGATGGAAAGATTCATCCATCACGAGCATAACATAAATTTTGTAAAAAGAATTAACCATCCCCAGTCTCAAACCCAAGGCCTCAAACACCTTCAAAGGTGGAGAGAGATAGCGGGGAATGCGGGTAGGGAAGAATAAGAAGAAACATTCATAGGAGAAAGAAATAGTTCCTCACTTATCATCACTCTTCTTGCTAGCTTACATAATAGCATAGTAATGAAGATGGAGAAGATGGAAAGCTTAAGCATTGAAGAATGACTCTTGGTTGGATTTGCATTACATAGCCAAGAGTGTTGGTGTAGGCTCTCAACTTCTCTACTAGCTTGGAGAAGGAGATGGAGCTCTTGCACTTTGTACGTCATACAATTAGTGTGTGTGTGTGTGGGGGGGGGGGGGGAGAGAGTATATCCTGCAACAAGCAGGTCCCCTCCTTGCTTGGGTCGACCCCCTCTTCTAGCTCAAGATGAAAACTCATTGGCCTTCCCAAGACTAGCCAATCACAAGCTTGGTTCATATCAAGCAACAATGGTAGCCTTGGGACAAGTGTCCCCCTTTTCCCCTTGAGAGATAGGACTTGATAAATGCATAAATCCTCATTGTACCTCTCTAAGGATCAACCAATAGGCTTTGGACACTCCTTTAGGGAAACCTAGGTAGGGGCTTGACATGTGTCCTTCTTGCCAGGGGTGCCCTTTGGAAAAGAGATAAGTCATCCAACCATCCCCCCTACTTGCATGGCTCGCCCCCTCCTTGTAGGGATCTTTGTTGACTTTTGTGACACCTCAAGCCCCTCAACCTTGGGCCTAGTTCCCACCACAAGCTTGGCCCTTAAGCCCCTCAAGCTTGGGCCGGGTTCCCACCTCAAGTACAACCCTAGCATCTCAAGCATGACAATCACCTCAAGCATCTCAGTCATCAAGCACCTCAAGAATCTCACTCATCAAGTACGACAAGCACCTCAATCTTGGGCCGGGTTCCCACCTTAAGCACAGTCCTAGCTTGCCTAAGGTCAAAGGACTTTTAACACTAACCATTGGAGGTCTTTAATGAAGCTAAACCTAAGGTCTTTAAGCTCCATTTTCTAGCCTTTCTCTTTGACAGATCATCTCTCATTTGGACCCCTTTACCTTTGGCCCTGTGTTGAGACAAACCTGTAAGCACATGTCTATATTCTTACCCTTGTTCACGTTTATTATCCCACATTAATTGATCAGTTTAATATGAGAAAATCATCTGGGTTGGTTAGATGTTAGATTTTATGACATAATGTATGCCATGTAGGCAATTTGGTTGGCAACTATTGGGCGCCATATAGGCACCATGTAAGCGGGCAAGGCAAAGATGAAGGTAGAAGGCCATCTCATGGTTGGAATCATTTGCAGCCAAGCAGAGATGACCCTTTCCCTTTTAATATATAAGTAGATTGGTCCATGATGGAAGGGCATTAACCACCGGGCCACAATAGTCGGGATCTCTCTTCCAATTGAGGTTATGAGCATGGAAAGTGTTGTGGAGTACATGATCAAGATGCATCAAAACCCCCCACATTGACTTCCTACAACTACATGGGAGGCAAGATAAAATTTCAAATGATGCAGAAAAGCAAGATTTTGAGCACGGGATGGATGCAAGATATAAAGAAGTGGTTTGGAAGATGAAATGCATTACACTTGCTACAGGATGCCTCAATAGACTCCCAACTGAATGAAGCTTTTCTACAACACCAATGTATTACGGTTTGGAAGAAATCCAGGGGGTTCACACTTCATACATTTAAACACCCATATTGCCCCCAACTACAAAACCATGTTTTTTGCTGAAAGAGGAAATCATACCTCACCCTTACATGCTTGAGCTATCCCCTTGTTAGCGATACGCACTATCATAGCCATTTGGCTTAACTCCCACTCCCTTCAATGCGAGACATGGTGTTGGGGCAATGGGGAAGAGTCAAATTGAGTGTGCATAGTATACTCCCTGCAAGTTCGAGAGTCTGAGTACCACACACTACTAGAGTGCTCAACTTTTAGTCGCATCTGAACTTGATTCCCTCACATTTGCAGCCATGAATTAGACCTCCACACTTTCCTCTCCCAGTCGCAATGTGGGCTCTCTTTTGCGACTCTCATCACCACAATTTTGGATCGAGAATCACTCATCAGCTACACACATAGTACATCACATGTAACTTTGGAACGATAGGTCATATTTGACCTCTGAGGAAGATAATAATTTAATATATATATATATATATCACACACACACACACACACACATGTATCACCATTTTCTATAATTGGCTTTTAAATCTTAACCCCATTTCCTCACACTCACTCTCACCTAAAATGCACTATCTTTGGACAACGTGGAACTTTTTACCTAATCCATGCTTTGGCTACTGCTTACCCATTGTGTAAACACACTCATACACACATCTGCTTTGATTTAAACCCCATTCACACACACATACTCCATCATTTCTTGGCAACACTACTAATACTACGAACCCTGAGCTTATTTTCAGACTTAAACAAGTGCTATGGAACTTCTCGAAGAACCATTTCCCAATTTTGTGGTGGGAGCAAACCCCCTTGGGTTTGGGTCATGGTTTTATTTCATCAACGTGGGAATTTCCACCTGTTGAGTGACTATAATATACTCATCTCTTGAGCCCCTCGTGTTGGAATTAGGGTTGTAGAGAAACGCATACAGCTTGGAGAAGACGAAGGAAGCTCAAGGCACACAATTGAGAGTGTGTTACTTAATGTGCAAATGGAAAGACAGATAGCCCTAGAGTGATGGGCGTATAAATAATGCACGGGGGAAAAAACCTCCTAAAGAGGGGAAAAATGCCACGATGGTCCTAGTGTGTTCACACACATCACTACCACATGTATATGGTAACAAATCCCCCCCCTGGAGTGATGTAGTGAACAAGAGCTGGCACATGAGTAAAGGGAAGTGCCATGCCATGAGGACATGATCAGTCCACAAAGGGGAGTAAGCACAAAGCTTTGGAGAAAGATTCAAGCTTCTCACAAGACAATGCCTTTGTGAAAATATCTGCAAGGTTTTCTTGTGTTGGCACATAAGCAAAGCTGGTCTCTCCTACTGAGAGCCTCTCCCTGACATAGTGGTAATGCACCTCAATGTGCTTTGTGCGAGCATGAAAAATTGGGTTCCTTGCAACTGCTAATGCGCTCTAACTGTCAATGTAGATAGTGTTGGAAGTGTCCTGTCCAGCACCCAAATCAGCCATAAGGCGTCTGAGCCATACACACTCAACCATACCGTACCTGTGAAGACTTTCCTGTACTCAGCCTCACAACTTAAAGTGGCCACAGTAGGTTGCTTCTTGCTCACCCATGATATACATGACCTACCAAGCATGAAACAAAAACAACTTGTGGACACTCGCATGTCAAAACAACCAGCCTTATGTGAGTCCGAAAAAGCATGTAAGTCTGGCGACAATGATCCCCCCTTGGGATAAAACAAGCCAAGATATAAAGTGCCTCTAAGGTAGCAAAAAATACTCTTGACAGCCTGCCAATACTTAGACCCTGGGCTATGCATAAATCTGCTAACCTGTGAGACTGGAAACTGAATATCCGACCTCGTGTTGCATACATAAAGGAGGCAACCAACAGAAGTTTGGTAAAGAGTGACATCAGCAGGATCACCAGAGTCATGTAGACTCAACTTCAAACTTGTTTCCATGGGAGTGGCAATAGGTTTGCAATCCTCAAGTCCAAACTTACATAGCGACGTCTCTATGTAATTTTTTTGACACAAGGAAATACCACCATCACACTGCTGAAATTGTATACCCAAGTAATGTGCAACAACCCCAAATCTTTCATCTTGAAAGTAGCATTCAATCAGCCTTAAATTCAGAAATACGTCTCTCATTTGGTCCAGTGATCAGCAAATTATCTACATAAAGAACCACAATGAGAAGTACATCACCCTCACGCTTTAAATACAATGCGCTTTCTATTGGATTGTTACAAAAGCCTCGTTTGACCAAATGAGTGTCACCTTTCTCATACCAAGCACGAGGAGATTGCTTCAACCCCTACAAAGCCTTCTTACATCTGCACACTTTGTCCTTGTCCTTTTATGACAAAACCGCGAGGCTGCGTTACATAAACTTTCTCAAATATGTCACCATTGAAGAAAGCAATAACAATGTCTGATTGATGTACATCCCAACCAAAATGAGCTGCCAATGCACATAGAAAACGCACAGTAGTCATACGACAAGTGGGAGCAAAAGTCTCTTCATAATCTATGCCTTTTTTATGTGCATAACCCTTTGCAACAATTCGAGCCTTATGGAAATCGATCTCACCATTCGTCTTGCATTTCAACTTGTAAACCCACTTCATACCAATGGCCTTTTGGCAGGAGGCAAATCACATAAATTCCATGTGTCATTTTCTATAAGTGCATCATATTCTGATTGTATGGCAGCCATCCAATTTTTTGAATTCTGTGCTTCATCAAGAGACAGAGGTTCCTCAACATCATGTAAGCTAGACACAGCCAAAGCATAACAATCTGATGCATAAGATGCATGGAGAGAGCCTGAACGAGTACTGTACTAGCAAAAGGTGCATCCAATTTACTGTCACGCAATGTATGCACCAGCCATTTTGGCATACCTCTTGCATGCTAATTTTTAGCCCTTTCCTCATCAAGTACATCTGCATCAGTAATAGGCTGATCTATAACATTTTCCGAAACCCCCATAGGCTGTACATTTTACTCATTGGAATTTACATTCGAGCTTCCACCACTGAAAAGAGGCAACAAAGTGTCATAAATGTCCTGTGAGCTTACATTATTGTCTCTAGTACATGAGAGCAAGGGCTGAACAAAATCTTCCACAAACACTACATCCCGTGAAATCAAAATATGCTTTGTTTGTGGATGATACAACTTGTAACCTTTGCTTTCAGCACTATAACCAACAAAAATATATTTGACAGCCTTATCATCCATTTTTATGCGATGTGTTTGTGGCACTGAAGCATATGCCAAACAGCTGAAAACACGCATGTTCTCAATAGAAGGCTTTCTATCATGCCATGCTTCATATGGAGTAATAGACTGCAAAGCTTTCGTAGGACACCTGCTTAGTACATAAGTGGCACACATGATGACATCAAGCCAAAAAGAATGAGACAAAGGTTGACTTTTGACCATACATCGTGCCATTTCCATAAGTGACCTGTTTTTCCTCTCGGAAACACCATTTTGCTGAGGTGTATAAGGCACTGTACATTGGTGTTTTATCCCATGACTAGCGAGAAATGCATTACATTCATGAGACATATACTCCCCCCCTAGATCGGAACGGAGGGTGCCCATAGTACATTTTGAGACATTTTCAGCCATAGCCAGAAATTGTTTGAAGCACATAAAAACTTCGGACTTCGCTTTGAGCGAAAATACCCATGCATGCCTAATCATCAATGAAAATCACGAAGTAAAGGTAATTGCCCAAGGACGGAGTTTGCATGGGCCCATAAACATCAATATGCACAAGCTGCAACCTGCATGTGGCCCTAATTGAACCATCCTTTGGAAACTTAGAAAGCTGCATTTTACTTAAAATACAGGCTTCACAAACATGTTTGACAGGTGCTTTAAGATGCGGCAAAGAAGCAACCATATCAGATTTCTGCAAACACAGCAAACACAACAAAATTCAGATCACCAAAATGTGCATGCCAAAGTTTTGTATCTGAAATAGCCCTTGAATCAACATTGCATTTGCAAAATTTTGTCCACACTTGTCATACAAAGTGAGCTTATACAACCCACAGCACAAAAGGCCAGATGCAACTATTTCATCACCAAAACTAAGATCATGAATTGTACATCTATCATCCACAAATTTGACTACAAGTCCAAGTCTAGCAAGTGTAGATACAAACAAAAGATTCTTCTTGATCCCAGGTACATAAAGTGCATCAACAAGTGTAAAACAACTTCCATTTGAAGTAGTAAGCACAATCTTTTCAACTCCCTGCACCGGATAAGGGGCATTGTTGGCATAATTGACAGAATTCCCATGAGGGACAGACTCGAGAGAGGTAAACAATTCACGATGCGAGGTAATGTGATTTGTAGCACCACTATCGAAATAACACACATGTGAATATGTGACAATTGACAAGCATGCATCATGGACAACAAGATTGTAAGTGCTCTCTGCACTAAAAGTCCATTCTCCATCAACATTAGCATCACAGTCTCCTTTCACAGAAGACTCAACAATGGCTGCACTGGTAGTGGAACCAGCATTTGCCGTGGAACCACCCTCTTTCTTCTTAGCCTCTTTGGCCTTCAACTTAGGACACTGCTTAATCAAGTGATCATAAGCTTTACAATAATGGCAACGCATCTTCTTTTTTCCCTTATCACCAGAATTGTCAAACGAAGTGCTGCCAACAGAAGCATTGGGAACAGAAGTTTTGCCACTCGCAGCACAACCATAAGAAGTGGCTGCATTGCTATTTCAGAAGCAATAAAATCGTGTTCAACTACACGCTGTCTAGTCCTATTTTTTTTGGAAAGTGACTCTTGCAATAGCAATGTGCATAATGCATCAAACTTGACAAATTGTAAGACGCGTCTCTAACATCACTTTCCTATCTTATTGCAGTATTATCAAAACCACGATTAAATTGTCAATCCATGGGATGAAGTTGACTCGACTAGTGCATAGAGGCTAAAAGAGGGTGTCAATATATCGAAAAACAACTAACAACTCGCATCTAACTCATGCTATACTCAAATGACAGAAATCATTAAAAGCCAATCACTCATCTCGGCAAACAAATCACATCCTTTGCAACATCAAATGTCATAAAATCTAATATCTAACCAACCCAAATGATTTAATTGATCACTTAATGTGGGAGAATAAACGGGAACAAGTGTTAAGATATAGATATGTGCTTATAGATCTATCTCAACACGGGGCCAATAGTAAAGGGGCCCAAATGGGAGATGGTCTATCAAGAGCAAGGCTAACCAATGGAGCATAAGACCTTAGGGTTAGCTTCATTGAAGACCTCCAATAAATGTGTGTAAAAGTCCTTTGACCTTAGGTAAGCTAGGGTTGAGCTTGAGGTGGGAACCCGGCCCAGGCTCGAGGTACTTGTCCTGCTTGAGGTGCTTGTCGTGCTTGAGGTGTTTGTCATGCTTGAGGTGCTTGATTAATATGCTTGAGGTGCTTGACTGGCTCCATGCTTGAGGTGCTTGACTTGCTGCATGATTAAGGTACTTGAGGTGCCTTGAGAAGCTTGCCTGAGATGCTTGTGGGAACACCCCCTAGTTCAAGTGCTTTGTCATGCTTGGTGAGTAAGGTGCTTGATCACCTAAAGTCAAAAGCATTCCTACAAGAGGGGGGGCGAGCCCTTTTCCTAGGGGCTAGAGAGAGAACACCCACTCACACACACAAGGGAAGCCCCAACTTGAAGAGGCAGCAAGGACACATGTCAGGCCCCTACCCATGTTGCCTTCATGTGTTGCTTGAAGCCTATTGGCTAAGCTTCAAAGGGGTCCAATGATAAATTACATGAATTATCTAATTGTTTTAGCATTTATCTAGCCCTCTCTCTCAAAAAGGAAAGGGGGACACTTGTCTCAAGGCTACCCCTACTGCTTGTAATGCCTCCTGCTCATGATTGGCTAGGCCTCGGAGGGTCCAATGAGCTTCAACCATGAGCTACAAGGGGGGGTCGACCCAAGATATCTAGGGGCTTGCTTGAGGGGTATACTCACCCACACACACTCACAAACACTCTCATTGTGTGCTATGCAAAGTGCAAGAGCTCCCTCTCCTTCTCCAAGCAAGTAGAGGTTGAGAGCCTACACCAACACTCTTGGCTATGGAGTGCAAATCCAACCAAGAGCCATGCTTCAATGCTTAAGCTTGACATCTCCTTCTTCTTCATTTCTATGCTATTATGTATGCTAGCAACAAGAGTATGATAAGTGAGGAACTAGTTCTTTCTCCTATGAAATGTTTCTTCTTCCTCTTCCCTACCCTCATTCCCTGCTAGCTCTCTCCACCTTCGAAGGTGTTTGAGGTCTTGGGACTGAGGCTTGGGAAAATTAAAGCTTTCTTCAAGTTCATGTTATGCTATGATTGTGATGCATGAAGCTTTCCATCTTCATTGCATCACCTAGGTCACAAGGAACACAAAGAATGTATTGTAACAAGTCTCTCTTAATGGGAGAAATCATAATACAAATGCCTATTGGAGGGGGGACCGGCTCCACATAAATCCGGTCCTCAATTGTTGTCATGTTCTCTAAATTCTCTCTCTTGCAAAAGTATTGTTCATGCCAAGTTAACTAATTGCTATGATTATGTTGCTATCTTCAATTATGTCTACCCGCTATGCTCACAAAGTTATTTCTCGAAAGTATTCTCATTAATTTCCGCTATTCTCAAGTTGAATAGGCTAATTCCATTACATCAAATAGAATCCAAATGTAACAAAACTTCTAGGACATGTTTATAAGACGTAAGTACACATGATTATGGTCTCAAACCCCACTTTCGGTCAGTGCCAAAATCGTGATTATTAACAACAGTGGATTTTTGACCTAGTCGTTTTTTACCCAGAATGCATCTAAATGCTTAGCAAAGATGCTCCAATACCCCGTCTATGCTTAGTTTTTGATTTTGAAGTGTAAATTCCTAGTTATGATGAAATTAGATGCCAAAACCTATGAATTACTGTGATGTGCTTACATCAATGCGTAGAGCTCTTACCTGTGGTTGCAATGCAACAAACATGACTACAATGTGACAACTGGGGAGAGAGTAGGAAGCGGAGAAGGAGAGCAATGAGAGCCATTAGCTCACGCTATGTATTTCATTATCCAAAACTTAATAATAACTTAGAAAAATTGGCTTTTATACCTTAGCCAAGGTTTCTGGTGGTCAAAACTAATATTCTGGGAGTTCTACCAAAGATGGGTAATGACAGGTTGATACAATATGGAATCTTGTAGCCCCAGCTCATCAATTACAAGGTTTATCCGAGAAAATAGGAGTTACAATATTTTTGATTTATCAAAATAATAAGTGCTTTTATAATGAGAACTCCGAAAAATGGTATCCGTGTTAGCTTGCTGCTAACATTCCCCCCCTCCTCGCCTGTGTCATCCCTTGACACAACTTTATGGGCTGAAGTAGTCTTTGGGTTGATGGCTGGCGAGGTGGTCTTTAAGTGCATTAAGTGCCTTTTGGTATATGATTTTTCACTCTTTATCAGGCACTTGCAAAAATTGCATGGTTACTTTCTTCTTCAGCTCCACTACTGAGTAGCCTACAAACCTTGATGTCAAGTTGCTGATCACTAGTGCAAATATCTTGTTCGCCAAGTGAAGAATCCCGTGTAAAATGCTTCCTCGAATGCCAGCATACTGTGAGAAGGTAGAAACATACACCTAGTGTAGAAGCCATAGAGGAATACTTCGAAAGGTTGGCCACTGAGATCATAGCACAACCCTTTGTTACCCTCGAGGAATGACATCCAAGGGGCGCCTGCTTGCTCCGGCTCATTGAGCACTTCGATGCAGTTAGCAGCATTTGGTAGATTTTGTATAGCATAGCACATGACAAATCTGGTAAACTTTTAAAGAATGACATGGCTCCCTTTAGGGTTTTCACCATGTATTCTTCAGGCGACTATCCCTTTTCTGGAGCAAGCAATCTGGGGTAGTCCAGCCAAGTTGGCCGCTTCTTTAGTAGTGCCTCATGTGCTATCCAGGTCCTTACTCTTGGTACATGACAGAAGGTAGGATCCTTTTGCAGGGCTGCAGGTGCTCTTGTGAAGTACCTTGGATTCTTGTTCAGCCAGCTCAACCTCCACTTTGGGTGGTCTTGATCTGTGCCCTCAACTTTCATATCGGTGTAAGCCTTTCTTTTACTTGAAGCAACTCCACTTTAATCAGAGGATAGGGTAGGGATTGTTGGTGCCATTGCGCATTTATTTGATTGGGGGTGAGTTGTGTGACATTGACAGAATGAAGTACCCTTAGCTCCCAATCCATTTCTACCTTCCACTGCTCATCTACCTCTTGTGTAACTTTTTCCTTCAGTGCATCTTCTTCAGCCTTTGAGAGCTGGACCATTGGCACTGTGTCTGCTTCGGTAATGGGTACTTGAAATTCTTCCTCGCCACTCAGCTCTATTGCGGAGTGTGTCTTCATCTCAACAAATGATACTAAGGGGATTTCTATTTGAGGCTGCCCCGAAGTGCCTGCCTCTTCTTGTGTTTGTGTCTTTCCCTCTCTCAGTAGTAGCTGGTTGACTCGTTTGAGTTAAGCTATCTCCTTCAACATCTCGTCTTCTCTTTGGACCTGCATCAAGGCCAGGTATCTGCATTGAGGCTGCTCTAATTTCAGCTCCAGCTCGAGGTCTTTATTTTTCTTTTCTAATGCCTTGTAGACCTCGTCTGTTCCCTTGATGAGGCGAGGCTAGATTTTCTCGTATTTGTCGCAAGAATATTGCATGATCATTGATTCTTTGTTTTGAGTACTATAGGGAAGCATTGGCTACATCTAACTGTACCTGGATCTGTTGAGCTGATAGGGTTGTAGTTAGAAGTTCATTTGTAACTTTCGTCAGAGCTGATCATCCTTTGCTTTGCATGCATCTGAAAGCTTTGTGAGCAACTCACCCAGTTCCTCTATTTCTTTCTGTTGCTTATCTTTTGCGAGCTGATGTTGTTCAACTTCTTCTCTGAACTCCTGTACTTGCCTCTGTATATATGTGATGACATTGAGTCTCTCATCCAGCTCCCCTTTGAGTGCGTCGATCACCGTCTCTAACTTTTTGGCCCGTGTGCTACGAACAAGTGCTGGTGAGCGAAGTCGTTTTGTCATCTCCTGCATTTGCTTAGCATACTCATTTACTTGCAGGATGAATTCATCATTCGATTGCCAATCTTTGCTTTGTGTTAGTTGTCTTGATGTTTCTACAGATTCGTTTACCTCTGGTTGCGTCATGGCTGCTGGTTGTTGTTGTTGCCCTTGTGGCTGCTGATCTTTTTGTGTTGAGGTAGAAGGTGGTGCCTCGGCCTTATCTTGCTGTGTGAGGTAGAGGGTGTTTCCTCGGCATCTTGTTATTTGTATGCTCAAATTTTGCAGTGTCCTCTTCTGGTGCAGGATTCACTACCTTTTCTATCTCTAGCTCTTTCTCTATTTGCTGCTCTTGAGTAGAGACAGCTGCGTGTTGTGGTGATTTTGTTGCTTCTTTCTGTTCAGGTTCTGCTTCTTTTGTTGGCTCACTTGTTGTGGTTCTAACTGCCGGTGATGGTGGTGGGCTCGGCATTGGGTGATCTTGGTGTTCAGAGTCAGGAGAAGAGATGCGGGGAGACACATCACCTTGAGCATGTAGGATTCTTCTCCTTGTGCAGAGGCTTCCTTTGCTCTTGATGTTCTGCCGCCTCTTTTGCTTTTCTTGCTTCTTCTTGGGCTTCCTTTAGCTTCAAAGCTTCTGCTTCTTGGTACATATTTTCCAAGGATTCCGTGGGATCTTCAAACTGCTTACTGGTGTGATGCTTGGTTCTAGGTCCTTTAAGCCCAATAGGTACCCACTTTTCCGGGTCCTTTCCTTGTGCTTGGCGAATGCGTTGGTATGAGTGTTTCTCTCTTTCAAACCGGGCTTGCTTTTGAACAGGCTCTTCTTGGTGTGCTGCCACGGATTTTCTCTTCATTTCCTCCGGTCGTGCTCTTTTTTCTCATTATCTGAGCTATCACTGCTTTGTCGTTTGTTGGCGATCTCTCAGCCGATTCTTCAGCAGACTTGTAGGATCTCTTGGCAGATCTTGTAGCTCAAGGAGATAGTTGAGATGACACTATCCAAGTGTTTTGATGGTCAACCGGTTGCCTGGTTGTTGACTTGAGGACTTGTGTGAAGGTGGTGGATGTTAAGTATGGAGCCTGATTTACCCTTGTAATTTTCTGTGGTAAAAGCGCACATTTGTAAGGCCCCCATTATGAGGAGAAGCCATCGTGCGTGAAGGAAAATCACTCACCGGAAACCAAAATTTTCACGGACGAGAATCAGGGGCAACTTTAAAGGCCTCGGGGGCGGAGGCCCCCGAGGCTTTTTTTTCGCCGGAATATTATGGCCGGACGGCGGCTAGAAAGTGGTCGGAAACAACCGGTCGGTTGGCCGGTGGCCGGTAGTCAATGGCCGATGGCCGGTGGTTGGAAGTCAATGGCCGGTGGCCGGTGGCCGAATTCAAAAGGGGACTTGTCTTCTCAAGGGCGGCCACACATGGGCGGATTGGAGGGTCCGATTTGGACTTATTCGCACAAGGGCGGCTACACATGGCTGTCTCTCATAAGAGAGGGCAGTCCTTTTGGCCTATAAAAGGATGCCATTTCTACACACATTTCATAGTGTGAAGTTGATGCAACAAGGTGAGTGTGAGGTGGTGAGAGTGAAGCAAGGCGGGAGCTCCATTAAGGGTATAATCCCTTTGTAAACTACTTCTTGTTTTGAAGTACTAAAGCCATTGAGTGGCTGCTTTCCCGTGGACGTAGCCCACATTGGGTGAACCACGTATATCGTGTGTGCTCTCTCTCTCTCTCTCTACTCTATAATCTCATGTATATAAATCTGTCTCTCTCCATTAAGTAATCTACTCAATTATCTATTTAGCTACGTCTTATTTCCTAACAGTGGAAACCGCATGGTTTGGTGTTGTATACCTTGGCGGCCTCTTAGCAAGGAAATGGAAGTGTTGGTGGTATAACCTACCTGGCTCTTCAACCTGTTTGTGAATAAGGTCTGCAAAGGTGGCCACGACGCTTTATTTTGTGAAAGTTCCGACCGTCTTTCTATCCCTTGCCCTCATTGTCATTCCTTCTATGGGCAGTCTGAGTGCTTCTGCCACTTTTTCTTTGGTGATCACCACTTCAACTTTATTCCCTTGTGGGTCAGAAATCTGCGCAGTTCCATCTTCCTTGATTGTGGACAAAAGCTCGTAAGCTTTATGGAATTCCACTCCACACAGCTCTTGTTCATAAAAATCTCTCAGTCCTAGCCGTCAGTTAGCTTCTTTGGTTTCGGGCTTTACGGTGACATCATACACTTCTTTTGGTAGGAGTTACAACTCTACCTGATGTCCCCCCTTGCTCTTGAATCTACCAGTGAACAATGTGGTGTGATGCTCTTCAAGCTGTTCTTTTGAAAGATAGGTTGCCTTGGCGGTTTTGACTAAATCGGGGTCCAGTTGGTATGCTGGTAGTTCTTGCAACTTTTCTTTCTCGTTGAGCTTCTTCTTGGCTCTCTCTGCTGCTTGCATGGCTCCTGTTCAGTGAGAATAGAGTGTCAAAGTTAGCATATTTGACGGATTTTTCTTCGAAGAAATGTCCCTTTAGTTTGAAATGCTGACAATTTTGGTTCAATTTGCTTCAAATCAATTTTTGAACAAGCAATGAACAAAATTGTAAAGTCCCAAAAAAAAATTACAACCAAAGTAAATAATCACGATTATTTATAGCTGAGTAAGTTCTCCAACTTTTTGCAAACTTGGCATCAGAGGCTTGAAGTATATACCAATTACATGCTCTGAATGAAATATGGGCTCATTTGGATGCATACGGTGAAAACGGTACTAGATTTGGCTAGTATGTCTCTGAAACAGTAGATATAAAGGAAATTTGAGATTTTGAGCTCCAAATTGGTTCAAACTTGGCTAGTGGGTTTAACACATCATGTACTTTGGATGTATGATGGCAACATAGCAAAATTCCCCCATTTTGGCTAGAAAGTAAATAATCACGATTATTAATTTTTCTACCAAAATCAACATTTTTTGGTACAACTTCGTTCTATGCATTTTATAGGCCCTATGTATGTGATATGAGGTGATTTGGATCAAAATTGTGGTCCATAACTCAAAAATTGACTGGCAAAGACTTCTTTGCGTTCTTTTGACAATTTTTCAAGTTATATGTGCTCATTTTGGCTCACTTGATTTTTGGCATGTAATACGTGTGTACACATGATAGGTGAGGTGATGATACAATTTCCAAGCAAAAATAGTGCAAAAGTAAATAATCACGATTATTTACAACAGTCACAATTTTCTTGAAAAACTTAAAAATTTTGACCTAAACACATTCTATACACCTAAAACAAGGCCTAAATTGAATTTGGTCAAGTTTGGTCTTGTTGACATCACTTTGGGCTTTGTGTTCTAAAGTCACCGATTTCTGTGACTACACTGCCTGTTGAGTTGGTTTGTCACTTGTGAGGCTTTGGACTTGTCCGCAACATAGTTGTGAAGCAACTCAGTCAATTTTGGCTCATTTGGAGTCAATTTGACGTCGTATGTTGAATTTAACGCTTTGTAACCTTCAAGTCATTTTCTGCTTTTCGAGGGCTTCTTGATTGATTTCACGAAATTAATCATAGACATTGTATATAAACCTCGTAGGTAAGCTGTCTATGGAGTCAGAACCAAATTCTGGCATCTACCAAAAACCTAGCTTTTCTACTGGGGACCCCTTTGACCCTTTCCGAATGGTCAACTGATGATATAGAAGAGTTCTATTATGTTAGGGCATGCTACAATGCAAATCCCATCTGATTTGGTCGAGCTTATAGGCCGCTATGGTCAGTTTTTGGTCGTAGGTCTTCGTGCACTGCTTGGATTCTAGGTAAGGGTTTAGACTAGCTACCGTCCATACAAAATGGATCATTGATGAGTAAAGAACTTACCCCTCATGTCTCGTGTGAGACGGCGCTGAAAACAGGCAACTGTAGACTCCGAAAAGTACGCGTGAAAGAGGTTGAAAAGCTCTCTGTGCAAAAGTAACAAGTGGAAATGAGGTTGTTTTAGCCTACCTGGGATATATATACCCGGACTTCCCGAACCATTTTCCCAAGATTCCCTTGTTAGTACTACTAGGCCATGAAATCTACGTCAGACTCAAAAATTTCCCCGATCGGATTCCTGTAGCTCATTCTGCAAGAATTTTGCAAAAGTAGGTATGGCCACCTAATTTAGGCTTCCCGCTTCCATCTTCCGATTTCATTGAAAATTTTTGTGCTTGTCCGTCTTGTCTTTCTGATCACCACCGAGTCTTCCGTTTTTCCATCTGTGCTCCTTTGCTATTTGTTATTTTTTTTGACCTGTTTATTGAAAAAATAAAAGAAAATAACAAAATGCACTAAAAAGCAAAGTGAAAATCCATTAATTAAGAAAATCCATTGAAAAACACATATTTATTGTTTTTTGTTGGATTCCTCCATTTTTAACTCTCATTATCAAGAAAAATGATGAAAAATAACCAAAAAGGAATATTTTTTGATGATTTTTTGATAGTATATACACTATTTACACTCATCGGGAAGATATTATCAGTGAATTTTCCCTTGATGGTGAGTTATAAGGACATTATTAGGTAATTTTGCAAAAAATCACACGTACATTGAACTTTTTCCTCCCTCTTCAAACATTGCTCTTACTTAGTGCCCTTCCACCCGTCCTAGATGGCATACTCCGGAACGACTGTGTGCATGGGTTGAACAATCGTGTCTTATACATAGCCATGGTTGGCTCTACCATGCTTTGAAGATCAATGCAGTTTAAACCAACATGCTGTGCAAGAGCTGGTTCTTGAGTAATTAACTCAAGGGTTTCTGATATCGAGGCTTTCTGATGCTGTCTTCCAAAGACCAAATCTTGTAGCTTGTGTGCTCTGTGTTTAATTGTACCATCAGGATGCTTCAGCACGCTGATTTCTTAAGCTGTTGGTCGCACTTTTCACTGTTGTCAAGCTTTTTCTCGCCATTGGTAGGTGGTGTGCTTGGTGTGGAATGGTGTGGTGGAGTCTTCTAAGACTTAACTTTTCATTGCTTGATTGATTTTACGATTTGTGGAGAAGATAAGAGCTTCCTTTTCTGCCAAATCCATCGGTCCAGTCTGCTCTCCCTCCTTTCCCATCCGCCATCTCTACCAGTCCTGCACGACCTGATAGGTGGTGCTTGCAAAGTTTGCTTCATACATATATCACGCTATTCGGATATTAGTTTTTCACTAGCCTTGACACCCTAACCATCCTGCACGACGCATAGGATATAGTTGTAGTCTTTCTCAGGCTTGTTTTGCATCGTTAGGTTTTGAAGTTTGGTGCCAAATTTGGTGCAAAGTCTCAAGTTTGGTACCAATATTTTCAACCAAAACATGAATCTTATTGGTGAAGGTCGTGAAGAGATTTTAGAGGAGAGCCCAAGTGAGAAGCTCTTGGTTCCTGTCATGGATGGTGGTGACATGGAAGTGTACTCAAAGGCATATGAAAAAATTAATCCTTTTTTTGATCTTGCAATTATGCTAGACAAATTGAAGGACTTTTTGTCAGAGGAATTCAAGGATGTTTGAAGAGGCAGTAGAGGGTAGTTGTTTGGTGTTGGATGACAAGACTTATTGTCATCTAATTGAATTTACTACCAACTCAATTGAGAAAGGTAGAGTAACAAGGAGATTAGGAATATTTTCCAAGAAGACTTCTTTTGTTTGCCCACCGACCATTTCTTGTCATGTACATTCAAAGCCTTGCAACCTTGTTCCAAAAGAAGTTGCCTTTCTTTTCTTTTCGTTCCTTAACGTTGATATGCAAGGCAAAGGTGATGAAGTGAAAGATACAGACAAACAGGGAACAAATAAAAATGTTTCCACAGTCTTGCAGCTTGAGAAAAGTGAATTTCTAGAGGAGGAGGAAATTGATGTTGTAGCAGAGGAGAAGGAGAGTTCAAATTTTGATGTGGCTCAATTTAGAGCTAGTATTGTCATTGATGAGCCCATACAGGAGGTAGAAATATCTAAGACCCCCCTTAATGTTCCAAACCTTCCCTACTTCTATATCAATGGAAAAGAGTACATCCCTCTCCATCATATTCAATGTCTGCTTAATATCAAGGAGGACTACTGTATTGCAACCATTTCTGAAGCTTCTGAGATGGTCAAAGATTTTATTGACATAGAAGAAAAGTCAAATTTTTTGGCACTTGATCTATAGACATCTCATAACTTATTTCTTCCTGCTCTTGATGCACTTACTCTATGCATGAAAAGCGTGGAAGAGGAAAAACCTTCTCTCAAAGATGAGGATTTTGGGAAGAGGCTTGTTGAGCTTGGAATCCAATCTCTTGGCAGAGACTTTAAGTTAAAGGAAGTTGAAAAGGATGTTGACAAAAGAGAGATGACTGGATCATGCAATGTCCTTCAAGAAAAAGTCATTGTCGAGGATGAGTTACAAAAGGTAGATTCTTGTTTTGCATATTGAACTCATTACTTCTTGTTTTGACAAAGACAATTTTCTTGGGAGAGCTAAAGGCTCGAGTGGGAAATAAATAGAGGGAAATTTAAGAAGGTATGCCTCCTCTCTCATGCACTACATGCCTACATTGGATAGTGCCACCTTCTATGCTTTTCACACGCAGTATTATGAAGATCCTGAATTGCCATTATTTTCCCTGAAGATATTGTCACGGTTTTTGGGGTACACTCCCCTTCAAAATAATGCAAACAAGATCATGCTACTTGAGAGAGCTGCAGCACTTAGAATATTTGGGTATGTTGTAGGATTCAATGCGTCAAGATCAAGATGCTTTCTTTGTGGTATGGGGAATCAAGCTTACCCTGGCTATAATCCAATGCTCTATTCATTAGGGACATGGATACTCTTTCCATTTTTTGACATTTCTAAATTGGAGCCTCATCCAATTTCATAACAAATATAAGCTCTCCTTCACAATCTACTTCTCGCATGTTATAGTAACTCACTATAGCAGATTGAACTTTTTTTATACTCATCCGAATGTTATTAAAAACATTATACTCAAAAGAAGATTTTTTCTCTGTTTTTCGCATGGCATCGTTCCTTCTATTTGATAGTACTCTCCAAAATGTTCGGGTATTTCTTCGTTTAATAGAGTCCTTACTTTCCCAACATTGTGAGGCCTAGGCAATCCAAAAGCTTTAATATTGTAATTCTTAAGGACCTGAAACAAGGTTTTAGAGATGGACATATAACCCCTTCTACTCACTTCCACTGTGTCACAAACTTCTTGCACTTGAGAAGGTTGGACCAATAAACCCATATCTTTCAGTAAATTTTGATATACCAATTTCTTTTGGATTCTATTTTTGAGAAGTTTCAAAAGTTTTAAAATGTCACTCTTGTTCATTACCTTATTCAAGAATCTCACCCTTTCTTGAAAATTGGACATATCAAATCCTAAAAGGCCGGTCACATGTTCTCTAGTAATCTTTAACCTTTTTTTTCTGTGCCTAGAACCTTCTGTTAAGTTTACTACATCTGTCATTCATTTTACTTGTGCTCTTAATCCTATTGGAGTTTCTTTTAAAGTCTCAAGCTAATGATTTTCTTGTTTTAGAGACACTATTTGGTTTTCAAGTTTTACAATTCTTGTTGCATTCAAAGACAAAGCAGTTTTGAGATGTTGAATATAATGTGTATGATCAATGTGTAAATGAGATAGCCTAGAGCTATATCCTAGTAAGCCATCAACCCCATCTCCAAAAAATCTCATCAAATCATGAGGCGTGTGAAAAGATGGATACCTTCCAGTACTGGGATCCACTGGATACAAGCTCCAATCCATTGCTACCTTCCACTGCTCATCTACCTCTTGTGTAACTTTTTCCTTCGGTGCATCTTCTTCAGCCTTTGAGAGCTGGACCATTGGCACCGTGTCTACTTCGGTAATGGGTACTTGTAATTCTTTCTCGCCACTCAGCTCTACTGCGGAGTGTGTCTCCATCTCAGCAAATGATACTAAGGGGATTTCTATTTGAGGCTGCCTCGAAGTGCCTGCCTCTTCTTGTGTTTGTGTCCTTCCCTCTCTCAGTAGTAGCTGGTTGACTCGTTTGAGTTAAGCTATCTCCTTCAACAACTCGTCTTCTCTTTGGACCCGCATTAAGGCCAGGTATCTGCATTGAGACTGCTCTAATTTCAGCTCCAGCTCGAGGTCTTTATTTTTCTTTTCTAATGCCTTGTAGACCTCGTCTGTTCCCTTGATGAGGTGAGGCTAGATTTTCTCGTATTTGTCGCAAGAATATTGCATGATCATTTATTCTTTGTTTTGAGTAGTATAGGAAAGCATTGGGTACATCTAACTGTACCTGGATCTGTTGAGCTTATAGGGTTGTAGTTAGAAGTTCATTTGTAACTCTCCATCCCAGAGTCATGTCTATGCCTCCATGTAAAGCAAGCACTCTCAGAGATGAGAAGCCAAACATGGACGACATCTTCTGCCGAGGCATGGAGGTCTCAGCTAAGGTCATGGTGGTTTTGGACTTGGGTACTTTCGGTCGTGTACGTCCACAAAAGCGACCCCAGGGACATCCACCATGTCGTGAATTGGCCTCACAAACTGAGGTAGCCGCTTCATCCTGTTATTGCAAAACATAGATTAGCATGTTTTACAAGGGGAACCCCTTGTCTTCTACCTACACCCTCCAAGCTTGGGGATGGGCTGCCCTTCGCGCAACAAAGAGTTCTCGCCTTGAAGGCAATCTTGGTGCTGCTTGCTCAAGTATCCCTTCGGAGCCCAATTTTCATCTCCTTAACTTCTTTCTCTCTCTCCTTCTTTTCCCTCTTTTTCTATCTCTCTCTCTCTCTCTCTCTTTATCTATCTATCTATCTCTTTTCTTATCTCTCTCTATTCCTCTCTTTCTCTCCCTCTCTATCTACTCTCTCTCTCTTTCCCTATCTTTCTCTCCCTCTTTCCCTCTATCTCTCTCTTTCTCTCCCTCTTTCCCTCTCTCACTCTCTCTCTCTCTCTTTCTATCTATTTCTCTCTCTCTCTCTCTCTCTCTCTCTCTCTCTCTCCCTCTATCTCTCCCTCTTTCCCTTTCTCTCCCTCTATCTCTCCCTCTTTTCCTTTCTCTCCCTCTCTCTACTTTCTCTCTCTCTCTCTCTCTCTCCTCTCTCTCTCTCTCTCTCTCTCTCTCTCTCTCTCCCTCTTTCCCTCTATCTCTCTCTTTCTTTCTCTCCCTCTCTTTCTCTCTCTTTCTCTCCCTCTATCTCTCTCTTTCTTTCCCTCTCTTTCTCTCTTTCTCTATGTCTTTCTTTCTCTCCCTCTCTCTATTCCTCTCTTTCTCTCCCTCTCTATCTACTCTATGTCTTTCCCTATCTCTCTCTCTCTCTCTCTCTCTCTCTCTCTCTCTCTCTCTCTCTCTCTCTCTCTCTTTCTCTCCCTCTTTCCCTCTCTCTCTCTCTCTCTCTCTCTCTCTCTCTCTTTCCCTCTCTCCCTCTATTTCTCTCTCTTTCTATCTATTTCTCTCTCTCTATCTCTTTCTCTCCCTCTCTCTTTCTCTCCCTCTTTCCCTCTCTCCCTCTATTTCTCTCTCTCTCTCTCTTTCTCTCCCTCTTTCCCTCTCTCCCTCTATTTATCTCTCTCTATCTCTTTCTCTCCCTCTTTACCTCTCTCCCTATATATTTCCCTCTTTCCCTTTCTCCCCCTCTATCTACTTTCTCTTTCTCTTTCTCTCCCTCTTTCCCTCTATCTCTCTCTCTCTCTCTCTCTCCCTCTATCTACTTTCTCTCTCTTTCTTTTCCTCTATCTACACTCTCTCTCTCTCTCTCTCTCTCTCTCTCTCTCCTCTTTCTCTCCCTCTTCTCCTCTCTCCCTCTCTTTCCCTCTCTCTCTCTCTCTATCCCTATCTCTCTCTCTCTCTCTCTCTCTCTCTCTCTCTCTCTCTCTCTTTCTCTATTCTTCTATCACTCTCTCTCTGTATCTCTCCCTCTATCCCCCCCCTCTCTCTCTCTCTCTCTCTCTCTCTCTCTCTCTCTCTCTCTCTCTCTCTCTCTCTCTCTCTCTCTCGGATTTAGGTGATCTATAGCCTCAATCAAAGAGCAGGAAGCCCTCTACGCATTGATGTAAAGACATAATTTTTTGGAGCAATGAAAACATCTCATAACTCAAAAAACTATCAAAACTTTGTGTTTCTGTTTTGCTGACTTGAAGGCAATGTCGAACAAAACTCGCAAGGATTTTCAAGGGTGGAAAATCCACACTCGCCATGGAGAATGATGCAAAATATCCAAGGAATTTGGATGCTAATCCAGCCACATCGTCTACAACAACGAAAGCAATGATCATGGCTTACTTGATCTCATTACAAGAAACCATCAACAAGCAAGGTGAAGAGTTGCGCGCACTTGCAATGGAGAATGGTACTTTAAGAGTTCTTATTGTGGAGAATGAGAACCTCAAGAAGGTTCTTGAAATGCAAACAACACGGTTGGTGCATCTTGAGAATGAAGTTCAAGAATGTAAGCGCTCTCTTGTGGACATGAATGTATTGAAAGAACACTTGAGCAAAGTTGAGAATGATCATGTATTGAAAAAGGAAATGATAGATACAATACGACATGATGTATGTGAGATGAGAAATGCATCCAAATCATGGGTTGATATATGTAAGGATAATGTGGTTTCTACATCTCCTATCATGCAAGGAAAGAATGTAGAGAATGTGGACGCTCAAGAATTGCAAGAACAACAAAAACGCTCAAAGAACATCGTCATTCATGGAATCAAGGAGGAAAGCATGGAAAGAGTTTTTTGCTACACACTTTGGCATGTTTGGAATCATGGCTTATGGTGCACATCAAGTTGGAAAACAAGGAATCCCTCACTCGGGAGAAAGACCTATTGTATGTACCATGGCTGATGAGGTAAAGAGAAAGATCATCCTTGACAATAGTTGGATCTACCTCAAAGGAATGGGTTGTAATGTATATGAGGATCGCACTCTTATGCAACAAAATGTATGTCGCAAAGCATAAGAGGAAAGAACCAAGAAGGTCAAGGTGTCATCTCAAGAAGAAAAGTCACTTGAGGAGGATGCAAGTCCACCCAACAAATAGGGACACATGATCTATGAGACCAAGTCACGCTTGCAAATAAGCTTTTGGAATTGTAACAGCTATCCATGGAATGCGGTAATTGGCATTCATGCGCTTATCAATGACTCCGATGTGATACTTCTTGTCGAAACATGGGAGCATGATGCGCAACGAGTTCTTGGATTTGACAAATATGATGTGCATTCTTTGATGTGGACCAAAAATGCAAAGCAACGTAGAGGCCAAGGAGGCGTAGCATGTATGATCAAAAAGGATTTGAAAGATGTTTCCACTGTCAAAGAAGATAAGTATAAACGCTACTTATGGCTGAAAATCAGCTCACCCAATGGTCAAGTCATGTTTGTGGTTGGTTGCTACATTCCTCACTATGACTTCAACTTTTATGCTCGCTTGGAATGGATAGAGATCAGCCCTTTGTTGAACTAGAGCAAGACATTTCTCATTACAAGGACCAAGGTGAAGTCATTGTCTTTGGAGACATGAATGCTCGCACAAATAGGTTACAACACAACACACAACAAGTTGCCATGCCACATGTCTCAAGAAGAATGGATGACTCATACATGTATAATCGAAGTTCTAATGATGCAAAAGAATTGGATCACTATGGAAAGTCACTTCTACATATGTGTAATAGTACCGGAATGCTCATTGCAAATGGTGTATCTTTATGGCAAGGCACCAATGACTTTACATGTAGAAAGCACAATGATGATACTATATGTTGTTTTCGGAAGCCACTATAGAATGCATACAAAGCTTTATACTTGGTGAATGGAATCCGGAATAAGATCATAGGATGCTATGTATTGACCTCAAGTGTGGTAAGAGGCCCGAGCATGTAGCCTCCAATCATGATGTGAATCATTTGTACCTACGTTTAGACTTCAAACGAGCACTTATATATGCTAATATGGTGGACCAAATGTTAAACATGACAGAACATCAAGAGAGCCCAACATTAGAATGCAAGTGGAAAGTTTTCAAAGAAGTAATTTGCTCTTGTGCAAGGGAATGATTTTCAGTGAAACACATGTCTTGCAAAAGATCTAAGAAAGGTAGCACCAAGAAGAAATGATTCGACATGGAATGTAGTCAAGCCTGAAAACACTTGCTAAGGTTGGATGCAAGCAAAGACAAGGAAGGTTACTTGGAACATTCACACACATAAAAAGCACTTGTTCAAAAAAAGAGGAGAAGGTGGGAAGTAAAAAAAAAACTTCTTTTAGCGCAAGAAAAAGCACATGCATGTGGCAAGTTTTGGCAAAATCTAAAAGGCAAGCGTGTTGAGAGCTTTGGTGACTTGACTCTTGAGGATATGTATACGCATTGCAAGAACGTTTATGAGAAACCCAATGTTGATAAGATGGAGTGTCATAGCTCCCTTCCGTTTATGCCTCCCTTCTTTACCATTAAAGATGTATGTTGCACGCTTGAGAAACTTGATACCCGTAAGGCAGGGGACCTTCAAGGTGTCAAGGCTTAAATGATTAAATGGACAAGCAAGAAAACAAGATATTGGATATGCGATATGTTTAACCTTGCACTTCATCATGGCATGCCACATGATTGGAGTGAAAATTGGATCAAACCTTTGCACAAAGGAGGAGATGTAAACAATGTGAACAACTACCGCTCTATAATGGTTGGTTCTTTTGATGGCAAAGTTATTTGGATGTATCATGGAGATGAATATAAGTGAATGGGCTGAAAATAATGGCAAACGTGTGCTAGGCCAAGCAGGTTTTTGAAAGCATCATAACACTATTGATCACCTTGTCACTCTTCGAGTTCTTATGGAAGCGTCTTGATTGAAAGGCAAAAAGTTGTATTGTTGCTTGTGGATTTCAAGAAAGCTTTTGACATGGTACCGTGAGAAAATCTTTGGAGACGTATGCAAAGCCTTCAAGTGCCGAGAGTATTTATGCATGCAGTCTTTCGCATCTACCAAAAAGTGATATGTCAACTACATATGGGAGATGGAATTTCATAATTTTTTGCAAGCACCATTGGTGTCAAAGAAGGATGCCACTTTCCCCAACCCTCTTTGGGCTACTCATTGATGAATTGGAATGCATGGTTCTTGATTTTATGCAACAAGAAGGCATAGAAGAGGTTAAGATCGGAAATGCGGTGATCATACTTTTGCTTTATGCCGATGATGTAGTGCTCTTGGCACATACCTTAGAAGATGCACAAAAGCTTATGAGTGTCTTGGAACACTTTTCCCTACATAGCGGGATGATCGTGAATGGATCCAAAACCAAGGTTATGCTTGTAAAGACCCTCAATGATGAAAATCCATGCATTGTATACAACAATGAGCAACTTGAAGTGGTAGATAGCTTCAAGTACCTTGGCCTTGAGATTCCATCCAATCATAGATGGAAGGATTGCGCAATGAATCGCTTGGAAGCCGGAAAGAGGGCTTATTATGCATTTGAGAACATGTGCAATGATGGAGAGATCAAGTGTTGGGCTCTCAAAAAGTACCTCTTTGACACATTGGTGACACCGGTGCTTCTTTATGGAGTGGAGATGTGGGGTGGTAGCATCAGGAAGTCTACTTGGAAAGAGTTTGAGAATATCCAAAAGCGTTTTCTCACCAACTTTTTCCAAGTCAAGACACAAACACCCTACATGCTCTTACTTCTTGAGTCCAGATTGCTTCCCATTGAGGTCTTGGGCATTTAGAGGGTTGTGGAGTACATGCTTAAGACACAACGTAGCCCTTTTTATCGACTTCCTAGAATCGCATATGAAGCAAGTCAAAAGGTCCAAAAGACATGCAAGAGCAAAATATTAAGGTACTGTGGAACTATTGAAAGGATACTAAAGGTTAATTTTAGAACCTTTCATAGCTTCATCTTCAAGTGCAAAGTGGTTTGCAAATGCGTCTAGACGACATGAGAATTGGCATCTACATGGTGGACTCTAGTGTGCATCACACAGGGAGGTATGACAATTTAGTTTTACCGCGCAATTGTGCGCATGTGAGTGACATGTATCTTTTTTATTCTTATTTACTTGTAGCGTTAGTTATACCAATGTTAATCACTCTGAGCTTCTATTTTATAGGTCATCTATATCCCAGCAATCCACCAACCAAAACTTTGGTTCATAATTCTCGTAACACCTCAGGGGAGAACCATTTTTTTCACTAATGAAATGGAGACTATCTTCGACCCTCTTCCACCTCCGACTTTGAATGAGGTGGAAATAGAGGAGAGAGAGGTCGATGAATCAAGTCCGGTGGCAGCAAGTCTTAGCGAGGATGATTGTCATGATGATGAAGATGATGAGATGGAGGATGATGAACTCGAAGATGATGAAGCTGGCAATGCATCCACAAACGACAATTCAGTTTCTCTCTTTATTGATTTAGGAGCCATGGACCCTAGAATTGGATGATGCTTCATGTAGAGATCTTTTGAAAGATGATTCATAAACATTTGCAGTTATGAAGTTTTTTGGTCGTGTAATGCATTCACCTCTCTCTCCCTCCTCTTCCTCTCTTTAGATTTGAGAATATGCTCAATTATGTTAATCAATTGACAATAATTATTTTAGTTGTAACCAAGTGTAATCTTATACCCCCCGCCTCCTTCTCCCCCCTCTTTCTCTTTCTCTCTCTCTTTCTTTCTCTTCTTTTTTATATTTGAAAATTATATACAATATTCTTTAATTTTTATTGAGACACCAACATTTGAAGGGGGGGGGGGGGGGGGGGGGAGAGGGGTTAAGTCAGAATTTGAAAGTTTAGGTGCTAAATTTGAGCAGCGCATATAATGATGGTAATGAGCACGGTAATAACAGCGGATCAAGTCGCGGTAACACTTTAAACACAGACCCTCACCAAATTATGTGATGAGGAAGGATATGATACCATTCCATTACAGATGATGAGTGTCACCCTAAGTCCAAAATATTAATTGGAAATCCCTGACAGAGAAGAGGTTGCAGATTGCCGATGCATAGTGGATGAGATCTTGGTAAGGGACCTTGACCAAACTAAAGAGGAAGCATTCTAGGACTCCACGGAAGGATAAGCTTTTAGAAGACAACACGGATGACGAGCTTTCTAGTAGTTCAAATTAGGACATCAAATGGAAGGATTGACAAGTGATCTACTATGATTTTCCAAACCAAAATCCTTGAAGACATCGTAGCTATCTGAATAAACGCATGAATAAATGAAGCAAGACAAAAGAATATTTAGTACCTCTATTAATCGACAAAACGCAGTATTTAAGGTTGGTTGAAGCAACTGATTGCCTTAAAGATGGGATATCAAAGAGGTACATGAAATCCGACTCAACCAAAACAAAATTGAAGAATAAGAACAAATAAAAGCCACATACAGAGAGTATTTTTGAAAAGGCCACGAAGTTGTCCACAAAACTGAGCGCAAACACAAATACAATGAGTTGAAACAAACTTTGAAAGAAGTTTGGACGACAGAGCTGGAAACTGATGATGAATCAAACGATGATAAGTTTGATGCACCTTCCGACCACTACAAAAAGTATTTTAATCAGGATAGAAAAATTGTAGTGCAAAATCCCAAACAAGACCCAAAAGAGCCTGGAACTTCATATGATGGGCCTGAAAAAGCCAAATGCATAAACTTAGCAAAACCAGGAACCTAAAATAGCATACATTGCCACAGAACTTACGGAAGAAGAAGAGCGACTTATGATAGATACACTCAGGCGGTATAAAGATGTGTTTGCTTGGTCATACAAAGACCTGAAGGGGATAGATCTAGAGATTTGTCAACACATGATACCCCTTAAAAGTAATGCCAGACCACGCATTTGTATTCAAAAAATAAAGTATTCAAAAAATGCAAATAAAGTATTTAAAAAATGCAAAACTTATCGTATTTGCTTAAACCCAGAAAAATGTATAATCATGGTAAGACAAGGTAAAATTTTCGGCCACATTGTGTCCAAAAACGAGATTTCCACGGATCAAGAAAAGATACAAATAATTGCGACACTACCAAGATAAACGAAAATGAAATAAGTGCAATCATTTATGGGTCATTGCAGGTACTATAGGTGCTTCATATACATGTATGTTGTAATAGCAAAGCTGTTGTATGCCCTCATTGCTAAATTTGAATGGACAAATGAATGCGAGCTGGATTTTCACAAGTTAAAGCAGGGATTAGTTTTTGCTCCAATTTTGCAAGCCCCTGACTGAAGTAAAATTTTTCACGTTCATGTTCATGCATCAGCCTATGCCATAGGAAGCATATATTAGCCCAACCAAGAGAGAAAAAAATGAATTTTCCCATTTTCTATTCTAGTAGGCAACTGAACAACACAGAAAAAAATTATACCACTACGGAAAGAGAAGGTCAAGGAATAATAAATGCTGTCAAAAAATTTAGACATTACCTTATTTCAAGAAAATTAGTTTTCTTCATAGATCACCAAGCACTATTATATCTGCTAAAAAAACATTGCAGCACTGGAAGGATTGTTCACTGGTTTATACTATTGCTACACACACGAGCAGATTATCTTTTGAGACTTTTCCATGGGGAAGCACCTGAAGGCATTGATGATGATCTTCCAGATTTGTACCTATTTAACATTGAAATGGTTCGGAGATGGAGTGAGAGGTCATCCCTCTACTCACAATCGGATCATTATAGGTAGAAAGACGGGGGACTACACACACACACACACACACACACACACACACACACACACACACACACACACACACACACACACACACACACACACACACACACACACACACACACACACACACACACAAGCAGATCATCTCGCGAGACTTTTCCATGGGGAAGCACCTAAAGGCATTGATGATGATCTTCTAGATTTGTATCTATTTAACATTGAAATGGTTCTGAGATAGAGTGAAGAGGTCATCCCTCTACTCACAATCGGATCATTACAGGTAGAAAGACAACCATCAATCATATATCGAGCAAAATTCTCCAGCTTTTAGCCGGATCATTGTACAAGCACGGTAAGGATGGGATTTTGAGACTGTGTACAGCCGGATGAATATGAATACTGCCTCAAACAGGCTCATATACAAAATATGGGGTTTCACAATGGAGAAATGCAAACATACCAAAGACTAAAGAGACTAGAAGTGTACTAGAAAAACATGAAAAACAGTGTCCATACTTATGTAAAATCATGTGATATCTCTACAAAGTGACCTCCAGTGGAACATGCCACCTTGTTTCGAGTAGTACAAGCAACCAAATGTAGTACTCACATAACCAAGTACTTAAAAAACCAGACCTTCCCAGAGGGATGGGGTAAGGTAAGAATGAGAAATATAGCAAAAGAAGAAAAACATTATTTGCTAATTGCAAACCAACTGTACAGGTGAGGAAAAGACAAACAATTACGATTGTGTGCTAGGAAAAGCAAATATTTCTTTATCCTAGAACAAGCACACTCAGGCCAGCCAGGGGGACATTTCTCTGCTGATAAAACTGCAAAGCTAGTACTTCACTCAGGCATGTGGTGACTGTTAGGAAATAAGACGTAGCTAAATAGATAATTAAGTAGATTACTTAATGGAGAGAGACAGATTTACATACACGAGATTATAGAGTAGAGAGAGAGAGAGAGAGAGAGAGAGAGAGAGAGAGAGAGAGAGTACACACGATATACGTGGTTCACCCAATGTGGGCTACGTCCATGGGAAAGCAGCCACTCAATGGCTTTAGTACTTCAAAACAAGAAGTAGTTTACAAAGGGATTATACCCTTAATGGCGCTCCCGCCTTGCTTCACTCTCACCACCTCACACTCACCTTGTTGCATCAACTTCACACTATGAAATGTGTGTAGAAATGGCCTCCTTTTATAGGCCAAAAGGGCTGCCCTCTCTTATGAGAGACAGCCATGTGTAGCCGCCCTTGTGCGAATAAGTCCAAATCGGACCCTCCAATCCGTCCATGTGTGGCCGCCCTTGAGAAGACAAGTCCACTTTTGAATTTGGCCACCGGCCATTGAATTCGGCCACTGGCCACCGGCCATTGACTTTTGACCACCGGCCACCGGCCATTGACTTCCGACCACCGGCCATCGGCCATTGACTACCGGCCACCGGCCAACTGACCGGTTGATTTCCGACCACTTTTTGGCCGCCGTCCGGCCATAATATTCTGGCAAAAAAGTAATATTCCGACGAAAAAAAAAGTCCCTGATTCTTGTCCGTGAAAATTTTGGTTTTTGGTGAGTGATTTTCCTTCACGCACGATGGCTTCTCCTCATAATGGGGGCCTTACAAATGTGGGCTTTTACCACAGAAAATTACAAGGGTAAATCAAGTTCCATAATTAACAATCTCCCACTTGGAGACTGATCGCCAAACCAAACCTGTGACTGCTTTCCATTCTAGCTTCTTATCCTTGAATGCTGATTGAAGATGAGCAAAAGCTCAACTTCTCCTTGTTGACCACCTTTGTAAACATGTCTGCAGGATTTTCACTTGTATGCACTTTTCCTAGCTTTAGCTGTCCCTCTTCCAAAAGAGTGCGTATGAAGTGATATCTCACCTCAATGTGCTTTGTCCTTGAATGAAAGGCTGAGTTCTTTGCAAGATGGATAGCGCTTTGGCTATCACTGTACAAGACACAATTGTCTTGTTTGAATCCAAGCTCTTCTAAGAATCTGTGAAGCCACAGAATTTCTTTGCTTGCCTCCGTCATTGCTACATACTCTGCTTCCGTGGTAGAAAGTGAAACCACTTTCTACAGCTTTGAAGCCCAGCTTACTGCTGTGCCTGCAACCGTGAACACATAGCCAGTAGTTCTCCTTCCAGTATCTTTGTCACCTGCCATATTTGCATCAACATACCCTTCTAGAAACATATCAGTTCCTCCAAAATACAAAGCATTTGTTGTTGTCCCTTTTAGATACCTAAGTATCCACTTCACAGCTTGCCAATGCTCTTTACCTGGGTTGTCCATGAACCTACTCACAACTCCCACTGCATGTGCAATGTCTGGCCTTGTCCAGACCATAGCATACATTAGAGAACCTACCGTTGCAGCATATGGAAGTTTAGACATATAGGCTATCTCCTCTTGTGTCTTTGGACACATATCCTTCGTTAGTTTAAAATGACCAGCCAAAGGTGTAGAAACTGGTTTTGCATTTTGCATTGCAAACCTTTCTAGTACCTTCTTGATGTAATCTTCTGAGATAGATTTATTGTCTTCTTCGTCTTGTCCCTTGATATTTTCATACCAAGTATCCTCTTTGCAGCACCTAAATCTTTCATTGAAAAAGATTTGGACAGCTCCTCTTTTAGGTCTTTGATGTCCTGCATGTTAGCACTTGCAATCAACATGTCATCAACATACAACATTAGGATGATGAATTTCCCATCTCCCAAATTCTTCGTGTAGACGCAGTGATCCGAGTTGCATCTTGTGAATCCATGATCCAACATCCATTGATCAAACTTCAAGTACCATTGTCTTGATGCTTGCTTTAAACCATACAAGCTCTTCTTTAATCTGCAAACCATTTTCTCCTTACCTTTTACTTCATACCCCTTTGGTTGAAGCATGTAGATTTCCTCCTCTAAGTCACCGTGAGGGAATGCCGTATTTGCATCCATTTGCTCAAGATTTAGATCATGAGCAGCCACAAGGCTTAAGACAAGCCTAATTGAGTTCATTTTCACAACAGGAGAAAATATTTCATTGAAGTCAATACCTTTCTTTTAAGAAAAACCTTTTACCACAAGCCTAGACTTGTACCTTTTCTTCCCACCTTCTTCTTCCTTTAGCTTGTACACCCATTTGTTTTGAAGTGACCGCTTACCTTTAGGCAACTCAACCAACTCCCATGTTTGGTTGCGATGTAGTGAGTCCATCTCCACTTGCATGCTCTTTGTCCATTCTTCTTTGGATTCATGTTGCATAGCTTCTTCGTATGATTCCGGCTCTTCAGAATCTGAGATCAAGAGATGGTTGAAGGAAGGAACAAACCTTTCAGGAGGTCTACTTGCTCTTGTAGATCTTCGGGGAATAGGTTGAGGCTCCTCATTTGGTTGACGTTGTTGCACATTGTCACCGTTTGCAGTACTTGAGTCTTCACCGTCCTCAGGCTCCATGTACTCATCACCTGTTTCTTTTGTTTGTTTTCTTTCCAAGTAATCTTTGTACATATTTTGTTCGTTAAAAATTACATCCCTACTCCTTAAGATTTTACCATCTTCAGGATTCCATAGGCGATACCCAAAGTCTCCTTCTCCATAGCCAATGAAGAAACACTTTTTGGACTTTGCATCTAGCTTTGATCTTAGGCTTCTATCTATGTGCATGAAAGCCTCACACCCAAACACTTTGAGAAATGCATAATTCACCGGTTTACCTGTTCATGCCTCTTCTGGAACTCCCCCATCCAATGCCGTTGAGGGTGACCGATTGATTAAGTACACAAACTTACTTACAGCTTCCGCGCAAAGCTCAAGCGGTAGGCCTGCATGTAGCCGCATGCTTCGTGCTCGTTCCATGATTGTCCTGTTCATCCTTTCCGAAATCCCATTTTGTTGAGGTGTCCTTGGGGTTGTCATTTGCCTCCGAATGCCATTGCTAGCACAAAATCTTTCAAAAGCTTGGCTGCAATATTCGCCTCCATTGTCGGATCTGAGGCATTTAACCTTGGTACCTGTTTCATTCTCCACAAAGGCTTTCCACCTTTGAAATATGGAAAATACATCGGATTTATTCTTCATGACATAAACCCATGTTTTTCTAGTCGCATCGTCTATGAATGTTACATAGTACAATGAGCCACCAAGTGATGGTGTACTTGAAGGACCCCAAACATCAGAATGAACCAACTCAAGTTTTTTATTTTTTCTTTCATTCATTGATTTTTGAAATTTTACCCTCTTTTGTTTACCATAAACACAATCTTCGCAGAACTCTAAGTCCACTTCTTTCAAACCTAGTAGAAGCTTCTTTGTTTGAAGGATTTGCATTCCTTTGGCACTCATATGCCCAAGTCGGTAGTGCCACACCGCACTGTCAGCTTCTGTAGTTGTTGCACAAGCTGAAGGTTGCATGCTAACAGTACACAAGTAAAGTGTACCGACTTTTTCACCCTTGGAAACCACCAAAGATCCCTTTGAGATCTTCCACCGTCTGTTTCCCAATGCAATGTTGTGACCTTCATCGTCCAATTGTCCTGTAGAGATCAAATTTTTGCGAAGAGAAGGAACATGCCTAACATCTTTAAGCTTCCATTCATTTCCGTTAGCAGGTTTGACAGAAACTGTACCTTTGCCGACAATCTCACAAGCTTCATCATCTCCCAAGTATACATACCCAAAATTACCTTTGGTGTAGTCTTGGAAATGTTGCTTGTGTGGTGTCGCATGGAATGAAGCCCCGGAATCTACTATCCAGGAATTAGACACATTGTCTAATGAGAGAATTAGAGCATCTTGCTCTACTTTACCTGCCACATTGGCCTCCAATGCTGGCTTGTTGTCTTGAGACTCTGTCTCCTTCTTCTTCTTGGACCAACAATCCTTCTTGACGTGGCCCTTCTTGCCGCATTTCCAACATTCAAGAACTGACTTTGTGCGTGACTTGCTCCGCCTTGAGCGATCACGACCCTTTTGGTTTTTGAACCTCTCCTTAGGCCTTCCTCTTATTTCCACTGATAGTGCAGCACTTGATGATTCTCCTGTCCTTCTCCTTCGCCTTTCCTCGCTTAGGATAACACCCACAACATCATCAAACTTAAGAGTATTTGTGCTAGAGATAGAATTACTTACAGCCATCACAAGGCTGTCCCAACTATCCGGTAGAGATGATAGTATAAGGAGAGCTCGCACTTCGTCATCGAAATTGATTTTCACTGATCGAAGTTGACTTATGTTTGTGTTAAAGTCATTTAGGTGTTCTGCAACTGAACCATTCTCTGCCATCTTTAGATTGAACAAGTGCTTCATAAGAAATACCTTATTGGATGCCGATGGTTTCTCGTAGAAGTCGTCAAGTGACTTCATCAAGTCCTCCGTGGTCTTCATCTCCGAAACATTGAAGGCCACCGTTGACGCCAAGCTTAACCGGATTGTTCCCATTGCCTTTCGATCAAGGACAATCCATGCTTCATCTGCCATTGTTGCGGGCTTCTTCACAAGACCGCCTAGTGGAAAATAGAGGTCCTTCTGGTAGAGATAGTCTTCAATCTGCATCTTCCAATGTTGGTAGTTTTTGCCGTTGAACTTCTCAATCTTGAGCTTCCCTTCATCCGCCATAACTCCCACTCAATTCAAGGAATCCTTTCCTTGAGATAATTTAGCTAGGAGCAAACCTTGCTCTGATACCAGTTGTTAGGAAATAAGACGTAGCTAAATAGATAATTAAGTAGATTACTTAATGGAGAGAGACAGATTTACATACACGATATTATAGAGTAGAGAGAGAAAGAGAGAGTACACACGATATACATGGTTCACCCAATGTGGGCTATGTCCACGGGAAAGCAGCCACTCAATGGCTTTAGTACTTCAAAAGAAGAAGTAGTTTACAAAGGGATTATACCCTTAATGGAGCTTCCGCCTTGCTTCACTCTCACCACCTCACACTCACCTTGTTGCATCAACTTCACACTATGAAATGTGTGTAGAAATGGCCTCCGTTTATAGGACAAAAGGGCTGTCCTCTCTTATGAGAGACAGCCATGTGTAGCCGCCCTTGTGAGAATAAGTCCAAATCGGACCCTCCAATCCGTCCATGTGTGGCCGCCCTTGAGAAGACAAGTCCACTTTTGAATTCGGCCACCGGCCACCGGCCATTGACTTCCGACCACCGGCCACCGGCCATTGACTTCGGACCACCGGCCATCGACCATTGACTACCGGCCACGGCCAACTGACCGGTTGTTTTCCGACCACTTTCCGGCCGCGTCTAGCCATAATATTCCGGCGAAAAAAAAAAGTCTCTGGGGCCTCCGCTCCCGAGGCCTCTAAAGTTGCCCCTGATTCTTGGCCGTGAAAATTTTGGTTTCCGGTGAGTGATTTTCCTTCACGCACGATGGCTTCTCCTCATAATGGGGGCCTTACAAATGTGCGCTTTTACCACAAAAAATTACAAGGGTAAATTAGGCAACATACTTAACAGTGACCAACCCTGTTTAGAGATGCCGAGGCCTATGTCAAAAGATGTGATGAATGTCAACGCACAAAACCACCACTATGAAAAGATGAAATGCCATTACAACCAATGATGGGAGTATGCACTTTTTCCAAATGGGGCATCGACTTTATTGGCTCCATCATACCTCCCGCATACAAGACGCACACACAATACATAATAGTAGCAATAGATTACATCACCAAATGGGCAAAAGCAAAGGCAACACAAAAAAACAACGCACAGACTACAGCTCAATTCCTCTTCGAACATTTCTTTACCAGATATGGTCTACCCATTGAAATAGTGAGTGATAGAGGAACACACTTTCTAAACAACGTCATTGAAAGCTTACTTGACGAATCATGGTGATCCACCACAAATCAGCACCCTATTACTCACAAGCTAATGGACCAGCCGAGAGTACCAATAAAATCCTATGAACAACTCAAGGAATGATTGGGATCAAAAGCTACACACTCCATTATGCGCTTACAAGGTAGCTTTTAAAACGTCCATCAGGACCACTCCTTTTAACCTTGTTTCGGGATTAATGCAATTCTACCCATGGAATTCTTAATAAAAACATTATGGGTTGCAACACAATTAGGATGGATGGGACACAAGCTATCGGAGAGACTAGACACCTTGGAGAAATTAGATGAAACCAGAGTGAGAGCGGTAGCCAGGATATATGCTCAAAAAAGACAAATGAAAGGTTTCCACAATCAACATGTGATTAGCAAGGAGTTCCAAAAAGGGGATTACATATTGGTGTATACCTTAAAACAACACTCCCAAAAACTCAAAAAGCGAGGGATGGGGCCTTTTGTAATACATGATATATCAAAAAGTAGTGCCATCAAGCTTGCAACATTGACAAGTGAGGAGATGCCTAATTGAATGAGTGGATGCAGATTAAATAAATATCTTATTTTTTTGACACCAGAAGAAGTACAAACAATACATGCAGTAGATCAACGCAGAAGTTGACATTCGGGATCAGGCACAATAAGAAGCCAAAATCAGAATATTAAAGTGGAAGGAGTGGGAAAACCTTAAAAGAAATGACCAACAGAACAATTGTACCAATTCCCCTCCCATAGCATCCATACAAACGGAGTCTACATGGTTAGGTGGCATAGATCTATGCATTATGTGACAACTTGTCGATGGCACCACCGAGCATGCATTAGTGGACACTAGAGCAAGAGCAAATGTTGTCAACTAGTCCACTTTCATGAAATTAACAAAGGAACCTCTAACACCAAATACTACGGGGTTCAAAGTGGCAAACAAAGGCAGAATGAACAGCCTGGGACATGTAAATTTACCAATAACTGTTGATGGAACATTTTATCCTCATTAGTTTCATTTGGTCGAGGATACGGATCTTAACGAAGCAGTTATTCTGGGAGTGCCATGGATGCGCACTTATCACGCCACACCAAATTGGCAGGATAATACTTTGCAACTCATGAGGTGACAAATCTTACGCTACACCATTTGTACAATCAGACTACATACGGGAACATCTCCAATCAACACCTCCTCCAATCCAACGATGTTCTCAAAAGGTTGCCAGGAAAATCTGGTAAAAAAGTCCATTATGCAAACCAGACTGACGAAATTATGGATACCCAAACAAAATGGCAATCCAAGTCCACCCATGATGCATAAACCAAAACCAACAATCAACAAACCACCCAAGGCTTCTGTCAAGCAAACCACGCCTATCCAATCACATCATCGACAACCAAATGAAGTCAATTGGATATGGAAAACAAAACCGACTCGCTCACAGGATGCCTCGACCTTGAAGTCCACATCAAAGCAACTTAAGTGGCGTCCAAAACAAAGCCTGCAATCAAAAGACAATGCTGTGACATAGCTTCTAGATGCCACTGTCAAAGAACGAGCGCGTCTTCTACAATTACTTTTGTTCAGACCACGCAGCTTCAACCTAACCTCACCATCAAAAGCCATTGAACTTATTGTTCAGAACCCATATCTTGAACAACACTTTGTTACCCCATGCATATCCTCAATTCACATCATAGAGCTACAATGTACGGCTATGTATAGACACATACTTTGTACCCCTGCACTTTGACACATGTTTGTCTAGGATGACTCACTCTAGGAAGGGGGAAAATGCAACAAGATACTCATCATTTTGTATATATTGTCTTCTTTTCTTTTTCTTTTTCTTTTCCTTTAACAAATTTTCAGAGCTTTTTAACTCTTAGCAGGCATAACCATGAGCCATATTTACACCATCTAAATGACGAGTTAAGAATATGTATGTATGAGTGATTACACTAATTTTGGCAAACTTTTGGCCAATTAATAATAATTGTAAATAATTTTCTATTAATGTTAGCACTAAAAACCTAAAAACAACAAATAATCAACAAAAATTATTAAGCTGGGCCAAGAACGTCAAATTTGACTTTTGAAAGAAAACGCCAAAACTTCAAAGCAAGTGCTTCGAACATGGCAAATATGGAAATATTCGGCACCCGAGGGAGGTTTAGCCAACTTCTAAAGGATTAAAACTACAGATTAAAGGCCATTTGTCGACCAAATATCAGAATGAAGAATGGTTTGAACTGCAGGTGATATGAACAACAAGATATGATCAATGGAGGTAAGTATGAATGGGGCATTCCAGGTAGATTGGGAACATATAGCCAAATGGAGCAACATAAGCTTGTTTTCATTCACACACACACACACACACAGAACTACAAGAGCATAGAGTTTCATGCTTTGTTTCTACCTGCTGTGACCACCTCGGTAGCTCTTACTCCACCAGATTTGACATGTATGATTAATAACCCTACAAGAACACTTGTGTATGCTCCACAGTGCACCAGCATTACCAAAACAACAAATCAGATCAGATCAAAGTCACAAATTATGCAACTTGTCAAGACCAATGGGGGAGTTCAAAACTTACCCAAAACCAAAACCTTTTCATCAGCAGACCCTTGGTAACTGGCAGAATCACTGTATGCAAAAACAATTTGCAAAAGGGGATGGAACATGGATCGCGATCCATGTACCTTGATGACAAAATCAGGGCAGGAGTTGATCATTGGCTGGAGGATGCAAAAGTATAACTGGCCATGCAAAAATAGTCACAAAAAGAGGTCTTAAAGTCATGAAAACCTAATGATTTGTTACCTTCAGTCTACAAATGGTCATCTGGCAGTAATCAAGGGTAAAATAGTCAATTTCCAGCAAAAACATTATGGAGTAGGGTTAAGAGAAGGATATTAAGCTACCCCACTAGATAGAGCAGCAATTGAAACATCTTGGGGCTTTATTCCAAAGAAAATAACAAAGGGAGTCTAGAAGAGGGTGAAACACAAGCATTAAGGGGATGTAACATTAAAGGTCTAATCATGGTCAAAGAAAAGAAAAACAATACCTACAAAGTCGTGTAAATTTCTTGGACCAATTTCCCTGTCTAGATAGATTCAGAAATTGATGAAAGTTGATGGGGAGATAGGAAAAACAGTGGTATTCAGTCACAAAAATCATCCAGAGTCAGGGCACTATCAGATGTCTGTCAAAGTAAGTGCCCAAAAGTGGTTCCAAAAAACTAATATGGTCAAGAAAAACAAAACATGGCCATAAATTGGAAAATTGAGTAAACACAGGAAAAACAATTCCAAATTTGAAAGTATTTCACCAGTGTGCTAGGAAGACATATAGGAACATGTGTGCAAAAGGCTATTCCAAAATCCTTCCCAACATGGATCGCGATCCATGTACCTTTTTGCCCAATCAGAGAAAAATTCACATCATTCGGCTCAGAATATCCAACAAAGCCTAGCCATGAAGTATCAAGTCAATTGGATTCCAAAATCCCCATCAACATGCCGAATTTCTCCAAGCCTAAAGATAATTTCCAAGAATTGAATTGAGTACCAAACCAATGATCCAAATCCCAAAAAAATTGGACCAAGGCACCACCTTGATGTGCCCTACCAGCCGGTATCACTAGATCTTCAAAAGGTGTTCCAACATGGATTGCGATCCATGTACCTCAGAGCCAGAATTCATATGTGACCTCATGATCTTGTTACTATAGTAATCCTAGATGCACATGTCAAATTTAGGGTAGTTTTGACAAAGTTATGCTCATTTTTTATTTTATGGTCAAAGTTTGCGTTTTCTTCAACTTTTTGATAGTTTTGATCAATTGCTAAATCCTATTTTCAAATCTAAAATTGGCCTCAGGATGTCTTGAAGAAAAGAACAAAAGGAGTGGGAAGTAGCTCCATATGATATCAAAAATATATCCTCGAATGAGAAAGCCCATATCATAGAACAGGTGCTGGAAACAATACCAGCAAACATCTTCATTGGAAGGTTTCGGAAAGCAGACGGAGAGATAGTGAAGACCACCATTTTCTCAAGGGAATTGTGGGTATTACGCAATTTGAGCTCCTCAAGCATGACAGCTAGATTGATCTCACTGAACAAAGAGTTCCAAGATCTAAAGAAGGCCCTTGCTCAAGAGAAATACGACAGACAAATATTGATAGCAAGGCATAGAGCATTGCAAAAGCTAAAGACGAGGAGATTGAAAATTTGAGACAGCAGTTGGCAAAGGCACGGGGAGATTTGGATGCTCTATGGGCAACATTGGCAAAGTCCGAACAACCAACCCTAGTGGAATTTGAGCAAACAGGAGGACTTGACCATTTCACTTTCAACGCTCACCAAACGGATATGCCAAGTACAAGCACACGAAAAGCAACACAGGAACCTGAAGATCCAACCACGACATCCATCTAAGACACGGAAAAAGAAGAAATTTAGTGTTGGACCTCAGAAGTCAAAGACCCTTCACACAAGGAGTATCTGCAATTTGAGCTCAAAGTGTTGGAGTCAACAACCCTCCTCATGATCACTCTAGATGAAGTGGTAAAAAACCTCGAGCATGAGATGATCGCCCTATCCATGATGAGGTAGGAGGCTCTATTGTGGAAACAAAAAATCTACCCTTGAGACTGCCACTACGCTACAAATTCAGACTATCATCAACAATCAACTCCTCTAGAGAAAGAAATGGTTTGAGCAGCGCCCAATAGATGAAACATATTATAGATGTGCTCTGCAGCATCTCAAGATTGACCCAACCTACTGTCCCATCAATAGACGACAATCTTGGGAAAGATTTTATTTGTGGCAAAGCAAAAGACCAACAATGTTGAATTACCCAGTCATAACAAAAACAAGCAATAATAATTCCCCATCAGAAAAGTATCTGGTTCAGACACTCAAGGGGGTCATCAACATGATGTAGGAGATACCAAATCTCGCATGCTAGATGCTCGTGAAGATTGCAAAGATGCTAATCACCTGCATTATGGAATTCGATGAGATAGAAGCTGTGGAGCATCCTTGGCAAGTTTTTGTCGAAGGCACAAGAGGGTTCTGTTGGAATATGAAAACAAAAATCCCAAGCAAAAATGTCATTGTGGGATTATATGCAAGAGTCATGTTCCTACCCTCCCACTACATGCAAAACTTTGAGGAGGAATTCATGACATGATTCTTTGAGGTAGACGCCTCCATATTTAATCCCATGACCAAAGATTTACCAGCCACATAGCATATCAGAGCACTCTCAACAATAATCCCTTCAGAGAGTTGGCGACAAAAGTGGAGATCGAGGCAAGGGCACAAAAGTTCAGGCACCTCACTGGGACACTAGAAAAGAGACTAATCAACTACTAGAAGACAGTCAAAGACAGATTGCACGAGGATGTGCAATGAATAGGAAGGGGGGAATGTTTGGTGGACACAATGAACTGACACTTAAAAGGTGGATATACACCAAACTTTGTTGTACTCGCTCATTTTTCAAAAGAAGCGGTGTAATTCTGCTAATGAGGATTCTTAATTGTAATATATTCTATTTTGTCATTCACTCTTAGCCTTTGAGCCTACACACCATGTAAGTGGCCGAATGGCCGTGGGAAAGTCCCCCTAGCTCTTAAGTCAAAACCCTTAGTTTTGAAAAACACACAATCTTATCTTTGAAAGAATTGGATGTCGACTCTGAGAGCTCTTTGCTGCTACAAACTATAATCCGCTTTTCTCCTTGTCTGGTAATCAGAATTTGATTCCGAAAAGCACATTGTGTTCTTTGTATCTTGCTCTACAATCTAAGTGTAATCATTCTCAATTTTGTTGTGGTTTGCAACATCTTACTTGTGAGCTAAATGCATTGATTTGAGGTCTTGAATGGTTGTTTTTTGATGTTTTGACCTTGGAAAAGTGTTTCTATGCTTAAGGGGGACCTTTTTGTGTCTTTTTGTTTCAGCTTTCTGCACATTTTTTGTGATAGATTGTGATTTATGTACCTTCACATATGGCTACAAAATTTGGTAGGAATGTGCCCTAGGTGTTGTAATAACTCTCTTAAGTTTTGTTGCATTCCAAATTCCTTTGGATGCTGAAAAGATGTGATGACCTAGAGCGGTGAGATTGGGGGTAGACTGATTTTTTGACTAGGAAGTGGTTGATTTGCTTTTGTAGTAGTATGAATAGTCCTCTAAGTTCACTTTGGTGAGATTGCCACTCTCATTAAGTCTTCCTACCCCATCTTGAGTAGCTTCCTTGAATATTGACATTATGTTAGTAACAAAAAGCTATGTTGCAGACGTCCGTCGCAGCGAGCCACTAACATATACCATCCTGCAGGTGGTTGGAACCTATTGCAAGCACCTATGTAGTCAGAGTACAAACTTCTCATCATGAATTGATCTTGATTTGGTTTCATCTTCATCATTGTGTCATCTAGCTGACAACTACATCTTCATCGTTTGCACCTCATCAAGGGAGATTGTCATAAATATTATCCTTGGTGCATATGACAATTGCAACGAAGAAAAAGTATAAGAGGGAAAGAACGAGATGACCATCAAGGACAAGCCACTAGCGCTTCATGAGAGCCAAGGAGAGGCCCTAAGTGAGCTTGATATCACACACGATAGGAATGGGACCCTTATAGACACTAGATGATTAGGCCCATGAGGCGGGTGAATCCGAGGAAGAATAAGGGCAGCCATGGTGTGAGGGTGACGGTAGTGATGGTATTCATGGGTTGCACAGGCATAGGCAAGCGTATGAGTGTTGGGGTTAAGGCCTATGTGCCTTGACCGGTCGCCAAGGTCATGGGCGCCCGCCCACTGTTACCCTATACTGATAGTGAGTATACTGTATAGGGGGAGCTGCCACTCTTTGAGTCTCCCCACCCATATCTATGTGTGTCGTATGTCTCCTTCTCTCTCTCACTCTGCGTCTGTGGTGCTCTCCGATCCCCTTCAATTGGTATCAGAGCGACAGGTGTGAGAGTGTAGATGGACGGCTTCGTGATGAACTCACCTGCTATGGCGGAGAGGTCACAGATCTGAGCAAAGAAATAGAGGAGTTTTGTGGACATCCATATAGAGGCTTGCAGGAGAGCTCTTAGGAGCTTCCTAGTGCTCACAGATCAGTCCACAGTTCCTCTACAGATCAGCCCACTGTGTAGAGCATCTTCCCTCTTCTCGGCAAGCTTTGCAACGGCTACATCGACGACAGGTTGGATCTTGGAGCTTCCATAGACATGGAATCATTGTGAGATTGATGCATTCAGCTCACGCATCGAGGTGGGAAGTGGGTTTGAGCCTTTCTATGAGCTCAAAGAAGCACAGAAGAAAGTCTTTTAGTTTTTTGGCAGTTTGATAGCAGTCTACTATTTTGCTCATAACTTGAGCTACAAAGCTTCGATTCCAAAACTTTTTGGTTCAAAACGGAGCTAGCTTCAAGCTCCACGACTTTGTAGAAGGAATTGTTTTCTGATTCAGAGTGCAGGTGGGTCTGAAATTAAAAACACAGAGACTGTTTTTCAGGACAATTTTGGGCTCTGTTGTTTTCTTTGCTGCAGACAGCTTACCCGTGAACACTACAGGTAGCAGGCACATATGAGGTGTTACAAGATCGGGTTTGACTCCCAGGTATAGGTTGAGTCTAGTACTCCCATAGGTGTTGCCAGTTGCAGTTGAGTGGTTCTTCTGCAGTGTTGTGGCTTGCATACATGGTCTTTCAGCGGGTAATGACTCTATGTATGCTTATGTGGTGAGCAGTAGATCTTGTGAGTAAGTGCAGAGGTTGGTTGTGGATGATATGTATGGTCATCTGTGGTACTTTTTGTGAGCATTTGTTGGACACAGATTTGCAAAGCTTATGCATGGATGTTGAGTGTAGTTTGATGCGCATTGATTGCTCATTGTATTGAGCTTGCAGGACAATGGTTATTTTGTGTTGATAGCCATTGTGCGTAGAAACTCAGACGAAATTTTCCCAGGAGTTTTATGCGCATCATTTATGCGATCTAGGTAGAGATTGCGGGTTGCACTCAACATTTGCTTGTGGTGTTCTCTGCAGGTGGGATATTTGTGCGTGTGTATGCATTGATACCGCACAGTGTGGGCTTGGTGATTAGCTCACAGATTGCAGTGTGATACTAGAGCAGGCGAGGCTTGTATTGACATTGCGGGAGCTCTATTTTGGAGTGTGTCTCACAGGTTCTACATTGTGTTTCTGTCCATATTTGTAGACAGTTTCCATGTGTTGTTGGTGAGGTGGTTTTGCTTTCTAGTTTGCTACATTGTGCTCATGGCAAAGACTGGTGATCGCTCAGATTATGATCTCTCCGAAATGTGCATGTTTGATGGGTCAGACTTTGTAGCATGGAGAGAGTGTATACTTGATGCATTGACACAATGAGGCTTGCATCGACCATTGAGTGGTGATGCAAGTAGACCTTCAAACATGTCTGACGATCAGTGGCAGGAGCTAGAGGAGATGGCACTATCTACACTCTCTTTGCACCTTGCGGAATCTGTATATGCCCTTGTTATGTATGAGACTACTTTGAGAGGACTTTGGTGCAGATTACATGATATGTATGATGGATCTGAGTCATCACGAACTCATGTGAGACATGTACATTCACAAGCATGCTGACAAGTGACATGTTGGTATTGTGGTCATTCTGGACACGTTCGACGGTGTTGTTTTCATCGTATGCGACATCGCAGGAGATATGGCGGTCTCAGAGATGTATGTAGTGATGCCATGGACTCAGTTGCTTTGACAGTTGAGGCAAATGTAGTGTCAGAGTATACAAGTGACGGGGATGTCACTTTTACCTCGAGCTATGCACGAGATGCTATACATGTGGATAGTGCACTCCTTTCGCAGTGTTGCTAGACGCAGATTCTATGTTTCATGTCACGCTGCATCGTGAATGGTTTTGTAGCTATTCTAGCGGGATGCTTGGCAGTGTACGTTTGACCGATGGATCGGTGCATGCAATAGCAAGTACAGGAGATGTGAGACTATCATTACTGAGTGGTGCATCTTACTTGTTACGGCATGTGCGCTATGTACCAGATTTGACAGTGAGTTTGATCTCGATTGGTCAGCTTAGAGATTGTGGATGTCAGATTTCGCTATGAGAGCGAGATTTTGTGATGCATTTGGGTTCGCTAGTGATTGAGAGAGGTGCCAAGAGTGGTACAGGTTACCCATTGCATGTGGATCACGGGAGAGACGGTGTTGTCTCTGTGATCATGCAGCCAGGTAGAGAGCGAGAGAGCAGGCGAGTCTCTTTTTCTTGTGGGTTGCAGGATGCTTTGCATGGAGTGCAGAGCAGTGACCTTGTTGTGCAGGTTGCATCTACGGATGCACAGGTAGAGAGGGACAACTCTAGTGAGTCACAGCAGGATGAGTCATCAAAGGTGATGACAGAGATGACTCACATGGATGTTGAGATGTCGGCTATTGTGGAGTCATTTCTTGATATGCTTATGCCAGAGCTTGATGCAGATTCAGAACAGATGGATACTCTTGGTACACATGTGATATGTGGTGGGGACAAGGAGTCACTCCAGAGCTCGGAGTTAGAGTGCCATGGTCTCTATGATAGGGGACAGGATTGCCATGAGTTGAGTTCTGAGTTGGAGGTGGCAGAGGTTTCCAGGGTTGCATCAATGTTCGGTGTCCTCATGTACGAGATGCTGATCTCGAGGCTCGGCATAGCAGCTGCAGTGGGAGCATTTACAGTAGGGTTGATTAGTTGTTTGATGACTGATCTCGGCATAGAGTCTAGGGGAGGTTTGCAGGTATTGGACCGATACTTGCAGGAATGCATGAGCTCTTGTAGACACTTTGCAGAGCTCGGAGCTAGCTTTGTGTGGCTTCCGCAGCAGGATGTTTGTCTATCAGTAGAGCCGAATGCACTAGCTCATCGAGAGTTAGTGGGCATAGGTTAAGAGAATATCTCACCTTCTATTAGTTGTACACTAGTAGATCTTGCTTAAAGGCACATTGGCCTTTAAGTGGGAGGTTGTTGGGGTTAAGGCCTATGTGCCTTGACCGGTCGCTCAGGTCATGGGCACCCGCCCACTATTACCCTATACTTATAGTGAGTATACTGTATAGGGGGAGCTGTCACTCTTTGAGTCTCCCCACCCATATCTGTGTGTGTCGTGTGTCTCCTTCTCTCTCTCACTCTCCGTCTGTGGTGCTCTCCGATCCTCTTCCAGGAGAGTGTTGCATAGTCTACGACTTCTACTTCCTCCACTCCATTGTGGGCTTGTTGCTGACCACAATGTCATCTAGGCATTTAATTATGTGTAGCTTGGCATCCACATTGCACAATGTTATTGTAGCCAAGGGCGTATGTTCACACACAATGACCTCTAACTCCCCTTTCTTCTCCAATTCACACCAACCTCGGTTCACTAGCATTTTCAAACGCTTGCAAAAAAGGCAAGGTGAGGGGCTCAACTCATTGTTGAGTCTTTGGCTTATTTTAAATCTATTAAGTGAATTTTTGTAAAGCCTTCTCTACATCACATAGTCCACAAAGGAGATCTTAAAAAAGGGTAATTAAATTATGTTTATGCTAATCGTATTGCTCCATTGCCTCTTTTCTCTAGAGCATTCCTATGTTGAGCCTAATTATGCTAGCTGGCTACAGCATTAAGTATTATATTTCCTATTATAATCCATGTGAAGTATTGTCAATGGTTTCCATCCGTTGATTGTATTTCCATTGTTGAATTAAGTAGCACGTTGCTTCTTAAGTATATCTAATTTTTCTTAATTGAGCATGAGTTTATGCACATAATTATCATTGTTAGTTAAGAATGTTGTGCATAATTATGTTGTAAAGCTCTTTCACCTATGATTCTCTAAGATATGGTGAATCTTTTTCTCTTTGTTATGCACCTAAATTGAAGCATATTTAACGTGATAAAAACCTTGATTTATCCATAAAATTAGGGTAAAATTATGAGAATTCTTGCATACTAAAAGATGCATAGTTAGAGTCTTGATTTGCACTAGTAAATTATGTATAATCTATGTATGATAGTGCAAAAGTTAATCATTTACTACAGTTGGTATTTGCATGGTTATAGTCTATCATTGTGTGATTAGGTCTCCCCAATCTCAGAAAAATAAAAATTCTTTCAAAACATATTAATTGCATAAGTGAAGAGTGAGTTTAGGAAATGAAAAGACACATGAAGGTGGAAAGTCAAAAGACTTTTTGTGTTCATATAAATAAATAGATGTATCTCTGCTCTTTCATTTTTCCTTTTAACGTTCTCTCTCTCTCTCTCTCGCAATGTTTTATTCATCTTTCTTAGGTAATATTGTTGAAAATCTATGTCATATAAAGATGCATCTAGTTAGTGCATAATCTTGATCTCATATTACATATGGGATAAGTCTTGGTTATGATAATCTTAGTGTGAGATTATGAGTAATTAGGGCATAATCATCTCCTTGCTTGCATACTTATAGTTGTGAAAGTTTGTAAATCGGCCTAGTATTAAGTACAAGATTAAGGCTATCCTTGTTAAGTTTTCTCATTGGTTGTTGTGGGAATTTTTGTTCCACACATAGTCTCTTTGTTCTTTCAAAAGAACTAATCCTAGTAGTGAGAAATGGCTCCCAGAAGAACTCAGTTTGGTGGTGCTAATGACCGCGAGGTGGGAACTAGCAACATGGTGACCAACGGTAAAGCGCCAATGAGAGAGGGAAATCGGGCCATCTCACGAAGCGACGCGGAGAAAATTCATGAGGTAGGGTGGATTTTATTTTGCAACTTACATAGGCATTGCATTACGATAACTTTAGGAATTTCTAAAATCCCCGAAATATGTTGGAAATCCAACTGAAACAAAGGTAGTGGTACTTTAATGGTTTTCATCTAAAGGTAAGTTTAAATTAAATAGGAAAGAAATGCTTTATGGAAAGACTGTTTTTGAGGTAGGAAAGAATGGCCGTTAGGAAAAACTATCTCAACCAAATTTCATTCATTATTCCAATGTCGATTTAGTATGAACCCCCTATTGATCACAGGGCGGTAGCTTGCAAAGTTATCGCAGGATCTAAATCCACGACTTGCTTTTTATGCAGTGGATATGTCCATGGCTTTCTTTTGATGCGGTGTGATTTTACCCGGAGAGTTACTCCAGGAATTGGGTGGATCATGGACTGGTTGTATGGGTGTCCAGTTGACAACAAGTAGAGTTAACACTCTCTAGAGGTCCTGATGACTCCATCACATTGGAGTTTTTAATGAAGTATTGTTTGCTGAATACTTTTTCCTAGAAAAGATATGTTTTGGTGCGATTTTTCGTGATTGAAGGGATTGTCTTAAGGAACTTGTGTCTTGGAAATATAAAGAAATACTCATCAGTGTTGAACAACAATGTGTTAGTAATTAGGCCACACAAAGACTCTGTGTGAGTCCGCGGTGGAAAGTGGGGGCTTGGCTCGGTGTGCCAAAGCCTACGAGACGGGTGGTCTTGATTAGTCGGGACTCTCTGCCCTGTGTGGTAGAGTACAAAACTAGATATCTTATTGCTCCATAGTGGTAGGAACTCAGTGTACGTACCTCTGGAAGTTATGGGGGAAAAGGCACCAAGGTTTTTTCTCTTCCTAGTGAAGCGGTCCAGGGCGGGCAACAAGAAGAGCAACCTCTAGACACCCTTCAAGGCTCCCGTGCTGCTCAATGGGGCTGGGGCACAACACAACACAAACCAAAACAACAAACCCCCAACCAAATCTCAACTACACAAGGGGCACCACCTAGTTTAAGAGCGAACTAGGATGCAAAAGAGGAGAATCGTTAGAGCAACCCACAAACAAGCAAGGAATTTACACTAACCCTAACACCAATGGAACACTCTCACACACTAAAACACGAGAGAGACAGAGAGAGAGAGAGAGAGAGAGAGAGATAGAGATAGAGAGAGAGAGAGATGGTGCTCGGGCTGCTTTGAAGTGTATCGTTAATGATTAAGCAAACATAAATATATATATGTAAGAAAGAGAGAGAAGGGGGAAGGGGGTGCTTGTTGCACTAATGCCTTCTTACAAATCTGTCCTGACCAATCAAAGTGAGATTAGTATTTGTTCAACATAGCCTGAGTAAATTACACCACAACACATCACAAGAAAAAAGCCACCCCAATCACTGTCTTAAGGCCAAGGAAGTCCTCTCCACCCTGTCGCCCTCTTACAGCATGTGGGATTTATGGCTAAATTGATAACAATACCCGGAGACAAGCTATCAAGAACTTAAATAAAACACCAAGACACTTACACATCATTATTGTCCATGACTTCACGTTGGAAGGGAGACAAGGTATCCATGCTTAGTCCAAATTCACCCTCCTTGATTCAGCAAATGTTGGGCTTACTCTAGGAGGAGAAATGATAGATTTCCTACTCTCAATTTAATGATCACTCTCTCTTACAATGGCATAGAGTTCCCTTTCTAATCACCCCTAATACAACACATACATATGCCTAATGCCAATGAGATTCCACTCAAGAGCTCCTTCTCAAGAGGTTGAGCTTGGCTTCTCAAGCTATAGCATAGTGCTCTTTCTTCTCCCCCTTTTTGTGCTAGCTACACCCTCCTTTTATAGCAATTTTGAAGGCTAGGGTTACTCCTCTAACCATGGTTGGGTTAGATTTTTAGCAATTTATCTAATTTCTTTTGCTTGGAATTATCAAGAAGTTGGTGGGGAAAGAGAGAGGAGAGAAATGGAGGTGATAGGACTTTTCATAGTGGGTTAGTGTTAGTAGAGTTAGTATTAATTTACAAATGGAATTGGATATTTACAATGGGAGTATCCATGTAGGATACAAATAAGGAAGAAAAACTCTTAAGAGGTAAGAAAAGGTGGATTTCTTACAAGGTTGATGCTCCAAGTGTCTTGAGTAGGGCCAATTTTGACGCTTGTTGACGGTCTACTAGCTTTGACGGTACATTTTTTCTCCACTCTTGACCTCCCTTGAGAGACAAGGTAATTGAAGTTGAGTAATCAACCACCATGATGCTGTCTTTTAAGAGAAGAGGCTGAATTTTGTGGTTTTTTTGATAGATATGGGTAATTTGGAGGAGGAAAAATGAGACTAGGTGGTCAATTTTGGAATGGAATTGTGTGTGGGAGGTATGAGTTCACCATGGTTTCTCTTATTCTTCAAGGTTGAGGAGAAGGTGAGTAGGGTGCAGAGAGGAGTGGTGAGAGAGGTGGGGATGATGAGTGGAGAAGTGTGTGTGAAAGAGGAAAATGATAAAGTGGAAGAGAGAGTGTGGCTGCATAGCATGGGAAAACTGGGGTCCACTAATAAAATCATAGCTCACAGCTCGTAGCTCAAAAAAATATGAAAAAAGTTGAGGCAAAAGTTCAGCCCACGAGCTACAACTTTTGTTTGTATCACCTTTTCAAATTCGGAGAGCAAGTGAACTTTAAAAATTCAGCAAAACCGACCGTTTTTTTCCACTGCACAAGGTCCTTGTGGGGTCCTTCTTTGGATGATTCTTTTGAATACCTCCAAGAGTGAGCCCTCCATAGTGCATGTATGCATGCCACCTACCCTTGACATTATTTGGTAGGTCTATAATTGAAGATATTGTTGAGATCATGATATAAGTGAATAGTACAACAAAGAAAATCAAATATTGAGGGGTCTAAAAAATATGTACATGTCAAATATAAATAATATAAGTGGAAAAAATATAAAGGGGTCAAAAGAAATCTCTCTCATTATGAGGCTACCATAAAAAGATAAATATTTTTGGTGCTCTAATTTTTTAGAAAAAAAACAAAATAGATGTAGGAAGGGAAAAATCACAATAGTGAAAAAATATACACATAAATAAAACTAGTTTTTTTGGATTTTTGTTGGGGTGGAGTTACACCAAATATAAGAGAAGCTTACATGAAAATATTTCTATATGGAATAAAGAGTATGAAAAATGGTAAGAAAAATTGTGGTAATGGTGAGGCAATGTACAGAGCATAATAACACACACCTAGGTAGAAATATTTAAATAAATACCAAAATAATTATGAAAAAATCTTTTATTTAGGCCCTATATACAAAGAAATATTTACATACGCATGGGCCATAATATACTTATATTTTTTATTTTTTTGGCTCAACTAGCCCCATGACTAGCTAATTGAGGGTTTTTTATTTCAGTAAGGAGATATGGAAAAAGTCCCCTAACTCACACGCACCTATATACAGTGAAAGGGTGAGGGTAACCACAGTGTTTGAGTGATTTGATAGGGTGAGATAACTCACTATGGCAATTACAGAGAGCCGAAAAAATGGCTATCATTAGCCCTCCCCCAGGATGATGGTATATTTATGTACCATCATAAAGAATCTTTTCCAAAGAGAGTGCTTCAGAGTCCTTGACAAGATCTTCATTGTTTGGCCCCTTGGAATTTTGGTTTGTGTTACACCCATGCTTCATGGAACAATACTTACATGGGATAGTTGCCTTTTGCTCTGGTAGATCCTTTGGTAGAAGGCGACTCAAGTAAGGCTTCAAGCGATAGCCGTTTACCTTCCTGGAGTGCTCTTTCCCATTCAAGTCCATAAGTTGATAGTAACTTGAATTGAAAGCCTTCTTGACTATGTATGGCCCCTGCCATCTTGTTTCAAATTTGGCATCAAAACAATTATCGAGTCGATTGTCATACCTTAGCACAAGATCTCCTTCATTGATGCCTTTGTCCTTCAGTTTCTTGTCAAGCTTCTCCTTTGTCTGTGTGGCTTTCCTCTTATAGCACACGTATGATGCTTCGCTTTTCCACTCAAGCTCAGCTAAGGTAAGAAGTCGATCCATCCATGCTTCTTGATCATCTTGTGCTGATTTGCCATGAAGTCGCATTGTTGGAATGTTTAGTTCAATTGGTTGTAAAGCCTCTTGACCATAGACCAAGTGAAATGGTGTGAACTCCGTGGCTTCCCTATATGTGGTTCGATACGTCCACAAGGCACCATCCAAGAAGTCATCCCACAACTTTGTCTTGTTTTTCATCATCTTTCTAATGATGCCTGCAATGACACCATTAGCTTTTTCTACCAAACCATTTGATTGGGGATAGTAGGGTGTACTGTGACGATGTAGAATGCAAAGTTCTTCATAGACTTCTGTGAGCAATCCCTTTCTAAACCCTGGACCATTATCAGAAACAATCTCCAAAGGTATGCCAAATCTACAACAAATGTGAGTGTAGACGAATTTGCTCACTGTCCTCTCATTTACCTTTGCCACACTTTGTGCTTCCACCCACCTAGTCATATAGTCTACAGCCACTAGAATGTAGAGTTTACCATTTTTTGTCCTAGGCAGAGGACCCATAGCATCAATGCCCCACTTTTCAAAGGGTCCATTTGCAAGCACAATTTGCCTTGGACCATAAATCAATCTTCTATTCCCATTTACCTGACAATTGTGACAACTTTTACACCAATGTTGGACATCCACATGCAGACTTGGCCAAACATACCCCGCAAGCAAAATCTTCTTCACAGTTAATTCTTGGGAAAAATGACCACCACATGCCTCTTCATGCAAACCTTTTAGAATGGCTGGAATTTCCACGATAGTTGGTACCCTTCTGCACACTTTATCCTTCCCTCTTTGATAGAGGGAGCCTTCTAGGAAGAGATACATGCTTGCCTTCTTCATGAGTCTCCTCTTCTGAGCTTTTGTGAAGTCTGGTGGAAACTCACCCTCCAAAATGTAGCCAATGATGGGAGCCAATGACTCCAATCTCTGGTACCTCGGTTGCTTCACAACAGCCACCACCATGATGACCTGCACTTCTTTCTTTACACATGAAACGGCTTGTTGTGCAAGTAAATCAGCATCTTCATTTTGTTTCCTAGGAATATGATATAATTGCACCTCCTCAAATTGATTAAATAGCCTACGGATGGTATGAACTTTGGTCCTTAGTCTTTCATTTTTGCATGCCCAAATGCCTAAAATCTGCTTCACAATGAGAAGTGCATCCCCTTTTACCATGAGACGTTGTATACCATGGCCAATGCATATTTTTAAACCATGACGTAGTGTGTCATATTCTACTTCATTGTTGCTAGCTGAACTTGGTAGATTGAACTTCTCTTTCATGACCACCTCTCCGCTTGGGTTGAGCAACACTAGCCCTCCCCCTGCTTTTCCTGTGGCTCGACGAAAAGCTCCATCAAAGAACAAGGTAAAAGAATTAGGAATACTTTTTGGTGGTGGCAATGGTAGGGTCTTTACTTCAGGCACCTTAATCTCCTTTTCATGCACCCTATAAGTGAGAATCCCTGCCAATTGTGCACGCACACTATCTTCTACCTTGAAAGAGTATTGAAACTCTTGCAACTCCATAATCCACTTTGATATCCTAGTACTAAGATTCATTTGAGATGACACCCAAGGGAAAAAAATTTCTGCGGTGAGAATTACAAAAGGTTTTGGGAGCAAGTAGGATCTAAACTTCCTTATCGCAAACATGAGAGAAAGCATCATGAGTTCTGCCTCCGTGTAGCCTCTCTCTAAAGCATTCATGACCCTACTAGCAAAGTAGATGGGCCGCATCCTGGTACTATAGGGATCTTGTTGTAGCAAAACTGCACCAATTGTTTCTTTCCTAGCACTAGAGCTAACAAAGAATGTGTACTCCCAACAAGGAGGCATGAGTGTTGGTAGCTCTGACAAAATGGCTTTAATGTTACAAAAGTACTCTTCAAGCTCATCAGACCATGCAAATTCTACTTGTTGTGTCAACTTTTGCAAAGGGTGAAGTAACTCCGATGCTAAGTGAATGAAGCGTGACATATACTTCACCTTTTGAATGAATGAGATGACCTCCTTAAGACTCTTGGGTGATGGTAGCTCAATAAGAGCCTTTGCCTTGGAAGGATCCACTTCAATGCCTTTGTAAGAAACTTTATGACCAAGCAAGATTACTTCATCCTCACCTATATGGCACTTGTCGGGGTTGAGTTGACCTCCCATGTGTAGAGCTTGTTTAAACCTTCTTCTACCCTTTGTAGATGCAATGATTTTGAGCTATAAATACAGAAATCATCAATGAACACCCTAATTGACTTTCCAAATAATGCTTGAAACACCATATTCATGAAACGTTGGAATGTTGCAGGAGCATTTGTCAGACCAAAGGGCATGACTCTAAAAGCATAACAACCCCAAGGAGTGATAAAGGTTGTTTTCAATTGATCCTCCAATGCAATCCCTATTTGAAAGTAACATGAGTAACCATCGCACACAGTGTACTTCTCATGACCAGCTACCTCATTTAGTATCTCATCCTGGAATGGGAGGGGAAAGTGATCTCTTTTTGTTGCCTCATTGAGGGGACGGTAATCCACACACACCCTCCACTTGCCATTTTTCTTAGGAGTGACAACAATTGGAGAGACCCACTCTGAATTCTCCACTGGATAAATGAAACCTGCTGCTAGAAGCTTTCTTACCTCCTTGAGTAGAGCCTGCTCCTTTATAACTCCTAGCCTTCGTAGCTTCTGAGCTTTAGGTGTGGCCTCAGGCTTTAACTCAATCTTGTGTTGAACAACATCTACCCCACGCACGTCGGTGTAGTCTTTAGCAAAAAGCTTAGGAAACTTTCTTAGCACACATTTGAACTCCTCTCTTTCATCCTTTGTAAGTGTTGTTGATAGCATACCTTCCAGCACTTCATCTTGAACACCTTCGTTCTCTTGAGGACCTACCTCCTCCAAGCCTTGACAAGAGGTCTCTTGGTTTCTTGGCTTAAACCTTACCCCCATGACTTCGATGGAAGACTCCTCTTCAGTAATGCTCCCGCTAATTTCTTCTTCTGAAGTGCTATCGGTCCAGCCTTCCTCCGTCTCGCTTTGTGATGATTCTTCATGGAGCTCCTCTTGGCGTTGCTCCTTCATGTCAAAGACAACCTTCTTATGATTGTCATTCCTGCAAATTAATTTCCCACTCTCCCAATCCTGCAAAGCTCGCATTTTCATTAGCCATGGTCTTCTTAGGATAAATGGATAACCACTTCCCTTGGTCGACATAACATAAAAATCCACCGCTTTCTTAATGCCAAAGGCCTCTACAAAGACATTTTTACAAATACCTACACACCTAGCCTTGCAATTGTTTGCCATCTTGACTTTGATTTCAGGTGTCTCATGGATGTGCATGCCTAGTCTTTGCATGAGTCCCTCTGTCATGATGCAAATTTGTGCACCCCCATCCACTAGACCTTTCCTAACCAATCTTCCTTTGATGTAACAGTCTAGCATCGGTGTAATGTCCTCATTCATTTCAGCTTGTGCAATTTTTACAATAGGCACACTCTCTTTTACCTTTCTCCTAGTGCTAACTGCCCTTGTTAAATCCCTCCTAACTTGTGGACCTAATGCAAGAAATTGAGGCCATGAGATATCAGGACCCTTACCTCTCATGTCTTCCAACAGGTTGTATGGAGCCATTCCATGTCCAAGAGGGAAGTCTTGGAGGTTGATACGACGTCGAGTCCTCTTAGCCTCCTTGGTCTCCTTTGCCTTCTTTTCTCGTCCATGGTCACTTTGTGATGTAACTCCTTCTTTCTCCTTACCTTTTTCTCAGCCACGCTTAATGCCATTGGCTTCCATGTCAACCTCATTTGAATTTGTCACCTCTACCACATGCACATTTGGATCTGGCAAAGGTGGAACTCCTTCTACCCCTTATGGAGGTGGTCTTGCTCTATTTGTCCTTTGTATAAGCCGTGGTTGCTGACTAGTTCCTTCACCTGCATTCATCACTGGGTAATTCAAGTTAGGTCTCCCTAGCTCCCCACGGGGCCAAGGACAATTATACATCCCATGTCCAGACTCACCGCAATTCCAACATTGCAAGACTCTCCTAGTTCGTGGCTCTCTCTCTTCTGACTTCTTTGCTTATCCCTTTGGACCTACAGCTTGTGCAAGGTGAATTGATAGGCTGCTTAAAGATTCATTTAACTTCTCAATCACTTCAGCCGTTACCTCAGGAAGCTCCCTAGATGTTGATGCTTGTGAATTACCTTTGGGTCTAAGACCTTCTATTGGAACCTCCCCCCTTAAGCACTTGAGTTTCCCATATTTCTCAGCAGCCCTAGTTTTCGCTGCATCAAAAGTAGCAGGTGCACCCGCCTCAACTTTTAACTTAAGGTCAGGAAAGAGTCCGGCTATGAACCTCTCCTTCTTTAAAAATTCTGCACCATCACCAGGGTTAGCAACATTTCGTATCCATAGAGCCCAAAGACGTAGAAACTCTTGCTTGTACAAGTAGTAGTCATCTAAGTCTTTTTGCTTATGAGAAACAATGTCTTGCCATAGTTTTTGAGTGTTTTGGGGATCAAAGAAGTATCTCTTAAAACGATTCAAAACTTCTGTGTAATTCCCCTTAACTTCCTCAGGCAAAGAGTCAAACCAAGTACTAGCATCTTTCCTAAGGACCACCTCAAACATTTCTACACGTTCTTGATTGGTTACTATCCTCTTGATACGGCAAGACATCTTGAAATTTGCTAAAAATAATTCTGCATCCTCTCCAGGCTCTCCAAAGAAAAGAGGATATCCAGACATTTGGCGTTGGCTCTCCATTATTATGAAAGATTACAACACGAGTTACAATAAGGGATACAATAGAGATTTAGAACCACTCGCCTGCAAATGAAGAAGTAAAAAAATACCACTCTAGGTTTTCTTCTTCAGCTATCCAAGCTTCAACGAGGTCTCGGTTTGTTTGATCAAAACAAAAAGGTAGACTATTGATGAGCTCTAAGAAGGGTTGAAATTCTTCAAAGCTAAGGCAATAAACAGAAATCTCTAGAACTTCATTTTCTGGATCCAAAAGAGCAACCACGTCCCAAGTGATAAATTGCACTTGCTCTACAATTCCCAACGCACAAGCGGTTTGTATAAAAGCTAGATCTTCATGCTCGTCGAAGGCCGTGAGAAAGTAGAAATTGACTAGGAGCTCCTTTCCTTCGAGTTCCACACAGTCGGAGTGAGGCAACCTTCTCACAATTTCATAAAGAACATCCTCATCAAGTCCAATCAAGTTTGCAAGATTTAAAGACTCCACTTGTGCTACAAAATTCTTGGACAAAAACTCCTTAGGATTATGGTTAAATCATTCAAAAGCATAAAGAGATTTACAATGTCTCTATGAACAAAGTGTCATAGAAAGTAGAGAAGGATGAGAATTTATACAAATTTGCAATCTTCTCTATGCTCTCTTTATAAGACAAGCTCTGAATAGCTCCCTATCTCCTTTGTTGAAAGCGAAAGGAAGACTATTAATAAGACGCAAATGAGGGAAAAAATCACCAAATGTGAGTCTATGAAGCATGAACTCTGGCCGCAAGTTTCCTGAAGAGTCTTCCTCAATGGTGAGATGCACTCGCCAAACGCCAAATTTCATTCTATTTACCAATCTTAGGGCACACACTAGTTGGATGAATGCGCGGTCTTCCTTAGTGCCCAACAACAAGAGGAAAATGGAATCCACGCGTAGGACCTTTCATCTTAACTTCACCACCCTCTTGTTATGAGGGAGACTCCTTACTACTTGCTCCTGCAACTCAATTGGTAATAGAGCTAGATCTCTAAGGATTGAACTTTCACTGCACACACATTCCCTATTAGAACAAATGATGTTTTTTTGTTTCTTGTAACAACTTGGACAAAGAAAAAACAAACATACACACTATTTTGCCGGGCTGCACTTCATTTTAAAATAAAATGAACACATGTACATCAAAAGAAGTGTGGTAGTTGATGAGAGGTAGAATGACAGGGTTTGGTGATGCAAGAATTTCTCCTACTCTTTGGGCACCAAACATGAACACCATTCGTTGTTGAAAATGGATCTTTCTACTAATTGCAACGTTTATTCTAATGTGTGGAGTAAAATGAAAGGGAAAAACCTCTATTCCTGGGCCATTATCCATGGCCTATGCATGTCCTAATGCTTAAAATAACACAAAAATATAGACGTCCAAGCTAATATCGTACCTAATGAGAGGCAAAATAAAAGGATTTACCGAAGTGTTTATCTCGGCTAACCTAAGAGGACCTAAAATCCTACGAATTACCCGTTGAAATTGCAACTTAGTACTAACAATTATGTGTATCTTTTGCCTTGCAATGGGAATGAAAGGATCATACAAACTCTCGTGATTCATGCAAACTACTTGACTATGCTAAAAGTTGATCCTACACAAAAACATACACGAGTTGTTTTCCTCCGTGGGGGCACCAATTTGAAGCGGTCCGGGGCGGGCAACAAGAAGAGCAACCTCTAGACACCCTTCAAGGCTCCTGTGCTGCTCAATGGGGCTGGGGCACAACACAACACAAACCAAAACAACAAACCCCCAGCCAAATCCCAACTACACAAGGGGAACCACCTAGTTTAAGAGCGAACTAGGACGCAAAAGAGGAGAATCGTTAGAGCAACCCACAAACAAACAAGGAATTTACACTAACCCTAACACCAATGGAACACTCTCACACACTAAAACACGAGAGAGAGAGAGAGAGAGAGAGAGAGAGAGAGAGAGATGGTGCTCGGGCTGCTTTGAAGTGTATCGTTAATGATCAAGCAAACATAAATATATATATGTAAAAAAGTGAGAGAAGGGGGAAGGGGGTGCTTGTTGCACTAATGCCTTCTTACAAATCTGTCATGACCAATCAAAGTGAGATTAGTATTTGTTCAACATAGCCTGAGTAAATTACACCACAACACATCACAAGAAAAGAGCCACCCCAATCACTGTCTTAAGGCCAGGGGAGTCCTCTCCACCCTGTCGCCCTCTTACAGCATGTGGGATTTATGGCTAAATTGATAACAATACCTGGAGACAAGCTATCAAGAACTTAAATAAAACACCAAGACACTTACACATCATTATTGTCCATGACTTCACGTTGGAAGGGAGACAAAGTATCCATGCTTAGTCCAAATTCACCCTCCTTGATGCAGCAAATGTTGGGCTTACTCTAGTAGGAGAAATGATAGATTTCCTACTCTCAATTTAATGATCACTCTCTTTTACAATGGCATAGAGTTACCTTGCTAATCACCCCTAATACAACATATACATATGCATAATGCCAATGAGATTCCACTCAAGAGCTCCTTCTCAAGAGGTTGAGCTTGGCTTCTCAAGCTATAGCATAGTGCTCTTTCTTCTCCCCCTTTTTGTGCTAGCTACACCCTCCTTTTATAGCAATTTTGAAGGCTAGGGTTACTCCTCTAACCATGGTTGGGTTAGATTTTTAGCAATTTATCTAATTTCTTTTGCTTGGAATTATCAAGAAGTTGGTGGGGAAAGAGAGAGGAGAGAAATGGAGGTGATAGGACTTTTCATAGTGGGTTAGTGTTAGTAGAGTTAGTATTAATTTACAAATGGAATTGGATATTTACAATGGGAGTATCCATGTAGGATACAAATAAGGAAGAAAAACTCTTAAGAGGTAAGAAAAGGTGGATTTCTTACAAGGTTGATGCTCCAAGTGTCTTGAGTAGGGCCAATTTTGACGCTTGTTGACGGTCTACTAGTTTTGACGGTACATTTTTTCTCCACTTTTGACCTTCCTTAAGGGACAAGGTAATTGAAGTTGAGTAATCAACCACCATGATGCTGTCTTTTAAGAGAAGAGGCTGAATTTTGTGGTTTTTTTGATAGATATGGGTAATTTGGACGAGGAAAAATGAGACTAGGTGGTCAATTTTGGAATGGAATTGTGTGTGGGAGGTATAAGTTCACCATGGTTTCTCTTATTCTTCAAGGTTGAGGAGAAGGTGAGTAGGGTGCAGAGAGGAGTGGTGAGAGAGGTGGGGATGATGAGTGGAGAAGTGTGTGTGAAAGAGGAAAATGATAAAGTGGACGAGAGAGTGTGGCTGCATAGCATGGGAAAACTGGGGTCCACTAATAAAATCATAGTCACAGCTCGTAGCTCAAAAAAATATGAAAAAATTTGAGGCAAAAGTTCAGTCCACGAGCTACAACGTTTGTTTGTATCACCTTTTCAAATTCGGAGAGCAAGTGAACTTTAAAAATTCAGCAAAACCGACCGTTTTTTTTCACTGCACAAGGTCCTTGTGGAGTCCTTCTTTGGATGATTCTTTTGAATACCTCCAAGAGTGAGCCCTCCATAGTGCATGTATGCATGCCACCTACCCTTGACCTTATTTGGTAGGTCTATAATTGAAGATATTGTTGAGATCATGATATAAGTGAATAGTACAACAAAGAAAATAAAATATTGAGGGGTCTAAAAAATATGTACATGTCAAATATAAATAATATAAGTGGAAAAATATAAAGGGGTCAAAAGAAATCTCTTTCATTATGAGGCTACCATAAAAAGATAAATATTTTTGGTGTTCTAATTTTTTAGCAAAAAAACAAAATAGATGTAGGAAGGGAAAAATCACAATAGTGAAAAAACATACACATAAATAAAACTAGTTTTTTTGGATTTTTTTTGGGGTGGAGTTACACCAAATATAAGAGAAGCTTACATGAAAATATTTCTATATGGAATAAAGAGTATGAAAAATGGTAAGAAAAATTGTGGTAATGGTGAGGCAATGTATAGAGCATAAATAACACACACCTAAGTAGAAATATTTAAATAAATACCAAAATAATTATGAAAAAATCTTTTATTTAGGCCCTATATACAAAGAAATATTTACATACGCATGGGCCATAATATACTTATATTTTTTATATTTTATATTTTTTTGGCTCAACTAGCCCCATGATTAGCTAACTGAGGGTTTTTTATTTCAGTAAGGAGATATGGGAAAAGTCTCCTAACTCACACGCACCTATATACAGTGAAAGGGTGAGGGTAACCACAGTGTTTGAGTGATTTGATAGGGTGAGATAACTCACTATGGCAATTACAGAAAGCCGAAAAAACGGCTATCACTAGAAGATGAGAGATTAGGACCGATAGTATGTAGCTATGCTTCCCATGTGGTGGGACAAAGCTAGATTCCTTTTACTGGTGGCTTGGAATCAACTCACCAAGTGATGAGAGACCATTCACTGGTTTCCTTCTTAAACAATTTTTGTTTGCTTCCGCATAGGATCTAGCGACCATCACGTGTCCTCCAGTTCCGTCAGGGTGAGACGGGGAGGGGACCTCACAACTGGTATCAAAGCTTAGGGTTCAGAGCCTAGGTTAGTTTGGAAAAATTCGTACTGTCTGAAAATTTTAAAAACAAGAAAAAGAAATTTGGATAGCTAATCCAAGGCTTATGCGTCAATATTTCAGGAAGATCTTGTGGTTGAATATCACAAATTCCAAGTCCTTAAGCTTATTTATGAGAGTGTCTATCGGTCTCCAAACTATCTTTTTCGAAGGAGCATGATGGAGTTGCTGATGAAGGCTTACACTCCTCATTTTTGACTAGGATAGATAAAGGTAGGGAGCTCTCGACTGGAGCAATGAAGGTGGGATTTATTACATCAATGCTTGGAAGCTGGGATGTCTTATCACAGACTTAAAGAAACTACGCTTGGTAGAGGAACTGAGAGTAGTTCAATTGTACTACTTCTTGGGTACAAACTCGACTATCACTGTTCCCACTTATCCAAGAGGCAAAGAGAAACCCTTGAACGATGGCTATGGGAGAAAGTGGTGGAAATAATTTCATAACGAAGACTCAAAAATTTTTCTATTCCTGAGAGTATCCCTAAAAATATGGATCTTGTAATCTACTCCCGATTTCCAATGACTATAGGAACTACTATACCAATCAGTTAGAAGATTGTAGAAATGTGACTACAAACACCCATAATTTGTATCACGATATTCCAAGTCAGCCAGCTATGCAGATTCTTTAGATGCCACAAAAATTTGTAATAATATAGGATGAGATACCCTAAGCGTCTTTTGTAAGGCTATCCTTGTAAATATTCACTTTATGAATAAAGAACCAAGTCTTTTGAATTGAGTATCTTGATCTTGTGTCTATTCTGAAGTTAAATCTTAGTCATGTGATAAGTCTTTAAATTTATCAGCCTGTCGATCTTATGAAATCAAGTAGGTAAATCCTTCTGCTCTTTATACCGCGGTTCAGGAGAAAAACTTATTCTCAAGCAAGCGAAAACCCCCAAATTCAAAGGTGAAGGGGTTAACGTGGAACAAGATGCAATGGTTTGGATCGAGGCCATGGAGGATTATTTTGAAGCTGCGGAAACTCACCCACAAAATCAAACTATGCTTGCCATGTTCCGACTTACCAGAGACGCAAAAATATGGTGGAAACAACATTGTCGAGACTCCAACATTGTTAGATCTTCTCAGTCGTGGGAAGAAATTAAGACTGCAGTGACCGAACGCTACTTACTGCCAGCTCATATGGCCATCAAAATGAACGAGTTTTTCTCACTCAAGCAGCTATCCTTGATTGTAGAGGAGTATTACTCCAAGTTCATGACTCGGAAGAGATATGCACCAAAGATGACCTTGGAATAGCAAGTGACCAGGTTCTGCCAAGGCCTCATAGAACCATTGAACAATAGGTTGGAAGCTCTTAGACCAACAACTTTGCAAGATGATTTGTTAAGAGCCAAGCCGTTAGCTGTGGCGATCATGAAAGCTACTCAAGGTAGAATAAATTACTTAGCAAAGAGGGAAAGTACAAATAACTGGGATAACAGACTGACAAACCTTGCTTATCAGAATCGTCCCGTGGTAGCCACTTCAACTGCTACTGAATTTCCCAATGTGCATTGCTGTGAATTCCAAGAGTATGGCCATTATAGAAACAAATGTCCGACTTGCGCATCTGATGCAAATGAAGTACCTCTCAATGCCAACGGAACAGGTCAACCGAATAATCGTGGAGGACGAGGAAGAGGAGGTAGAGGACGAGGACGTGGTGCAGTTGCTAGGGCAAACGCTGCAGTTGGACAACCGACTGTAGGAGATGAAGCAGATGAAAGGGCAGTGCTTCATGCTTCCATAGATAATCCTGGTGCTCGCCAGCAGTACGCCGTAATTCAAGCTCCTGGAACGCACCAAGGAAATAAATTTGAATTTCCCATAGACTGTGGAAGTACGCATTCATTTATATCTCCTAGAGGCATGAGAAATTTAAAGCTAATTCACTATCCTGCAAGTAGACTAGTAGTAGAACTAGCTAATGGGAAGTGTAAGGTCTCTGACCCCAACCAAAAAGAGCACCCTTGTACCATGAAATGATCATAATGAAAAAAAGTTACTATTTTTAGCAGTTTTCCAGATTCTATCAGTGCCATGATGTTTAAAATGTCATAAAGCTTTGAAATGTGAATTAAAAAAATATTTGTGAGAATTTTCCAAATATAGTAAGTTTTTGGTCACCCGACCCGTCCAGTCTTGACCGTCTCGAAAATCTGCACCCGTACCCCGAATTTGAAAAAAATGCATTTTCAGACCCCCGGGGGCTGCTCAATATGGCAGGTACTCGGGCCAGTATGTCTTAGTTAGAGCTTCGTATAGCAATTTTCGGCATCAAAATCCGACTCGTATGGCCCGTTTTAGCCTAAAACCAATTTTTCACAAAATTGTCCGGGAAGCACCGGGGGCCCGAGGCTGTGTGGGAACAGGTCCCAGGCCACTCTATATCATCTTTATCAGCTAGGGGGAGCCCTCTTGCTTTGTGGGAGTCTTGGGAAAGCTGCCAAGCCTGCAACTCATTCTCAAAACCAGTTAACCAAGCCAACCTGACACTTGGTGGGCAGAGAACTGGACTTGCCATGCTTAACTGGAGAAGTTCCCATTTGCATTTAGCAACCCAGATCGATTTTCAGCTTGAGGAGGCCTATTTAAAGGCCTACACACACACACACACACACACACATATGCTCACACACAGAGTGCACACACACACACCTACACACACTCTGGGAAGGTGCTGCCGGAACACACACCTTTTGAAGGAGAAGCAACGAGGGAGGTGCTGTCGAATTCTCGCCTCAAGAAGCTCGATTAGATCAGAGAATCAAGAGGATTATCAGCCCTTAGTCACGGTAACCACGGTTTAATTAATGCTTTTTGCAAATCATTTTCATTACCGCCTAAATTTCTCGTCTATTATGCTTATTCATAGTCGTAATTCTCTATAATTACTCTCTAAATTCTCATTAACCATATTCTATTATGTAATCATCATCCCATAGCTGAATTATCAGCCATTCATCACTCTCAATTAATGATTAGAGAATAATTACCAGAATTTTCTCTCTCTAGGCAGTATAGTAATTAATCGGTAAGCTAGTAATTGTGTAGATTGATGAGAACCACTCTTTCTATCACGCATTAATATTGTAGCTGATTTAGATTCATCTCTGTTATGCATTAAGATATAATTAAGGTAAGATTAATCTGTCATTTAGTCTCTAAGAGATGGTTTTTCTCACACCTATGCATGCGGTGACTCTGCACCCTCTAATTGCTAGGAAAGAGATTAATCATACTTAATTCATCTCTCTGATAATTCCATTAGTGAAATCCTATTATTCTTAATCATGTAAGCCGAGTAATTATCTTTAGAGCCGGTGCTCATAGGATTATGTGCCATCGTTAATGATTGCTTTATGAAAAATCTAGATCTATGATATAGGAGGGATTAATTAATGTCACTAATCTACCAATTCGACTGTTATGATGCTTGCGAACCTTAGCTCTTTCTCCAAGCTAATCATTTAAAGTAGTGATAAATGGCCCCGGTTAAGAGGACTCGCTTCGCTGGTGCCCACGATCGCGAGGAATGAACGAGCAATGTCAACGGGAAGGGGAAGGCTCCCATGGAGGAACAAATACCGGCCATCTCACGGGCCATCGATGAAGAAGGGGAAGAGGTAGATCATATTTTTATTCAAGTTGTTTAAACTAACATTGCATGCGCTAGTTAGAAATGCTCATATCCCCAAACATGTTGGAGAAATCCGACGGAAACCTCGGCATTGAAAGCATTGTACATTAAGTTCTAAAGTAGGAAGGAAATGATTGATGGGAATGTTGTTTGCAATAGGAAAGAATGTCTGCTAGGGAAAATTTAACTCGGCATGTTCGTTCTATTTCCAATGTTGAATTAATCATGAACCCCCCCCTGATCACAGGGGCAGAGTTCCTGGTTAAGGGCTCTTGAATCCACGTTCGTGGTTAAGCGGTGGATACCCACCACTGCTGGTTAAGCGGTGGGAACCCATGTCTGCTGGTTAAGTGGTGGGAGTGTCCATGACATGCTTTCTATGCGGTGGACATACCTAGTTGTATGGGCAGCTAGGCGACAACGGGAGGAGTAAACTCTCGTTGGAGGGGGGATGTTATACCTCAAGAACATTGGAATTTTTATGAATAAGTTTGAGTAGAATTTTTACTAGAATTCTGTCTTGGTGCCGCTTGCAATATTGGTTGAAGGGCTGTCAACGAACATTGTGAATCGGAATCTAATCAAGGAACTTTTATGTTGAACAACTTTTGTGGTAGTAATTAGGTCACACAAGGAAGTGTGAGTGTGGGGGTGGAAAGTGGCGGCTTGGCTCAGGTTGCCAATGCCTACGAGATGGGTGGTCCCGATTGGTCGAGAACTCTCTGTCTCCATTGTGCTTACTTCGATATTAGTAATACTCATTGCCCCTAGAGCGGTGAAATCTCGAGTGTACGTGCCTCTGAAACATGGGGAAAAAGGCGCTCGGGGTTTCTCCCTTCTTGGAAGGTGGGTCTTAGGATCGCTAGATAGTTAAGTACGCTTCCCCTGCGAGGTGGAGCTAGATCTCGTTGCTAGTAGGCTCGAACTCGACTCACTTTGTGATGAGAGATCGTCCGCTAGTTGAACCCTGAACCATTTTGTTTGCTTCCGCTATAGATCTAGTGGCCACCAGGTTTACCATCAGAGCCGTTGTTTGATACGACGGGATGGGGACCTCACACCTGGTATCAGAGCTATAGGTTTACGAACTGGAAAATGATGTTGTTTGAAATTTTAAAAACTAAGGGATTGTAGGATAGCTCGTACTCAAAGCTTGAGCATGATGTTTCCCAAAATATTGACATTGGATTTGTCTAGTGGATTTTCTCATGAGTGATGTTAAAGAGTTTACTCGTTGAGCTTGTTGGGATTCAGTGGGTTCCACATGATGTTTTTTTTTGAGAAGTCGTTGGTGCGACTAGTGCTGCGGGCAGGTAGCCTGTTGATGCACATAAAGTTATAAGTGTGGATCAAAGCTCTCGAGTAAAGTTTTTACCATTATTTATCGGACAATTTTGGATGTATTCAATGGAATTTAAATGGTGGAATGGTTAAAATCCTTTGTGATAGATGTACAGATTAAGTAGTATGGTTAAGCCCAAAAGTTAAATTTCTTCTTGAGTATGGAAAAGCTTAGGTTCATTTGAGAAGAGTGCTATAGTAATGAGCTTTATACCATTGGATAGGCACCGCCTGCTGCTCTCTACTCGGCAGCGCAAGAGAAGAAGCTACTCCTTAAACAAGCTCAGCCTCCAACCTTTAAAGGTGAAGGGGAAAATGTGGAAAGAGATGCAGAAATATGGATGGAGGCTATGGACGACTATTTCGAAGCTGCGAGAACTCAACCCGAGAACCAAACCATGCTTGCAATGTTCCGCTTGTCTGGTGATGTCAAGATCTGGTGGAAACAACATTGCAGGGACTTGGATATCAAGGGATCTTCCCAGTCATGGGAAAACATCAAGGTTGCTGTGATGGAGCGTTATTTACCACCCGCCTGTGAAACCTTGAAGATGAACGAGTTCTTTTCCCTTCGGCAGCTGACTTCATCTGTCGAAGAATATTATTGAAAGTTTGTCACTCTTCGGAGATATTCTCCTAAGATGACATTGGAACAACAGGTAGCACGGTTCTGCCAAGGACTCGGCGACCCCCTGAACAACCGACTAGAAGCTCTCAGGCCAGCAACTCTGCAAGATGCCTTGCTAAGGGCCAAACCGTTAGCTAAAGAGATTCAGAGGACTACCCAAGATAGTCAATACTATTTGTCAAAAAGGGCCAAGACATACAACTGGAGTAATAGACCAATCAACCCTGCATACGACCATCGTCCGGTAGTAGCTACCACGACAGCTACCGAGTTTCCCAATATAAGATGCTTTGAGTGCCAGGAGTATGGACATTACGAAAGTCGATGTCCAAAAAGGATTTCCGAAACACCCGATGCTAATAATGTACCTCTGAACGCCAACGAGCGAGGTCAGCCAAACGGAAGAGGAGGCCGAGAAAGAGGAAACATAGGACAAGGAAGTAGAGCTTTCGCTAATGCCGCAGTGAGACAACCAACTGTGGGTGATGAAGCTGATGAGAGAGCAACAATGTATGATGCAACTGCTAATCCTAGTGAGCAATAAATCAAGCACCAGAATCTCATCAAAGTTCAGCAGAATAAGACGCATAAAGCTAAAGACTACTCTATTATCAAAGGATATCTTTACTTTAGACAAAGGATATATGTACCTAAGTAGTTAGCATGGAGTTTATCCAGATGTATTCTTGAGATGAGGACATCTCAAATTTTTCACGTTGGGGAGGTTGTAAGGTCTCTGACCCCAACCAAAAAGAGCACCCTTGTACCATGAAATGATCATAATGAAAAAAAGTTACTATTTTTAGCAGTTTTCCAGATTTTGTCAGTGCCATGATGTTTAAAATGTCATAAAGCTTCGAAATGTGAATTAAAATAATTTTTGTGAAAATTTTCCAAATATAGTAAGTTTTTGGTCACCCGACCCGTCCAGTCTTGACCGTCTCGAAAATCTGCACCCGTACCCCGAATTTGAAAAAAATGCATTTTCGGACCCCGGGGGATGCTAAATATGGCAGGTACTCGGGCCAGTATGTCTTAGTTAGAGCTTCGTATAGCAATTTTCGGCATCAAAATCCGACTCGTATGGCCCGTTTTAGCCTAAAACCAATTTTTCACAAAATTGTCCGGGAAGCACCGGGGGCCCGAGGCTGTGTGGGAACAGGTCCCAGGCCACTCCAGATCATTTTTAGCAGCTAGGGGGCGCCCTCTTGCTTTGTGGGAGTCTTGGGAAAGCTGCCAAGCCTGCAACTCAGTCTCAGAACCAGTTAACCAAGCCAACCTGACACTTGGTGGGCAGAGAACTGGACTTGCCATGCTTAACTGGAGAAGCTCCCACATGCATTTAGCAACCCAGATCGATTTTCAGGTTGAGGAGGCCTATTTAAAGGCCTACACACACACACACACACACACACACACACACACACACACACACACACACACACACACACACACACACATGCTCACACAAAGAGTGCACACACACACACCTACACACACTCTTGGAAGGTGCTGCCGGAACATACACCTTTTGAAGGAGAAGCAAGGAGGGAGGTGTTGTCGAATTCTCGCCTCAAGAAGCTTGATTAGATCAGAGAATCAAGAGGATTATCAGCCCTTAATCACGGTAAACACGGTTTAATTAATGCTTTTTGTAAATCCTTTTCATTACCGCCTAAATTTCTCGTCTATTATGCTTATTCATAGTCGTAATTCTCTATAATTACTCTCTAAATTCTCATTAACCATATTCTATTATGTAATCATCATCCCATAGCTGAATTATCAGCCATTCATCACTCTCAATCAATGATTAGAGAATAATTACCAGAATTTTCTCTCTCTAGGCAGTATAGTAATTAATCGGTAAGCTAGTAATTGTGTAGATTGATGAGAACCACTCTTTCTATCACGCATTAATATTGTATCTAATTTAGATTCATCTCTGTTATGCATTAAGATATAATTAAGGTAAGATTAATCTGTCATTAAGTCTCTAAGAGATGGTTTTTCTCACACCTATGCATGCGTTGACTCTGCACCCTCTTATTGCTAGGAAAGAGATTAATCATACTTAATTCATCTCTCTGATAATTCCATTAGTGAAATCCTATTATTCTTAATCATGTAAGCCGAGTAATTATCTTTAGAGCCGGTTCCCATAGGATTATGTGCCATCGTTAATGATTGCTTTATGAAAAATCTAGATCTATCATATAGGAGGGATTAATTAATGTCACTAATCTACCCATTCGACTGTTATGATGCTTGCAAACCTTAGGTCTTTCTCCAAGCTAATCATTTAAAGTAGTGAGAAATGGCCCCGGTTAAGAGGACTCGCTTCGGTGGTGCCCACGATCGCGAGGAATGAACGAGCAATGTCAACGGGAAGGGGAAGGCTCCCATGGAGGAACAAATACCGGCCATCTCACGGGCCATCGATGAAGAAGGGGAAGAGGTAGATCATATTTTTATTCAAGTTGTTTAAACTAACATGGCATACGCTAGTTAGGAATGCTCATATCCCCAAACATGTTGGAGAAATCCCACGGAAATCTCGGCATTGAAAGCATTGTACATTAGGTTCACTACAAGAGGCTCTTCATATTAGCGACGCTCACACAGCGACGCTCAAACAAAAATTTCCCGGCGTCGCTATGAGCGTCGCAAATTTATTTGTAAATTTGCGACGCTTATAGCGACGCTCATAGCGACGCCAGCTGGGGTAAAAAAAATAACCGAGCGCGCCCAAAAACTCAGATCTCAGATCTGAGTTTTTCGGCGCCCTCAAGCAAAGAGCAGGTAACGCTCTCCCTCACTCTCTCTCTCTCTCTCTTTTCTTCTCCACACACACACACGAGGAGAGGAAGGAGAGCCAGGTATGCTCCTTCCCTCTCCTCATTCTCATGTTCCCTTCCCCTCTTTCTCTCTCCCTCTCTCTCTCTCTCACACACACACATACACACACACACATAGTGTTTTTGAGAGAGAGAGAGAGAGAGAGAGAGAGAGAGAGAGAGAGAGAGAGAGAGAGAGAGTACAAACAAAAACAAAAACGCACACACATACATAAACAAAGAATGCACACACACATTGAGAGAGAAAAAGAGAGAGAGAGCATGCATAAACAAAAAACACACGCATTGAGAGAGGAAAAGAGAGAGAGAACATGCATAAACAAAAAACGCACACATTGAGAGAGGAAAAGAGAAAGAAAACATGCATACAATCCAAAAAAACGCACACACATTGAGAGAGAAAGAAAGAGAAACTAAGGGAGCGTCGTAGGAAACTAATTAAAATTAAAAGACCTAAAGATCTAGCCGACGAGGAGTTGAACTGAAGACCTATTATTCAAGAGGGAAATGGCATAATCAATCTATCATACTTGGCATGGGTGATAGAAAGGTTATACCATTTATCTCTTTTTATTGGCACACACATCCACACACGCGCACACACACAGGAAGAAGAGAGTTATAACGTCGTAGGAAACTATCTTAAAAGACGTTAAAGATTAGGTTATATGTAGACTTACATTAAATTAGATTTAGGTTTATTTTTAACTAGATTTACGTTTATTTAAGCTAGATTTAGATTTACGTTATATTAGATTAGATGCGGGTCTCCATAGACTGCGATGCCTGCATGAAGCGGGTGAAGAAAGCCCTCAATGGAATATAGGGTATTGCTGCCTTCACTCATGGTGGGCTCCGTCGATCCAAAAGTATTGGTGAAATGTCTTCAGAAGATAGGGAAGAAGGTGGATCTTCAGGGCGGCAAGAGTCACTACATCCCCGACACAATGACCATCTAAACAACCTCTAGTCATTAGACTTACGTTAAATTAGATTTAGCTTTATTTTTAGTTAGATTTACGTTTATTTAGATTTACGCTTATTTACGTTAGATCGAGTCCACGCAAGAATTACTTACGGTTTAGGGTTTAGAGTTAGACGAACAGTGAAAAGATCTACTGTGAAAAGATGTTAAGATGAAGTGAAGTGCTACAGCTAGAGAAGAGGCAAAGGGATTTTGTCCACTACATGCAGTATCATGTAGACGTGGGTGTGTAGATTTCTTGTACCCACAAATATAGGTATTGACCAATAAAGACGAGATTATAACCCGGTGGTTCTGATCTCCGTGCACCTCTAGACCGAGGTGTGCGGGGATTGGACATGACTAGAGAATGTGAGGTAAAGAGAGAGAGAGAGAGAGAGAGAGAGAGAGAGAGAGAGAGAGATAAGACGAAGAATGCCAATAGAATATTAAATTTGTTGTCCAGGTTATAAGTTTTTTATCCTCATTATGAGTAGCGACGAGGATGTGGGACCGTCCAACCGAAACACCTATCTCTCAACGAGGGTCTTATGTCCTTGTAATCAATGCAAGCATGCTGTGCGACGGACAAGACGTGTTTCTTTGTAGCACGTTCGCGAATTTGGAGAGTTCGATCCATCTATTATAGATCGAGTTGTTGCCAATTATAACTCGTTGGACTCTGACGCTGGCCAACAAGCAGCAATCTTGCAACCCAATAGACGTATTCGCAGGCGCTTTGGTCAAGCAGCATATGTGAGGCCACAAGATGTACCCTCTGACATCTCGGGGGATGATCATGCAGAGCACATTCCCAACGAGGCAATGTTTGAGCCCGAGATTGATGAAATGATCGAGACGATCATGGATTTAGAAAGGCTTATCTATGATGATATGAAAAGTGAAGCCGATACGTCATTGTATAATGGAGCACGTATGTCTAGATTGAAAGCACTCCTGGTTCTTCTCAACATGCAGGCAAAGTTTGGATGGAGTGACACTAGTGTCACAGCGCTTTTCAGGTGATCTATTACAATTAGTTTACTTTAATAGAACTCTAAATGTATAATGATCTGATAGATTTTTACACGACTGTATCATATTTTTATGTTGTGTAGATTGCTGAAAGAGCACATTCTACCAGCTGACAATGTGATGCCAGATTCCCGAGATGAAGCAAGAAAGATTTTGCGAAACTTGGGGATGGATTACAATTCTATCCACGCTTGTCCTAATGACTGCATTCTTTTCAGAGGGGAATACACAGACATGGAGAAGTGTCCGAAATGTGATTCCGAAAGATATCGAGTAGATCTCCACGGGACAAAAATTCCACAAAAGGTTTTGCGACATTTTCCTTTTCTTCCTCGCATCAAGCATTTCTTCGAATGTAAGTCCATGGCCGCCCTAGCATCATGGCATGAGGAGAATAAATCTTTGGATGGTGTGCTACGAATTCCTGCAGATTGCGCAACCTGGAAACATATAGATGGAACATGGTCGGATTTTGCCAGGGAAGCTCGAAATTTGCGCTTAGGCCTGGCTATGGATGGCGTAAATCCATTTGGTCAAAGATCAACATCTTACAGTGTATGGCCCGTTGTCATCGTCAACTACAACATTCCCCCGTGGTTGACTACGAAGAAGGGGCACCTATGGCTAAGCTTGATTGTGCCAGGGCGATATAAAGTGGGGAATATGGATGTGTATCTTCGTCCACTATTGGAAGAGCTACAACAATTGTGGATTGGCATAGAGGTGGTGGATATGAGCCGACACACAGGACGACGGAATGCTTTGATCAGAGGTATTCTAATGTGGACCATGCATGACTATCCCGGGCTAACAGAATGCTCAGGTGATCTATTGACACTCCTCACTCAGACACTGTAAATCTTGTTTTTCCCCATAGTTGATCTATTATCATGTGTATACATGCAGGGCTTCAAACAAGCGGATACAGATCATGTGTCACATGTGGACCTAGACTGAATGCACGTAGGGCACCCTCACTGAAGAAGAAAATCTACGAAGGTCATCAAGCGTATCTTCCGGGGAATCATGTGTTACGCGACGGCTTTTTGGGAACAGAGCCACCAAGGATGTCTGCACAAGCATGGTTAGAGCAGAAGGAGATGTGCGATGATGGATTGCCTCCAGGAATGAAGAGACTATCTCTATGGTACGAGTTACCATACTGGCCCCGACTCGTGATCAATCACTTGCTCGATCCAATGCACATATTCAAGAATGTGGGTAATCTACTATGGGACCATTTGACCGGCAAGAAAGATACTTTGGGAGCCAGAGTTGACCTTAGAAATGTGGATCGTATGGAGCAATATTGGCCGCAAACAGCGTCTGATGGATCGATAAAACTTCCTAAAGCACCATGGATTTTCACAGGAGCCCAAGAACGCAAAGTAAAAGAGGCCATTCGATCTTTGCGGACCCCCACTGGCGTAATGCACTCGCTCCGAAGCAAAAGTGATGCAAAAGTGGATTTTCACAGGAGCCCAAGAACGCAAAAGTAAAAGAGGCCATTCGATCTTTGCGGACCCCCACTGGCGTAATCCAGTGATGCAAAAGTGGATTTCACAATATGAGGATGCAAAGCAAGAGCGACAAAGGGCACGAATCGAGTGGAGACGGGGAAGACGACCACCGATGCACTATCCAGCGGTTCTGGAGAGCCTACCAACCTTCATGAGCTTAAGATGGTTGCACAACCAATTGAAAAGCGCACAACAATGCGGTGACGAAGTGACTGAAGAAGAGTGGGAGTACTCTCGGGGTTGCGCGACCAAGGTAAGTTTGCAATGTACGACTAGCAAGTGACTTTATTTATAAACGTTTGAACGGCCACTCATAATCTTTGTTCGTTGTAGTATAAGTCATACACGGCAGCATGGTGTAAAGGTCGACATTTTAGGGTGGAATGAATCGACAAAAAGCGTTTTACTCAAGATTGTGGAATCATGGCAAAATTTGAACAGTCTAGTCGATGACGTTCCTCTGATGCAGATCCCGTGGTGGCGGAACTCACTTACTTCGGCACGCTGCAAGAGATTTTGAGGATCGATTACAGAGGATTTTTTGTCGACTTGTTCGACGTGCAATGGTTCAAGATAATCATGGAGGGTCGAAACGCTACTGTGCGTAGAGGAGAGTCTGGTTTTCTTGAGGTGGATTCTACTAAGAAATGGACTGACCTAAGAGACACTTTCGTACTACCCGAGCATTGTGAACAAGTAAGTATATAAATAGTTAACATCCCCCTTTTACAAGTTATGTGCTTGAAAGCTCTCATGTAAGTTATGTGGCTCTGGCAGGTAGTATTTCATCCTACAAAGTCTACATCAAACTGGTGGTACGTCATAGAGGTAGCCCCTCGTAGTGCAAGGACGTATGAAGGCTACCATGTACCAATCACAACGACATCAATGGAGGAGATCAGAGAAGATGCTCAATCAGAAGCCGCTGCGGTGGTGCCAGACGAGCATCAAGATGCTACTACTCTATATGGGGTGCATGTAGAGGAGCTACAAAATGAAACAGAGGATATGTGTTTAAACGGAGAGCTCTATATAGATATAGGAAGTTATGCTGAGTTATGCGAGGATGAGAGAGAGATCTCTTAAAGCCACAAATATTGTATTTGAACAATTTTGCTCCGTGCTGTAAAAGCTCTGGCTCTCTAAGTAGCTTCCATGGTGTATAACGCTCTTTTCTACTCGCGCTCACATCTTTTGATTGAAAATTCTGAGTTTTCGACTTGCCTCTTTTATCACTCGATTCATTGCGTCATTGTATTTATATGCGTCATTACGTCATTGTATTTAATGGTCTTTGCGTCATTGTCTACTCTATTCATTCAATATTAAGTTTAAATATTCGTGTGTTTAATGCAGGTATGGATGATGAGGAGTTTCTTTCTTCTTTGTCACCGCAGCAGAGACAGTGGTACGTGGAGCGTCATCGCTCTGGCGCATCATCGCGCATTCCTACACCATCCGCATCTCCCTCTCTTTCGGAGCATTCGGCGCGCTCTGAAGCTTCGGCGTCGACGAGACGAGCGTCACACTCGTCTAGACACCGGCGCTCTAGTGGTGGCGGTGGCGGTTGTTGTGGGGATTCCGCCACCGATGCCTCCACACCGCCTCGTGTTCGACGAGGCTCTTTACCCTCCCCTTCTTTGCCCGCCCCCACACCAGCCACAGCATCGCCATCTACGCCAGGTTTTGCACGGCTGACTGTTCCTAGAAGCTACACACCTCTACCTACTCCGCCAGGAGCCACCCCACTCGACACTCCTCGCTTCGGCGCCCAGACGCCGGTGGAGACACCTGACGTCCGTACCCCCATCGACACGCCGCTAGAGACCCCTGCCGGGACACCCAGGTTCACGCGTCACCGGCCAGAGGGCTTGCCTTACTCCGTCGACATCAGTGGCGGCATCATCATGGATGATGACGGCAAGAAGGTGATCTCGCGCATGCGTGGTCTTTGCTCTCAGCTGTTTAGACACTATATACTAAACAAATGGAGTGAAGTACCAAGTGATTTAAAAAACAGAGTCATCAGCATACTTCATGATGAGTTTCCCGTTCCAACACGGGATCAGCGCTTCAATGAAGACCTGATGAAGATTCGAATGCGCGAATACTGCAAACACAAGCGTTCCGAAGTGCAAAAAGCAATCAAGAATGGGTGGAATAGGCCAGATTGGCTGGCCAAAGAAGATTGGAAGAATGCGAAGAAAGCAGCGCGCGAGAATCCCGACAAGTGGAAGCAACAAAAGGATGCAGCTAGAGCGCGAGTAGAGGCAGGGAGCTCGCACCACTTGGGGAGCGGTGGATGGGCATCATTTGAGGCCGATTTTGTAAGTCTTTTCACATTGCTCTTTATGCATGTTCGATAGTTTAGGGTTTATGAGTTTTTTAGTTCTAACATAATGAAATCTTTGTATGTTTTGACAGTGGTCGATGACAGGACGTGATCCCACACCGTACGAGCGCAAGTATGCAGGCAGGAAGGGCTTAAACGCCCTGATGGACATTTTCAGTTCTCGCGGCGGCATGGTTAGTATTAGGGTTTACTCTTTTTTATTTTTTGTATTGTTTTATAAATGTCGTTATATGTTTATATTTACTGAAAACTGTCTTATTGTCTTTTTTTGCAGAATCCGACAGATACGCCGCTTGGACGCGATGAGACGTCTGATTAGACGACGTCAGTTTAGCCGTAGCTAGATAGCATTAGTTTAGGGTTTCTCGTAGCTTATGTATCATGAGACGGATTTTATACGTCTTTTTGAACCATGTATATTATTACATTTGTCACCGCAATTCTTTTTGCCAATCAATTCTTTATGCCTATGATGTTGTACAATTGTCATTATTACATTTGCCAATCAATTCAGTTTGCCTATGATGTGTACAATTGTCAATTTTGCAAACAATGCGTCTTGTGGGTGACTATTTTGGGTCTATTATCTACCTTTGCACTTTTTTTAAAAACTGAATCAAGTACAATATGGTTGATGGGTGGCAGGGCATTCAATGCCCTGCCACCAAAAAAATATTCTCTCAGGCGTCGCTATAAGCGTCGCTATTTATGGCTCTATAGCGTCGCTATATGCGTCGCTATACTCTTCTGTGAGAGCGTCGCTATAGGCGTCGCTATGAGCGTCGCTATATAGCGACGCCTATAGCGACGCTCTCGTAGCGACGCTGTTAGCGACGGTTTTAGCGACGCCGGGGGTTATAAAAACCCAGTGTATTTCCGTCGCTAACAGCGTCACAAGAGCACACAACCTCTTGTAGTGGTTCTAAAGTAGGAAGGAAATGATTGATGGGAATGTTGTTTGCAATAGGAAAGAATGTCTGCTAGGGAAAATTTAACTCGGCATGTTCGTTCTATTTCCAATGTTGAATTAGTCATGAACCCCCTCCTGATCACAGGGGCAGAGTTCCTGGTTAAGGGCTCTTGAATCCACGTCTGCTGGTTAAGCGGTGGATACCCACGACTGCTGGTTAAGCGGTGGGAACCCATGTCTGCTGGTTAAGCGGTGGGAGTGTCCATGACGTGCTTTCTATGCGGTGGACATACCTAGTTGTATGGGCAGCTAGGCGACAACGGGAGGAGTAAACTCTCACTGGAGGGGGGATGTTGTACCTCCAGAACATTGGAATTTTTATGAATAAGTTTGAGTAGAATTTTAACTAGAATTCTGTCTTGGTGCCGCTTGCAATATTGGTTGAAGGGCTGACTTAACGAACATTGTGAATCGGAATCTAATCAAGGAACTTTTATCTTGGACAACTTTTGTGGTAGTAATTAGGTCACACAAGGAAGTGTGAGTGTGGGGGTGGAAAGTGGGGGCTTGGCTCAGGTTGCCAATGCCTACGAGATGGGTGGTCCCGATTGGTCGAGAACTCTCTGTCCCCATTGTGCTTACTTCGATATTAGTAATACTCATTGCCCCTAGAGCGGTGAAATCTCGAGTGTACGTGCCTCTGAAACATGGGGAAAAAGGCGCTCAGGGTTTCTCCCTTCTTGGAAGGTGGGTCTTAGGATCGCTAGATAGTTAAGTACGCTTCCCCTGCGAGGTGGAGCTAGATCTCGTTGCTAGTAGGCTCGAACTCGACTCACTTTGTGATGAGAGATCGTCCGCTAGTTGAACCCTGAACCATTTTGTTTGCTTCCGCTATAGATCTAGTGGCCACCAGGTTTACCATCAGATCCGTTATTTGATACGACGGGGTGGGGACCTCACACCTGGTATCAGAGCTATAGGTATACAAACTGGAAAATGATGTTGTTTGAAATTTTAAAAACTAAGGGATTGTAGGATATCTCGTACTCAAATCTTGAGCATGATGTTTCCCAAAATATTGACATTGGATTTGTCTAGTGGATTGTCTCACGAGTGATGTTAAAGAGTTTACTCGTTGAGCTTGTCGGGATTCAGTGGGTTCCACATGATGTTTTTTTTTGAGAAGTCGTTGGTGCGACTAGTGCTGCGGGCAGGTAGCCTGTTGATGCACATAAAGTTATAAGTGTGGATCAAAGCTCTCGAGTAAAGTTTTTACCATTATTTATCAGAAAATTTTGGATGTATTCAATGGAATTTAAATGGTGGAATGGTTAAAATCCTTTGTGATAGATGTACAGATTAAGTAGTATGGTTAAGCCCAAAAGTTAAATTTCTTCTTGAGTATGGAAAAGCTTAGGTTCATTTGAGAAGAGTGCTATAGTAATGAGCTTTCTACCATTGGATAGGCACCGCCTCCTGCTCTCTACTCGGCAGTGCAAGAGAAGAAGCTACTCCTTAAACAAGCTCAGCCTCCAACCTTTAAAGGCGAAGGGAAAAATGTGGAAAGAGATGCAAAAGTATGGATGGAGGCTATGGACGACTATTTCGAAGCTGCGAGAACTCAACCCGAGAACCAAACCATGCTTGCAATGTTCCGCTTGTCTGGTGATGCCAAGATATGGTGGAAACAACATTGCAGGGACTTGGATATCAAGGGATCTTCCCAGTCATGGGAAGACATCAAGGTTGCTGTGATGGAGCGTTACTTACCACCCGCCTATAAAACCTTGAAGATGAACGAGTTCTTTTTCCTTCGGCAGCTGACTTCATCTGTCGAAGAATATTATTCAAAGTTCGTCACTCTTCGGAGATATGCTCCTAAGATGACATTGGAAAAACACGTAGCACGGTTCTGCCAAGGACTCGTCGACCCCTTGAACAACCGACTAGAAGCTCTCAGGCCAGCAACTCTGCAAGATGCCTTGCTAAGGGTCAAACCGTTAGCTAAAGAGATTCAGAGGAGTACCCAAGATAGTCAATACTATTTGTCAAAAAGGGCCAAGACAGACAACTGGAGTAATAGACCAATCAACCCTGCATACGACCATCGTCCGGTAGTAGCTACCACAACAGCTACCGAGTTTCCCAATATAAGATGCTTTGAGTGCCAGGAGTATGGACATTACAAAAGTCGATGTCCAAAAAGGATTTCCCAAACACCCGATGCTAATGATGTACCTCTGAACGCCAACGGGCGAGGTCAGCCAAACGGAAGAGGAGGCCGAGAAAGAGGAAACATAGGACAACGAAGTAGAGCTTTCGCTAATGCCGCAGTGAGACAACCAACTGTGGGTGATGAAGCTGATGAGAGAGCAACAATGTATGATGCAACTTCTAATCCTAGTGAGCAATAAATCAAGCACCAGAATCTCATCAAAGTTCAGCAGAATAAGACGCATAAAGCCAAAGACTACTCTATTATCAAAGGATATCTTTACTTTAAACAAAGGATATATGTACCTAAGTAGTTAGCATGGAGTTTATCCAAATGTATTCTTGAGATGAGGACATCTCAAATTTTTCACGTTGGGGAGGTTGTAAGGTCTCTGAGCCCAACCAAAAAGAGCACCCTTGTACCATGAATGATCATGATGAAAAAAAGTTACTATTCTGTCTTGGTGCCGCTTGCAATATTGGTTGAAGGGCTGACTTAACGAACATTGTGAATCGGAATCTAATCAAGGAACTTTTATGTTGAACAACTTTTGTGGTAGTAATTAGGTCACACAAGGAAGTGTGAGTGTGGGGGTGGAAAGTGGGGGCTTGGCTCAGGTTGCCAATGCCTACGAGATGGGTGGTCCCGATTGGTCGAGAACTCTCTATCCCCATTGTGCTTACTTTGATATTAGTAATACTCATTGCCCCTAGAGCGGTGAAATCTCGAGTGTAAGTGCCTCTGAAACATGGGGAAAAAGGAGCTCAGGGTTTCTCCCTTCTTGGGGGTCTTAGGATTGCTAGATAGTTAAGTACGCTTCCCCTGCGAGGTGGAGCTAGATCTCGTTGCTAGTAGGCTCGAACTCAACTCACTTTGTGATGAGAGATCGTCCGCTAGTTAAGCCCTCAACCATTTTGTTTGCTTCTGCTATAGATCTAGTGGCCACCAGGTTTACCATCAGATCCGTTGTTTGATACGACGGGATGGGGACCTCACACCTGGTATCAGAGCTATAGGTTTACGAACTGGAAAATGATGTTGTTTGAAATTTTAAAAACTAAGGGATTGTAAGATATCTCGTACTCAAAGCTTGAGCATGATGTTTCCCAAAATATTGACATTGGATTTGTCTAGTGGATTGTCTCATGAGTGATGTTAAAGAGTTTACTCGTTGAGCTTGTCAGGATTCAGTGGGTTCCACATGATTTTTTTTTTGAGAAGTCGTTGGTGCGACTAGTGCTGCGGGTAGGTAGCCTGTTGATGCACATAAAGTTATAAGTGTGGATCAAAGCTCTCGAGTAAAGTTTTTACCATTATTTATCAGACAATTTTGGATGTATTCAATGGAATTTAAATGGTGGAATGGTTAAAATCCTTTGTGATAGATGTACAGATTAAGTAGGATGGTTAAGCCCAAAAGTTAAATTTCTTCTTGAGTATAGAAAAGCTTAGGTTCATTTGAGAAGAGTGTTATAGTAATGAGCTTTATACCATTGGATAGGCACCGCCTGCTGCTCTCTACTCGGCAGCGCAAGAGAAGAAGCTACTCCTTAAACAAGCTCAGCCTCCAACCTTTAAAGGCAAAGGGGAAAATGTGGAAAGATATGCAAAAGTATGGATGGAGGATATAGACGACTATTTCGAAGCTGCGAGAACTCAACCCGAGAACCAAACCATGCTTGCAATGTTCCGCTTGTCTGGTGATGCCAAGATTTGGTGGAAACAACATTGCAGGGACTTGGATATCAAGGGATCTTCCCAGTCATGGGAAGACATCAAGGTTGCTGTGATGGAGCGTTACTTACCACCCGCCTATAAAACCTTGAAGATGAACGAGTTCTTTTCCCTTCGGCAGCTGACTTCATCTGTCGAAGAATATTATTCAAAGTTCGTCACTCTTCGGAGATATGCTCCTAAGATGACATTGGAACAACAGGTAGCACGGTTCTGCCAAGGACTCGTCGACCCCCTGAACAACCGACTAGAAGCTCTCAGGCCAGCAACTCTGCAAGATGCCTTGCTAAGGGCCAAACCGTTAGCTAAAGAGATTCAGAGGATTACCCAAGATAGTCAATACTATTTGTCAAAAAGGGCCAAGATAGACAACTGGAGTAATAGACCAATCAACCCTGCATACGACCATCGTCCCGAAATAGCTACCACGACAACTACCGAGTTTCCCAATATAAGATGCTTTGAGTGCTAGGAGTATGGACAGTACAAAAGTCGATGTCCAAAAAGGATTTCCCAAACACCCGATGCTAATAATGTACCTCTAAACGCCAAAGGGCGAGGTCAGCCAAACGGAAGAGGAGGCCGAGAAAGAGGAAACATAGGACAAGGAAGTAGAGCTTTCGCTAATGCCGCAGTGAGACAACCAACTGTGGGTGATGAAGCTGATGAGAGAGCAGCAATGTATGATGCAACTGCTAATCCTAGTGAGCAATAAATCAAGCACCAGAATCTCATCAAAGTTCAGCAGAATAAGACGCATAAAGCTAAAGACTACTCTATTATCAAAGGATATCTTTACTTTAGACAAAGGATATATGTACCTAAGTAGTTAGCATGGATTTTATCCAAATGTATTCTTGAGATGAGGACATCTCAAATTTTTCACGTTGGGGAGGTTGTAAGGTCTCTGACCCCAACCAAAAAGAGCACCCTTGTACCATGAATGATCATAATGAAAAAAAGTTACTATTTTTAGCAGTTTTCCAGATTCTGTCAGTGCCATGATGTTTAAAATGTCATAAAGCTTCGAAATGTGAATTAAAATAATTTTTGTGAAAATTTTCCAAATATAGTAAGTTTTTGGTCACCCGACCCGTCCAGTCTTGACCGTCTCGAAAATCTGCACCCGTACCCCGAATTTGAAAAAAATGCATTTTCGGACCCTGGGGGATGCTAAATATGGCAGGTACTCGGGCCAGTACGTCTTAGTTAGAGCTTCGTATAGCAATTTTGGGCATCAAAATCCGACTCGTATGGCCCGTTTTAGCCTAAAACCAATTTTTCACAAAATTGTCCGGGAAGCACCGGGGGCCCGAGGCTGTGTGGGAACAGGTCCCAGGCCACTCCAGATCATCTTTAGCAGCTAGGGGGTGCCCTTTTGCTTTGTGGGAGTCTTGGGAAAGCTGCCAAGCCTGCAACTCAGTCTCAGAACCAGTTAACCAAGCCAACCAGACACTTGGTTGGCAGTGAACTAGACTTGCCATGCTTAACTGGAGAAGCTCCCACATGCATTTAGCAACCCAGATCGATTTTCAGCTTGAGGAGGCCTATTTAAAGGCCTACACACACACACACAGACACATATGCTCACACAAAGAGTGGACACACACACACCTACACACACTCTTGGAAGGTGCTGCCGGAACATACACCTTTTGAAGGAGAAGCAAGGAGGGAGGTGTTGTCGAATTCTCGCCTCAAGAAGCTCGATTAGATTAGAGAATCAAGAGGATTATCAGCCCTTAATCACGGTAACCACGATTTAATTAATGCTTTCTGTAAATCCTTTTCATTACCGCCTAAATTTCTCGTCTATTATGCTTATTCATAGTCGTAATTCTCTATAATTACTCTCTAAATTCTCATTAACCATATTCTATTATATAATCATCATCCCATAGCTGAATTATCAGCCATTCATCACTCTCAATTAATGATTAGAGAATAATTACCAGAATTTTCTCTCTCTAGGCAGTATAGTAATTAATCGGTAAGCTAGTAATTGTGTAGATTGATGAGAACCACTCTTTCTATCACGCATTAATATTGTAGCTGATTTAGATTCATCTCTGTTATGCATTAAGATATAATTAAGGTAAGATTAATATGTCATGAAGTCTCTAAGAGATGGTTTTTCTCACACCTATGCATGCGGTGACTCTACACCCTCTAATTGCTAGGAAAGAGATTAATCATACTTAATTCATCTCTCTGATAATTCCATTAGTGAAATCCTATTATTCTTAATCATGTTAGCCGAATAATTATCTTTAGAGCCGGTTCCCATAGGATTATGTGCCATCGTTAATGATTGCTTTATGAAAAATCTAGATCTATCATATAGGAGGGATTAATTAATGTCACTAATCTACCCATTGGACTGTTATGGTGCTTGCGAACCTTAGGTCTTTCTCCAAGCTAATCATTTAAAGTAGTGAGAAATGGCCCCGATTAAGAGGACTCGCTTCGGTGGTGCCCATGATCGCGAGGCAGGAACGAGCAATGTCAACGGGAAGGGGAAGGCTCCCATGGAGGAACAAATACCGGCCATCTCACGGGCCATCGATGAAGAAGGGGAAGAGGTAGATCATATTTTTATTCAAGTTGTTTAAACTAACATTGCATACGCTAGTTAGGAATGCTCATATCCCCAAACATGTTGGAGAAATCCGACGGAAACCTCGGCATTGAAAGCATTGTACATTAAGTTCTAAAGTAGGAAGGAAATGATTGATGGGAATGCTGTTTGCAATAGGAAAGAATGTCTACTAGGGAAAATTTAACTCGCCATGCTCGTTCTATTTCCAATGTTGAATTAGTCATGAACCCCCTCCTGATCACAGGGGCAGAGTTCCTGGTTAAGGGCTCTTGAATCCACGTCTGCTGGTTAAGCGGTGGATACCCACGACTGCTGGTTAAGCGGTGGGAACCCATGTCTGCTGGTTAAGAGGTGGGAGTGTCCATGACGTGCTTTCTATGCGGTGGACATACCTAGTTGTATGGGCAGCTAGGCGACAACGGGAGGAGTAAACTCTCACTGGAGGGGGGATGTTGTACCTCCAGAACATTGGAATTTTTATGAATAAGTTTGAGTAGAATTTTAACTAGAATTCTGTCTTGGTGCCGCTTGCAATATTGGTTGAAGGGCTGTCTTAACGAACATTGTGAATCGGAATCTAATCAAGGAACTTTTATGTTGAACAACTTTTGTGGTAGTAATTAGGTCACACAAGGAAGTGTGAGTGTGGGGGTGGAAAGTGGGGGCTTGGCTCAGGTTGCCAATGCCTACGAGATGGGTGGTCCCGATTGGTCGAGAACTCTCTGTCCCCATTGTGCTTAGTTCGATATTAGTAATACTGATTGCCGCTAGAGCGGTGAAATCTTGAGTGTACGTGCCTCTAAAACATGGGGAAAAAGGTGCTCGGGGTTTCTCCCTTCTTGGAAGGTGGGTCTTAGGATCGCTAGATAGTTAAGTACGCTTCCCCTACGAGGTGGAGCTAGATCTCATTGCTAGTAGGCTCGAACTCGACTCACTTTGTGATGAGAGATCGTCCGCTAGTTGAACCCTGAACCATTTTGTTTGCTTCCGCTATAGATCTAGTGGCCACCAGGTTTACCATCAGATCCGTTGTTTGATACGACGGGGTGGGGACCTCACAGGAAGGAAGTGTTATCTCAACATTCCATAGGGTTGATAGATTTTGAATTAGGGGGTTATGCTACTTTTGCTCAATTCCGTAATTTACCTTTAGGAATTTATGGCAGAATTTTAGGAATGGACTGGTTGAAAAAGAACCAAGCCCATATTCATTGTGGTCAGGGAAACTTTACGTTCATAGATAACCTCGGGAATGAAGTTCTAGTTTAAGGGAAAAATGGGATGCCCAATGCTCAATTAGTTAAAGCTAATAGACTTCTAAAGGGACTTAAGAAGGGACACTAGATTTATGATTTGAAGCTTAACAAGGTGGAGCAATTAGATTCAACCTTTACCCAAAATGGTTGAAAGATTATGCCGATGTTTTCCCAGAAGATTTGACCGATCTACCACCGTATCGTGAGGTAGACCATGAAATAGAAAATATACCAGGGTGTGAACCAGTTTCTAAGAGACCATACAAGATGTCATTAGAGAAGCTATACACCTTAAAGAACAACTTAGGAAACTGATCGAGCAAGGGTTCATTAGACCTAGTACTTCTCCTTGGGGTGCATCAGTTCTTTTGCAAAAGAAGAAGGATGGATCTTTGCGGCTATGCATAAATTATCGAGGGCTTAACCAAGTGACTGTCAAGAACAAGTATCCAATTCCGAGAATTCACGAATTGTTGGATAGACTCCATGGATCCAAGATTTTTCAAAGATTGATCTTCGATCAGGATATTATCAGACCAAAATCAAAGAATCAGACATATCAAAGAAAACTTTTAGTACTAGGTATGGGCATTATGAATTCACAGTTATGTCCTTTGGTCTTACAAATTGACCTACAAGCTTCAATCGACTAATGCAGGATATCTTTAGACCTTACTTGGATGACTTTGTCCTAGTCTTTTTTGATGATATTTTGGTTTACTGTAAAGACGAAGCAAAGCAGTGCATCCACGAGTGAGAGAGATGGAGTGTATCCACGAGTGTGTGTATTTGTTTGTGTATGTGTGTGTGTTATAGAGAGAGAAAGAAAAAGTGTAGAGACTGGGGAGAAAGAGAGAGAGAGATTCTTTCTGTACCCTTATACTAACGGCGTGCGGAGGTGTATTTTGGGGTCAAAACATGTTTCACGCGCGCCGTTAGTAATGGGAGTCTCTCACCCTCTCTCTTTAAATATGCTAGGCTTTAGAAAGGAGAGAGAGAGAGAGAGAGAGAGAGAGAGAGAGAGAGAGAGAGAGAGAGAGAGAGAGAGAGAGAGAGAGAGAGAGAGACTCCTCTATGTTTATACAGTGAAATGGTTAGAACAAAGGCCACTGCAAGGAAGGCAGGCAAGGGACCAGGATTAGCAGCTAAGGCAAGTAGTAGATCTACAACCCCAAAGAAGAGACCTGGAAAACCAAATAAAATTTTGAAAGGTCCAAGGGTAAAGAAGTTACACCCCTATGGGACTTTTCAGAGAAATCAGAAAGGCACAAAAATTTGTAGATTTGTGCATACCAAAGCTGCCCTTTCAGAGGATGGTGAGGTCCATATGTGAAGAAGCTACCTAGGGCACTAAAATGTGGAAGGTGGTGGCATTGATGGCTCTACAAGAAGCGGAGGACTTCCTACTCGAGTACTTCAATGACATGACTATTGTAGCATCCCATGCCCATAGGGTGACTGTAATGGACAAAGATAGTGAGACACTTAAAAGGATAAGGTGGAGGTATGACAAACTACTGGTCCCCAATGTCTACACGGATAAGAAAATGAGGGAAATTTTGTTATACCCCCCTGAGCTATTGCCACAACTCATAGTTGTAGATGTCACACATGATGTGAATACAAGGGCAAGGGCAGAGACGGTTGCTCGCAAAACAGAGGACATGAGGGAAGCAGAGCTTAAGGAGAAAGCAAAAGTAGCAGTGGAGTCCCAGAGGCAAACAAAATGCAATGTGACCCTGTCCATAGAGGCAAGCAATCAAGAAACTCTACTTTCAATGAAGGATGGTTTGCTTGCAGAGATACCATTTGTAGATGGAGCCAGAAAGCTAGCTCTGGAAAAAGTGGACATGAATTTATTGCAGAGTCCAGATGCTCAGATTTTAGACACAATTATCTATGCTTGTCTTAAGTAAGTGTTACTATCTTGCTAGCTTTGAAAACTCAGATAATAGGTTTGCTAACTCAGGTAAAGTCTCTGCAGCCTGATCCAAAATCAACTCCCACTGCACACCCACACAGAGGTGTTTCTTCTTGATCCACAAATGTCAGTGATTATTAGACAAAAGAATTGTCCATCTGGGACCTTTGAGAGTTGGTTTCTCCACTGTGCTATGCTGGAAGTTACTGTCATCATCTTTCCATATGAGAACAACCATCACTGGAGTCTCATATGCCTTGATGTTGACCAACCAGTAGTGTGGGTATTCAATTCAATAAAAGGAACCCACCCTGAAATTAGGCTGTAAGTGTTTTGTATCAGAAAGTGTTTCTTATAGATATCCATGTAAATTTGAAGCCTCATGCTGAGGCGGTCCGGGGCGGGCAACAAGAAGAGCAACCTCTAGACACACTTAGAGGCTCCCGTGCTGCTCAATTGGGTTGGGATTGGAAAAAAACAACAAACACACACACAAACCCGCAACCTAACCCTACACAAATTTGGGGCACCACCTAGTTTTGGATGCGAACTAGGACGCGTAAAGAGAGAGAGAGAGAGAGAGAGAGAGAGAGAGAGAGAGAGAGAGAGAGAGAGAGAGAGAGAGATAGTGCTCGGGCTGCTTTGAAACGTATCGGCAATGATCAAGCAAACACAACTATATATTTAAGAAAGAGAGAGAAAGGGGGAGGGGTTGCTTGTTGCATTAATACCTTCTTACAAATCTGTCATGACAAATCAAAGTGAGATTAGTATTTGTTCAACATAGCTTGCGTAAATTTCACCACAACACATCACAAGAAAAGCCACCCCAATCACTGTCTTAAGGCCAGGGGAGTCCTCTCCACCCTGTCGCCCTCTTGCAGTATGTGGGATTTATGGCTAGATTGATGACAACACCAGAGACAAGCTATCAAGAACTTAACAAAAAACACCAAGACACTTACGCATCATTGTTGTCCATTACTTCACGTTGGAAGGGAGACAAAGTATCCAAGCTTAGTCCAAATCCACCCTCCTTGATTCAACGAATGTTGGGCTTACACTAGTAGGAGAAATGATAGATTTCCTACTCTCAATTGAATGATCACTCTCTCTCTTACAATGGCATAGAGTTCCCTTGCTAATCCCCTATTACAACACATGCACATGCATAAGACAATGAGCTTCCACTCAAGAGCTCCTTCTAGAGAGGTTGAGCTTGGCTTCTCAATCTATAGCATAGTGCTCTTGCTTATGGCTCGCTCCTTTTGTGCTAGCTACACCCTCCTTTTATAGCAATTTTGAAGGCTAGGGTTACTCCTCTAACCATGGTTGGGTTAGATTTTCAGCCATTTATATAATTTCTTTTGCTTGGAATTATCAAGAAGTTGGTGGGGAAAGAGAGAGGAGAGAAATGGAGGTGATAGGACTTTTCATAGTGGGTTAGTGTTATTAGAGTTAGTATTAATTTACAAATGGAATTGGATATTTACAATGGGAGTATCCATGTAGGATACAAATAAGGAAGAAAAACTCTTAAGAGGTAAGAAAAGGTGGATTTCTTACAAGGTTGATGCTCCAAGTGTCTTGAGAAGGGCCAATTTTGACGCTTGTTGACGGTCCACTAGCTTTGACGGTACTTTTTTTCTCCACTCTTGACCTTCCTTGAGAGACAAGGTAATTGAAGCTGAGGAATCAACCACCATGATGCTATCTTTTAAGACAAGAGGCTGAATTTTATGGTTTTTTTGATAGATATGGGTAATTTGGAGGAGGAAAAATGAGACTAGGTGGTCAATTTTGGAATGAAATTGTGTGTGGGAGGTATGAGTTCACCATGGTTTCTCTTATTCTTCAAGGTTGAGGAGAAGGTGAGTAGGGTGCAGAGAGGATTGGTGAGAGAGGTGGGGATGATGAGTGGAGAAGTGTGTGTGAAAGAGGAAAATGATAAAGTGGAAGAGAGAGTGTGGCTGCATAACATGGGAAAACTGGTGTCCACTAATAAAATCATAGCTTACAGCTCGTAGTTAAAAAAAATATGAAAACATTTGAGGTAAAATTTCAGCCCACGAGCTACAACTTTTGTTTGTATCACCATTTCAAATTCAGAGAGCAAGTGAACTTTAAAAATTCAGTAAAAACGACCGTTTTTTTCCACTGCACAAGGTCCTTGTGGGGTCCTTCTTTGGATGATTCTTTTGAATACCTGCAAGAGTGAGCCCTCCATAGTGCATGTATGCATGCCACCTACCCTTGGCCTTATTTGGTAGGTCTATAATTGAAGATATTGTTGAGATCATGATATAAGTGAATAGTACAACTAAGAAAATCAAATATTGAGGGGTCTAAAAAATATGTACATGTCAAATATAAATAATATAAGTGGGAAAAATATAAAGGGGTCAAAAGAAATCTCTCTCATTATGAGGCTACCATAAAAAGATAAATATTTTTGGTGTTCTAATGTTTTAGAAAAAAAAAAATAGATGTAGGAAGGGAAAAATCACAATAGTGAAAAATATACACATAAATAAAACTAGTTTTTTTGGATTTTTGTTGGGGTGGAGTTACACCAAATATAAGAGAAGCTTACATGAAATTATTTCTATATGGAATAAAGATTATGAAAAATGGTAAGAAAAATTGTGGTAATGGTGAGGCAATGTACAGAGCATAAATAACACACACCTAGGTAGAAATATTTAAATAAATACCAAAATAATTATGAAAAAATCTTTTATTTAGGCCCTATATACAAAGAAATATTTACATACGCATGGGCCATAATATACTTATATTTTTTATATTTTATATTTTTTTGGCTCAACTAGCCCAATGACTAGCTAATTGAGGGTTTTTTATTTCAGTAAGGAGATATGGGAAAAGTCCCATAACTCACACGCACCTATATACAGTGAAAGGGTGAGGGTAACCACAATGTTTGAGTGATTTGATAGGGTGAGATAACTCACTATGGCAATTACAAAGAGCCGAAAAACGGCTATCATTAGCCCTCCCCCAGGATGATGGTATATTCATGTACCATCATAAAGAATCTTTTCCAAAGAGAGTGCTTCAGAGTCCTTGACAAGATCTTCATTGTTTGGCCCCTTGGAATTTTGGTTTGTGTTACACTCATGTTTCATGGAACAATACTTACATGGGATAGTTGCCTTTTGCTGTGGTAGATCCTTTGGTAGAAGGCCACTCAAGTAAAGCTTCAAGCGGTAGCCGTTTACCTTCCTGGAGTGCTCTTTCCCATTCAAGTCCATAAGTTGATAGTAACTTGAATTGAAAGCCTTCTTGACTATGTATGGCCCCTGCCATCTTGTTTCAAATTTGGCATCAAAACGATTATCGAGTCGATTGTCATACCTTAGCACAAGATCTCCTTCATTGATTCCTTTGTCCTTCAGTTTCTTGTCAAGCTTCTCCTTTGTCTGTGTGGCTTTCCTCTTATAGCACTCGTATGCTGTTTCTCTTTTCCACTCAAGCTCAGCTAAGGTAAGAAGTCGATCCATCCATGCTTCTTGATCATCTTGTGCTGATTTGCCATGAAGTCGCATTGTTGGAATGTTTAGTTCGATAGGCTGCAAAGCCTCTTGACCATAGACCAAGTGAAATGGTGTGAACTCCGTGGCTTCCCTATATGTGGTTCGATATGCCCACAAGGCACCATCCAAGAAGTCATCCCACAACTTTGTCTTGTTTTTCACCATCTTTCTAATGATGCTTGCAATGACACCATTAGCTTTTTCTACCAACCCATTTGACTGGGGATAGTAGGGTGTACTGTGACGATGTAGAATGTGAAGTTCTTCATAGACTTCTGTGAGCAATCCCTTTCTAAACCCTGGACCATTATCAGAAACAATCTCCAAAGGTGTGCCAAATCTGCAACAAATGTGATTGTACACAAACTTGCTAACTGTCCTCTCATTCACTCTTGCCACACTTTGAACTTCCACCCACCTAGTCATATAGTCTACAGCCACTAGAATGTAGAGTTTACCATTTTTTGTCCTAGGCAGAGGACCCATAGAATCAATGCCCCACTTTTCAAAGGGTCCATGTGCAAGAACTATTTGCCTCGGGCTAGGCACCAACCTTCTATTTCCATTTATCTGACAATTGTGACAGCTTTTACACCAATGTTGAACATCCACATGCAAGCTTGGCCAAACATACCCCGCAAGCAAAATCTTCTTCACAGTTAATTCTTGGGCAAAATGACCACCACATGCTTCTTCATGCAAACCTTTTAGAATGGCTGGAATTTCCTCAATAGTTGGTACTCTTCTGCATACTTGATCCCTCCCTCTTTGATAGAGGGAGCCTTCTAGGAAGAGATATGCGCTTGCCTTCTTCATGAGTCTCCTCTTCTGAGCCTTCGTGAAGTCTTGTGGAAACTCGCCCTCCAAAATGTAGCTAATAATGGGAGTCAATGACTCCAATCCCTGGTATCTCGGTTGCTTGACAGTTGCTGCCACCATGATGACCTGCACTTCTTTCTCAACACATGTAACTACTTGCTGTGCAAGTAAATCGGCATCTTCATTCTGTTTCCTAGGAATATGATATAGTTGCACTTCTTCAAATTGGTTAAACAATCTATGGATGGTATGAACTTTGGCCCTTAGCCTTTCATTTTTGCATGCCCAAATGCCTAAAATCTGCTTCACAATGAGAAGTGCATCCCCTTTTACCATGAGACGTTGTATACCATGGGCAATGTATATTTTTAAACCATGAAGTAGTGTGTCATATTCTGCTTCATTGTTGCTAGCCGAACTTGGTAGATTGAACCTCTCTTTCATGACCACCTCTCCACTTGGGTTGAGCAACACTAGCCCTCCCCCTGCGTTTCCTGTGCCTCGACGAAAAGCTCCATCAAAGAACAAGGTAAAAGCATTAGGAATACTTTTTGGTGGTGGCAATGGTAGGGTCTTTACTTCAGGCACCTTAATCTCCTTTTCATGCACCCTATAAGTGAGAATCCCTGCCAATTGTGCACGCACACTATCTTCTACCTTGAAAGAGTATTGAAACTCTTGCAACTCCATTATCCACTTTGAGATCCTAGTACTAAGATTCATTTGAGATGACACCCAAGGGAACAAATTCTCTACGGTGAGGATTACAAAAGGTTTTGGGAGCAAGTAGGATCTAAACTTCCTTATCGCAAACATGAGAGAAAGCATCATGAGTTCTGCCTCCGTGTAGCCTCTCTCTAAAGCATTCATGACCCTACTAGCAAAGTAGATGGGCCGCATCCTAGTACTATAGGGATCTTGTTGTAACAAAACTACACCAATTGTTTCTTTCCCAGTACTAGAGCTAACAAAGAATGTGTACTCCCAACAAGGAGGCATGAGTGTTGGTAGCTCTGACAAAATGGCTTTAATGTTACAAAAGTACTCTTCAAGCTCATCAGACCATGCAAATTCTACTTGTTGTGTCAACTTTTGCAAAGGGTGAAGTAACTCCGAGGCTAAGTGAATGAAGCGTGACATATACTTCACCTTTTGAATGAATGAGATGACCTCCTTAAGACTCTTGGGTGATGGTAGCTCAATAAGAGCCTTTGCCTTCGAAGGATCCACTTCAAAGCCTTTGTAAGAAACTTTATGACCAAGAAAGATTACTTTATCCTCACCTATATGGCACTTGTCGGCGTTGAGTTGACCTCCCATGTCGTAGAGCTTCTTTAAACCTTCTTCTACCCTTTTTAGATGCAATGATTTTGAGCTATAAATACAGAAATCATCAATGAACACCCTAATTGACTTTCCAAAGAATGCTTGAAACACCATATTCATGAAACGTTGGAATGTTGCAGGAGCATTTGTCAGACCAAATGGCATGACTCTAAAAGCATAACAACCCCAAGGAGTGATAAAGGTTGTTTTCAATTGATCCTCCAATGCAATCCCTATTTGAAAGTAACCTGAGTAACCATCGCACACAGTGTACTTCTCATGACCAGCTACCTCATTTAGTATCTCATCCTGGAATGGGAGGGGAAAGTGATCTCTTTTTGTTGCCTCATTGAGGGGACGGTAATCCACACACACCCTCCACTTGCCATTTTTCTTAGGAGTGACAACAACAGGAGAGACCCACTTTGAATTCTCCACTGGATAAATGAAACCTGCTGCTAGAAGCTTTCTTGCCTCCTTGAGTAGAGCCTGCTCCTTAATGACTCCTAGCCTTCGTAGCTTTTGAGCCTTAGGTGTGGCCTCTGGCTTCAACTCAATCTTGTGTTGAACAACATCTACTCCACGCACATCGGTGTATTCTTTAGCAAAAAGCCTCGGAAATTTCCTTAGCACACATTTGAACTCCTCTCTTTCATCCTTTGTAAGTGTTGTAGACAACATACCTTCTAACATTCCTTCATCTTCCACCTTTTGGTTCTCTTGGGAACCTACCTCTTCCAAACCTTGACAAGAGGTCTCTTGGTTGCTTGGCTTAAACCTTACCCCCATGACTTCGATGGAAGACTCCTCTTCAGTAATGCTGCTGCTACTTTCTTCTTCTGAAGTGCTATCGGTCCAACCTTCTTCCGTCTCACTTTGAGATGATTCTTCATGGAGCTCCTCTTGGCGTTGCTCCTTCATGTCAAAGACAACCTTCTTATGATTGTCATTCCTGCAAATTAATTTCCCACTCTCCCAATCCTGCAAAGCTCGCATTTTCATTAGCCATGGTCTTCCTAGGATAAATGGATAACCACTTCCCTTGGTCGACATAACATAAAAATCCACTGCCTTCTTAATGCCAAAGGCCTCCACAAAAACATTTTTACAAATGCCTACGCACCTAGCCTTGCTATTGTTTTCCATCTTCACTTTGATTTCAGGTGTCTCATGGATGTGCATGCCTAGTCTTTGCATGAGTCCCTCTGTCATGATGCAAATTTGTGCACCCCCATCCACTAGACCTTTCCTAACCAATCTTCCTTTGATGTAACAGTCTAGCACCGGTGTAATGTCCTCATTCATTTCAGCTTGTGCAATTTTTACAACAGGCACACTCTCTTTCACCTTTCTCCTAGGGCTAACTGCCCTTGTTAAATCCCTCCTTACTTGTGGACATAATGCAAGAAATTGAGGCCATGAAATATCAGGACCCTTACCTCTCATGTCTTCCAACAAGTTGTACGGAGCCATACCATGTCCAAGAGGGAAGTCTTGGAGGTTGATACGACGTCGAGTCCTCTTGGTTTCCTTGGTCTCCTTTGCCTTTTTGCCTTGTCCATGGTCACTCTGTGATGTAACTCCTTCTTTCTCTTTACCTTTCCCTCGGCCACGCTTAATGCCATTGGCTTCCATGTCAACCTCATTTGAATTTGTCACCTCTACCACATGCACATTTGGATCTGGCAAAGGTGGAACTCCTTCTACCCCTTGTGGAGGTGGTCTTGGTCCATTTGGCCTTTGTAGAAGCCTTGGTTGTTGACCAGCTCCTTCTCCTGCATTCATCACTGGGTAATTCAAGTTAGGTCTCCCTGGCTCTCCACGGGGCCAAGGACAATTATACATCCCATGTCCAGACTCTCCGCAATTCCAACATTGCAAGACTCTCCTAGTTCGTGGCTCTCTCTCTTCTAACTTCTTTGCTTGTCCCTTTGGACCTACAGCTTGTGCAAGGTGAATTGACAGGCTGCTTAAAGATTCATTTAAATTCTCAATCACTTCAGCCGATACCTCAGGAAGCTCCCTAGATGTTGATGCTTGTGACTTACCTTTGGGTCTAAGACCTTCTATTGGAACCTCTCCCCTTAAGCACTTGAGTTTCCTATACTTCTCAGCAGCCCTAGTTTCCGCTGCATCAAAAGTAGCAGGTGCACCCGTCTCAAATTTTACCTTAAGGTCACGAAAGAGTCCGGCTATGAACCTCTCCTTCTTTAAAAATTCTACACCATCACCGAGGTTAGCAACATTTCGTATCCATAGAGCCCAAAGACGTAGAAACTCTTGCTTGTACAAGTAGTAGTCATCTAAGTCTTTTTGCTTATGAGAAACAATGTCTTGCCATAGTTTTTGAGTGTTTTGGGGATCAAAGAAGTATCTCTTAAAACGATTCAAAACTTCTGTGTAATTCCCCTTAACTTCCTCAGGCAAAGAGTCAAACCAAGTACTAGCATCTTTCCTAAGGACCTCCTCAAACATTTCTACACGTTCTTGATCGGTTACTATCCTCTTGATACGGAAAGACATCTTGAAATTTGCTAAAAATAATTCTGCATCCTCTCCAGGCTCTCCAAAGAAAAGAGGATATCCAAACATTTGGCGTTGGCTCTCCATTATTATGAAAGATTACAACACGAGTTACGATAAGGGATACAATAGAGATTTAGAACCACTCGCCTGCAAATGAAGAAGTAAGAAAATACCACTCTAGGTTTTCTTCTTCAGCTATCCAAGCTTCAATAAGGTCTCGATTTGTTTGATCAAAACAAAAAGGTAGACTATTGATGAGCTCTAAGAAGGGTTGAAATTCTTCAAAGCTAAGGTGATAAACAGAAATCTCTAGAACTTCATTTTCTGGATCCAAAAGAGCAACCACGTCCCAAGTGATAAATTGCACTTGCTCTACAATTCCCAATGCACAAGCGGTTTGTATAAAAACTAGATCTTCATGCTCGTCGAAGGCCGTGAGAAAGTAGCAATTGACTAGGAGCTCCTTTCCTTCGAGTTCCACACAGTCGGAGTGAGGCAACCTTCTCACAATTTCATAAAGAACATCCTCATCAAGTCTAATCAAGTTTGCAAGATTTAAAGACTCCACTTGTGCTACAAAATTCCTGGACAAAAACTCCTTAGGATTATGGTTAAATCATTCAAAAGCATAAAGAGATTTACAATGTCTCTATGAACAAAGTGTCATAGAAGGTAGAGAAGGATGAGAATTTATACAAATTTGCAATCTTCTCTATGCTCTCTTTATTAAGACAAGCTCTGAATAGCTCCCTATCTCCTTTGTTGAAAGCGAAAGGAAGACTATTAATAAGACGCAAATGAGGAAAAAATTCACCAAATGTGAGTCTATGAAGCATGAACTCTGGCCGCAAGTTTCCTGAAGAGTCTTCCTCAATGGTGAAATGCACTCGCCAAACGCCAAATTTCACTCTATCTACCAATCTTAGGGCACACACTAGTTGGATGAATGCGCGGTCTTCCTTAGTGCCCAACAACAAGAGGAAAATGGAATCCACGCGTAGGACCTTCCGTCTTAACTTCACCACCTTCTTGTTATGAGGGAGACGCCTTACTACTTGCTCCTGCAAATCAATTGGTAATAGAGCTAGATCTTTAAGGATTGAACTTTCACTGCACACACATTCCCAGTTAGAACAAATGAGAGAGAGAGAGAGAGAGAGAGAGAGAGAGAGAGAGAGAGATAGTGCTCGGGCTGCTTTGAAACGTATCGGCAATGATCAAGCAAACACAACTATATATTTAAGAAAGAGAGAGAAAGGGGGAGGGGTTTCTTGTTGCATTAATACCTTCTTACAAATCTGTCATGACAAATCAAAGTGAGATTAGTATATGTTCAACATAGCTTGCGTAAATTTCACCACAACACATCACAAGAAAAGCCACCCCAATCACTGTCTTAAGGCCAGGGGAGTCCTCTCCACCCTGTCACCCTCTTACAGTATGTGGGATTTATGGCTAGATTGATGACAACACCAGAGACAAGCTATCAAGAACTTAACAAAAAACACCAAGACACTTACGCATCATTGTTGTCCATTACTTCACGTTGGAAGGGAGACAAAGTATCCAAGCTTAGTCCAAATCCACCCTCCTTGATTCAGCGAATGTTGGGCTTACACTAGTAGGAGAAATGATAGATTTCCTACTCTCAATTGAATGATCACTCTCTCTCTTACAATGGCATAGAGTTCCCTTGCTAATCCCCTATTACAACACATGCACATGCATAAGACAATGAGCTTCCACTCAAGAGCTCCTTCTAGAGAGGTTGAGCTTGGCTTCTCAAGCTATAGCATAGTGCTCTTGCTTATGGCTCGCTTCTTTTGTGCTAGCTACACCCTCCTTTTATAGCAATTTTGAAGGCTAGGGTTACTCCTCTAACCATGGTTGGGTTAGATTTTCAGCCATTTATCTAATTTCTTTTGCTTGGAATTATCAAGAAGTTGGTGGGGAAAGAGAGAGGAGAGAAATGGAGGTGATAGGACTTTTCATAGTGGGTTAGTGTTAGTAGAGTTAGTATTAATTTACAAATGGAATTGGATATTTACAATGGGAGTACCCATGTAGGATACAAATAAGGAAGAAAAACTCTTAAGAGGTAAGAAAAGGTGGATTTCTTACAAGGTTGATGCTCCAAGTGTCTTGAGTAGGGCCAATTTTGACGCTTGTTGACGGTCCACTAGCTTTGACGGTACATTTTTTCTCCACTCTTGACCTTCCTTGAGAGACAAGGTAATTGAAGCTGAGTAATCAACCACCATGATGCTATCTTTTAAGAGAAGAGGCTGAATTTTATGGTTTTTTTGATAGATATGGGTAATTTGGAGGAGGAAAAATGAGACTAGGTGGTCAATCTTGGAATGAAATTGTGTGTGGGAGGTATGAGTTCACCATGGTTTCTCTTATTCTTCAAGGTTGAGGAGAAGGTGAGTAGGGTGCAGAGAGGAGTGGTGAGAGAGGTGGGGATGATGAGTGGATAAGTGTGTGTGAAAGAGGAAAATGATAAAGTGGAAGAGAGAGTGTGGCTGCATAACATGGGAAAACTGGTGTCCACTAATAAAATCATAGCTCACTGCTCGTAGCTACAACTTTTGTTTGTATCACCATTTCAAATTCAGAGAGCAAGTGAACTTTAAAAATTCAGCAAAAACGACCGTTTTTTTCCACTGCACAAGGTCCTTGTGGGGTCCTTCTTTGGATGATTCTTTTGAATACCTCCAAGAGTGAGCCCTCCATAGTGCATGTATGCATGCCACCTACCCTTGACCTTATTTGGTAGGTCTATAATTGAAGATATTGTTGAGATCATGATATAAGTGAATAGTACAACTAAGAAAATCAAATATTGAGGGGTCTAAAAAGTATGTACATGTCAAATATAAATAATATAAGTGGGAAAAATATAAAGGGGTCAAAAGAAATCTCTCTCATTATGAGGCTACCATAAAAAGATAAATATTTTTGGTGTTCTAATGTTTTAGAAAAAAAAAAAAATAGATGTAGGAAGGGAAAAATCACAATAGTGAAAAATATACACATAAATAAAACTAGTTTTTTTGGATTTTTGTTGGGGTGGAGTTACACCAAATATAAGAGAAGCTTACATGAAATTATTTCTATATGGAATAAAGATTATGAAAAATGGTAAGAAAAATTGTGGTAATGGTGAGGCAATGTACAGAGCATAAATAACACACACCTAGGTAGAAATATTTAAATAAATACCAAAATAATTATGAAAAAATCTTTTATTTAGGCCCTATATACAAAGAAATATTTACATACGCATGGGCCATAATATACTTATATTTTTTATATTTTTTATTTTTTTGGATCAACTAGCCCAATGACTAGCTAATTGAGGGTTTTTTATTTCAGTAAGGAGATATGGGAAAAGTCCCCTAACTCACACGCACCTATATACAGTGAAAGGGTGAGGGTAACCACAGTGTTTGAGTGATTTGATAGGGTGAGATAACTCACTATGGCAATTACAAAGAGCCGAAAAACGGCTATCAATGCTAACATCTTGACATTGCTTTGTGCAGTTGTATAAAGAGGTTGTTGCTTGCCTATGGCAAGCTATGTGGAAGGTATGAACTATACAAGGCCCCAATCAAAGATGTACCTGTCCCAAATCAAACCGATGGAAATTCTTGCGGCTGGAGATGTCTTCTCCATGCAGAATATGTCCTGCAAAGCTACTTTGCATTAAAACCTTTCATGACTAAGGTAACCATTTGGCAATGCATTCAGTTAGTTTTGGTTTAGTTTATAAAAGAATTATCACCATGTGTTCTTTCAATTTTGCAGAGTGCTTTAAAAAACTACACATATGATTATTTGCAAAGATACCGGGTAAGTTTAATACAACACTTGCTTACTATGTCTAGCCCCAGAGAACCTGAAGATAGCGGCTTGGACAACCGCACAATTGATATGACAATACATGACGTGCCACCACGACAAACCCCTGCATCAGATACAATGGAATCACAACGGGCCAAGGGGGTCATATCAGCCGAAGATGAAAGAGCCGAGGATGAAGAAAGGTCAAATGAGCATATGGAAGGTGCTAGTGTACAACCAGAGGGGCTTATGGAGGAGACAATGAAAGAGCCAAGTAAGCCAGTGGAGGAGCCAAAAGAGCCTATGGATGAAACCCTGGATGAGGATAGCAGGCCTACGGATGAGCAAAATGATATGGATGAGGAAAGTAGGCCTAGGGATGAGAAAACTAATATGGATGAGTCAAGGATGGATGAGGAAAGCAGGCATACGGATGAGCACAAGGTTATGGATGATGCAAGCCGTCCTATAGAGGCAGAGGAAAAGACCTTGGAGGAAACCCTGAATGAGGCAGAAAGAGCCATGGGGGAGACCCTTGATGAAGATGTGAATGATGACTATGAAGATGTGAATGATGGAGCTAAAGCAAAGGAGAGCAACAACGACAACAACAGTACAGAGACCCAGTATGGACCCTTGCTACCTGTAGGTACGGTTGTTCCGGTAATGTCTATTCAAGTATGGAAAAATATGTTCAACTTCTAACTACTTATATGTACTTGTCACCTTTTACAGAGGTTGATTATCTTGGACCTCAATGGATTGCTGCTGATGCACGTGCCTCTGGGTGACACAGACCCTTTGAGGATTTGCAAACATTTCGGATGGGAACTTGTCGAGTCGTGGTTCGTCCAAGAATCAAAGAATTTATTCAGTTTCTTCTTCCGCGCTTCAGAGTTGCCATATGGTCTTCAATGCAAAGGCAAAACTTGTCGACACTAGTTACAATAGTTTGCGGTGTATGCGGCGCTCACACATCAGATTTTGCCTTTTTGTATGATCAAAGAAAATGTGTTACCATCGAGGGCCACTACCACCCTAAAAAACCACATTTACCTCTTTTGTACAAACCGATTAGCCAAATCGATGTACCCTTTGATGCAACTAATACACTACTGATTGATGATACTCCTGAAAAGGGAGAACTAAATCCACCGGTAACAAATATCTCACCACCTTCTTTCGAGGGGCATTCCTTTGATTTTTGCCTTGAAGACATTTTGATTCCATACTTACAGAAATTGTATCTCAGTCCATTGTTCACGGACGAGTTTGTACTTTCTAATGAATGAAGATGACTCTTCTATCATGTCTTTGTCTTGTCTAACATAGAGAGAGAGAGAGAGAGAGAGAGAGAGAGAGAGAGAGAGAGAGAGATTTGACATGCTAAAGAAATGTATTTCAAGAACACTTATATTCACAAGGCACAATTGACAAATGAGCTCAAAAAACTTCATGTATTGAAAGTCATTCGTATACACTTGGATTTACATTGAAACTATTTCAACCCGACCATCCAGCTCTTTGCACAAAATATATTTTTCCCTTCGCCGCATCAGCTTACGGCCATCTAGGAAAAAAGAAAAATCTGAAAGGTCCCTGTCCATTGACTCTTCAATTATGTCATGCCGCAACTGCAGAAGACTGCATAGCTCCCTTATTGTAACCACCAACATTAGGCCATGCTCTTTATCAATCACTTCCACATCCACAGCAGGATTATCTTCCAAACCTGTAGAAACTTGGTCCATAGGAATGTACTTACCTTTGAGCATTTGTGATGGCATATACCAAAAGGAGACTAACAGTGATTGTCTTGCAATCATGTACTTGACAACTAAAGTGTCAAGCGCGAACTCGCACCGTATGCCAATCTCTTCCTTTACATATCATCCTCTGTCAAGAAGTTTGTCACAGGATGACTGCTGAAATGACTTGCACATGAACATAGTTTTCGTAACACGGATATTGTAGCTATGAAACAACTCTATGAAGAGTGCAGCACGACAAAATTTTGCAATTCTAACCAGTTTGGTGGGAATAGAGCTACGTAGAGACCTCTGTATATCCTTGTAGAGCTTACTTCGCATTGCCTCCACCATTGTTTCCTCCGGAACTGGTCAGTCCACAGTGTTCCAATCCGTTGGTAGAGGTAGTTTCACCAACATGCCATTCTTATTCCCTGAGTTGAGTTGGTAGTAGTGGTCATAGAAAAATATTCCTTCATCAGCCAGGCTTTTGCTGATCCTCCCTGAATACTGTAGAGAACCAATGTGGGCATGAACAACAAGGAAGAGGCCTATTATGCACTCCACATGCTCCCATTGCTCATAAGAAGAGGGATAAACATTTGCAAAATATATAAGAAGAGTTAAACTAAGAGTAACAATAAGTAAAAATGACAAATCTAATGTAGTTGAGTTGTGAATAATGAAGACATTGCTCATAAGAAGAGGGATAAACGTTGCAAAATATATAAGAAAAGTTATAATGAAAATATCAATAAGTGAAATGACAAATCAAATGAAGTTCAGATGTCAAGAGTACTTACAATTGCAATGTGGTTGATGTATATCTGATACATTTCCACTGTTTGCTATCACGTCTGGATGGGTAAACACATGTTGAACAAGAAATTCCTTTACACATCTTTTGCTGATTTCAACTTTGAAATCCAGCACTCTGGCCTTCCATGTTGAGCGGTAAACATTGATACCACTAGAACTCTTGGGTCTTCTTGGTTGCATGAGGACCCATGAACCTTTGTTTACCCTTTGTCCAACCCATTGGTTCTCAGCACTTATTGAAGTTGATATTGTAATTGAGGATATGCTACTACTTGGCCTTCTAGGCAAAGTGCAGCTGTTGTTTGTTGGTGTGAGAGACAGTAAACACCTAGAGCTTCTTGGGTGAGAAGACGTGGAAGCCATAGCTCTCAGAGAAAAGCTTTAGTGGAGGGAGATTCACTTTGAAAGCATTCTAATGGAGGGAAAGTGTTTTAGAATTCCAATATCTTGTGCGGGCTTAATGGTCACCCTCCAGTACGTTAATGACCATAAGAGAATATCAGCAGTGGGACCACTGGCAAGCACCTAGCAGATCAGGAAAAGCAAGGAAGTTACGATGCCACAATCCTAGATTCGTGAAAGTTTTTAGGCTATTTTCCTTTTTTTTTAGTCTTTCCACGTACTTTTCTACGTAACGTAGCCCTCCTGCTCATTGGACGCACTCTATTTTTCTCTCTCTTCATATGGCCCTCCAAATGACCTCTGAAATTTCCTAATGAGGCGACAATTATTAGTCCCATGGCTCAAGTTTCATCTATTTTGGAGTCTTTTTTTATTTTTAGTGATTTTATTGAGTTTTTAAAAATTTTACAAAGTTTAAGTACTATATAAGTCAAAACTCACAGTTCAAAGTTCATTTCTTGTTTGCACATTTTAGAAGATCCTCTCAAGCCCAAACGTATGTTAGGAAATAAGACGTAGCTAAATAGATATTTGAGTAGATTACTTAATGGAGAGAGATAGATTTCACACACAAGAGATTATAGAGTAGAGAGAGAGAGAGAGAGAGAGAGAGAGAGTACACATGATATACGTGGTTCACCCAATGTTGGCTACGTCCACGGGAAAGCAGCCACTCAATGGCTTTAGTACTTCAAAACAAGAAGTAGTTTACAAAGGGATTATACCCTTAATAGAGCTCCCGCCTTGCTTCACTCTCACCACCTCACACCCACCTTGTTGCATCAACTTCACACTATGTAGAAATGGTCTCCTTTTATAGGCCAAAAGGGTTGCCCGCTCTCATGAGAGGCAACCATGTGTAGCCGCCCTTGTGTAGATAAGTCCAAATCGGACCCTCCAATCTGCCCATGTGTGGCCGCCCTTGAGAAGTCAAGTCCTCTTTTGAATTCGGCCACCCGCCATTGACTTCCAACCACCGGCCACCGGCCACCCGCCATTGACTATCGCAACCGGCCGACTGACCGGTAATATTCCGACCACTTTTCGGCCGCCGGCCAGCGATAATATTCCGACAAAAAGGAATATTTCGGCGAAGGAAAAAAATGTAAAGAATGAGGATGCAAGAGAGCTACACAAGACAAGCACAAAGCACACAGAGATGGAAAGCTTCTTCTTCTTCTTCACAGAAAAGAGAGTACAAAATGACTAAGTGCTAAAGCTGAAAAGTAGCACATATGTACAAGCGGTCACTAAGTGTGAACTCGCTAGAAGCGTACTAGGCTGGCACTATAAGTGTAGTCCAACTGTAGAATCACTGGTAGAGATCCTCCGTGTCGATCACCTAACGCGCCAGTGAGTAAATGCCGTAAGCGGCTAAGACCCGTAGTGGATGCCAGCTCAAGGTGTAGAGCTCGACATCTCAACACTCCCCCTCGAGCTCTGCATGTCGCAGAGTCCAAGCATAGTCCAAAAACGTCGAAGCTTCTCAGCTCCAAGGGCCTTGGTAAAGATATCCGCTATCTGCTCCTCTGTGCTGACGTAGACCAAGTCGATGTTGCCCGCCAACACTCGCTCTCGAACGTAGTGGTAATGGACCTCTATGTGTTTGGTCCTGGCATGGAACACTGGGTTCCTAGCCAACTGCATGCTACTGAGGTTGTCACAATGGATGAAAATCTGTTGGTCCACCTGCACTCCCAAGTCCTCAAGTAATGTGCGTAGCCAAGCTACCTCGCACGCCGCAACTACTACACCTCTATACTCGGCCTCTGTGCTCGATAAAGCAACCGTAGGCTGCTTTTTGCTGCTCCAAGTAATAGCAGCACTCCCAAAAGAGAACATGAAGCCACTCGTAGATCTCCTATCAACAATGCTACCTGCCCAATCTGCATCTATATACCCATACAATGCTAATGGTGCATCTGCTGCATAGAACAATGCGTAGTCAAGAGTACCTTGCACATACCTAAGTGTGCGTCGTACTCCATCCAAATGTGGCTTCCTCGGAAGCTGCATGAACTGACTCTCCAAGACTACTGTGTAGCTCAAGTCTGGCATCGTGATAGTCAAGTAGATTAGACTACCCACAATCTTCCTGTACATGTTGACATCCTCAACAACATCACCCTTCTCTGCACTCAGCTTTGCATTCACATCCAAGGGAATAGAAATTGGCTTACAATCAGCCATACCATACTTTGACAACATGTCCAAAGCATACTGTCTCTATGATAGCCATACACCCTCTGGAGTCCTGATCACCTCAATGCCAAGAAAGTAGCGAAACTTGCCTAAATCTTTCATTTCAAACTCCTGTTTGAGAAGACCCTTCACATGGTCAATCTCCATAGCATTGTCACCAACAATAATAAGGTCATCTACATATATGGTAATGACCACAATCCCCACATCACTCTCACGTACATACAGTGAATGATCAGCATGAGCTCTCCTAAAACCAATACTGACAAGATACTTGGCAATCCTGTCATACCACACTCTAGAGCCCTGCTTCAAACCATACAAAGCTTTGAGAAGTCTGCATACATAATCTGGGTAACCTGGATCGACATAACCAGGTGGATGATCCATATACACTTCCTCTTGCAACTCACCATTCAAGAAGGCATTCTTTACATCCATTTGATGCATAAATTATCCTCTAGATGAAGCCACTACTATGACAACTCTCACAGTCGTCATCTTTGCCACTGGAGCAAAGGTCTCCTCATAGTCTATGCCATACGTCTGTGCATAACCCTTTGCGACGAGCCTTGCCTTGTGACGCTCAATGTTACCATCAGCCTTATGCTTGGTTTTATACACCCATTTACAGCCAATAGCTTTCTTGCCACTTGGCAATGGCACCAACTCCCATGTGTCGTTTGCTTCCAATGCAGCCATCTCTTCATTCATTGCATCATCCCAATGCACATTTCCAACTGCATCCTCAAAACATGTGGGTTCCACATCCTATATCACCTTAGCCATGTAGGCTTGGTGATGCACTAGATACCCATCATAAGTCAATTTCTGAACTGGATTTCTGACTCTATTAGATCTGCGCGGTCTTGGGTCACTCCTTTGCCCTCTAGCATCTTCTTGTACTTTCCTTACACTAGGTGTCCTGACAGCCGGAATTCCAAATTCCTCATCAAGACTTTGTTCAGAACCATCTGAATCCATGTCTACATGTGAAAAACCTGATGATGCATCAGCCATAAAGGGAGGTTCATCAACCTTTTCCTTTCCTTTTCGTGATACATTCCCTGTACCTGTTGGTGGAGTAACCTGCGTACGTAGTCTACCATTCCATGGTTTCTCAACAGAGCCACGAGAAGAGGACTCTTGTGGTCCACTCAAAACCTGTGACTGTGGCCTCACATTTTGTACAACCACATCATCTTTTACATCAGCCCCAATAGTGCCATGTTCATTACTGTACCAACTGCTCATCTCATCAAAGACTACATCTCTGCTCACTCGTAATTCTCGTGTAGTAGGATTGTAGCACCTGTACCCCTTTTGTTCAAGGGAATATCCCACCAGAATACATTTATCTACTTTAGGATCCAATTTCCTACGCAACTCATCTGGTACATGCACGTAAGCTATGCAGCCAAACACTTTCAAGTGTGCCAAATCAGGCTTTGTACCTGTAAACTTTTCCTCAGGTGTTACATCATGCACCACAGCTGTAGGTGTCCTGTTCATAATGTACATAGCTATATTTACGGCTTCAGCCCAGAAATGATGAGGCATGTTCTTCTCATTCATCAATGCATGTGCAACCTCTGCAATGTGCCTGTTTTTCCTTTCTGCGACCCCATTCTGTTGTGGAGTATATCTTCATGTAAACTGCCTGCGTATACCATGCATTCGCAAAAAATCTAAAAAATCATTGGAGAAGTACTCTCCCCCTCCATCTGACCTCAATGTCTTGATTTGCATATCTGTCTCCTTCTCAATCATGACTTTGAAGTCTTGAAAGTGACCAAACACTTCACTTTTGTTACGCATGAAGTAGACCCATACTTTCCTTGTATGGTCATCAATGAAAGAGACATAATACCTGCAACCATGTATACTTGCAGTATCGGTTGGACCCCAAACATCTGTGTGCACCACCTCAAGTGGCTTTTTACATACATTGCGCTCATGTGGAAATGAGCCCTTTGACTGTTTTCCAAACTGGCATGCTGCACACACTTTATGCATACCATCCACCTTGAATTTGGGCAAACCTTTTACAATCTGTTTTGATTGCATGCTGCGCAATCTCTGCTCATTGACATGGCCAATGCGTTTGTGCCAAATGTCAACATCAGCCACAACACCTGTGCCCTGTGAAAATAATGCAGCTTTTACCTCAGGCATATCTACATTCAGCGTAAACATTCTGCCCACACATTTTCCCTCTGTGATCAGCTTACGGCCATTCTGGAAATCTTCTACATAATAGCCATTTGGATTGAAGCGAACCTGCAAACCCTGCTCAACCATTTGTCCAACAGAAACAAGATTCTTTGTAATGTTTGGGACATGAAGTACATCTGCTAAGTACTTTGATTTCCCACTCTTCGTATTTAGAGGTATGTCCCCTACATGAGCAATGGGGTGAGCTGTGTCATCTCCTGTCTGCACATAGCCTGACACATCTGGTTTGCGCATATCTCTAAACCACTCTCCACGAGACGTCATGTGATTAGAGGCACTTGAATCCACATACCAAACATCATCTTGGGTGGAATTCTCTGCAGTCATTGTATTCATTACATGTTGCATTACAAACATGCGCTCATTTTTGTTGTCATCTGCGTCTCTGCTAGTAGATGCATAGTTGCCCTTGTTAAGTATGGAGCCTGATTTACCCTTGTAATTTTCTGTGGTAAAAGCGCACATTTGTAAGGCCCCCATTATGAGGAGAAGCCATCGTGCGTGAAGGAAAATCACTCACCAGAAACCAAAATTTTCACGGACAAGAATCAGGGGCAACTTTAAAGGCCTCGGGGGCGGAGGCCCCCGAGACTTTTTTTTCACAGGAATATTCTTTTTTGCCAGAATATTATGGCCGGACGGCGGCCGGAAAGTGGTCGGAAAACAACCGGTCGGTTGGCCGGTGGCCGGTGGCCGAATTCAAAAGCGGACTTGTCTTCTCAAGGGCGGCCACACATGGGCGGATTGGAGGGTCTGATTTGGACTTATTTCACAAGGGCGGCTACACATGGCTGTCTCTCATAAGAGAGGGCAACCCTTTTGGCCTATAAAAGGAGGCCATTTCTACACACATTTCATAGTGTGAAGTTGATGCAACAAGGTGAGTGCGAGGTGGTGAGAGTGAAGCAAGGCGGGAGCTCCATTAAGGGTATAATCCCTTTGTAAACTACTTCTTGTTTTGAAGTACTAAACCCATTGAGTGGATGCTTTCCCGTGGACGTAGCCCACATTGGGTGAACCAAGTATATCGTGTGTACTCTCTCTCTCTCTCTACTCTATAATCTCGTGTATATAAATCTGTCTCTTTCCATTAAGTAATCTACTCAATTATCTATTTAGCTACGTCTTATTTCCTAACAAATGGTATCAGAGCAAGGTTTGCTCGTAGCTAAATTATCTCAAGGAAAGGATTCCTTGAATTGAGTGGGAGTTATGGCGGAGGAAGGAAAGCTCAAGATTGAGAAGTTCAACGGCAAAAACTACCAACATTGGAAGATGCAGATTGAAGACTATCTCTACCAGAAGGACCTCTATTTGCCACTAGGCGGTCTTGCGAAGAAGCCCGCAACAATGGCAGATGAAGCATGGATTGTCCTTGATCGAAAGGCACTGGGAACAATCCGGTTAAGCTTGGCATCAACGGTGGCCTTCAATGTTTCGGAGATGAAGACCACGGAGGACTTGATGAAGTCACTTGACGACTTCTATGAGAAACCATCGACATCCAATGATAAGGTATTTCTTATGAAGCGCTTGTTCAATCTAAAGATGGCAGAGAATGGTTCAGTTGCACAACACCTAAATGACTTTAACACAAACATAAGTCAACTTCGATCAGTGAAAATCAATTTCGATGACAAAGTGCGAGCTCTCCTTATACTATCATCTCTACTGGATAGTTGGGACAGCCTTGTGATGGCTGTAAGTAGTTCTATCTCTAGCACAAATACTCTTAAGTTTGATGATGTTGTGGGTGTTCTCCTAAGCGAGGAAATGCGAAGGAGAAGCACAGGAGAATCATCAAGTGCTCCACTATCAGTGGAAACAAGAGGAAGGCTTAAGGAGAGGTTCAAAAACCAAAAGGGTCGTGATCGCTCAAGGCGGAGCAAGTCATGCACAAAGTCAGTTCTTGAATGTTGGAACTGCGGCAAGAAGGGCCACGTCAAGAAGGATTGCTGGTCCAAGAAGAAGAAGGAGACAGAGTCTCAAGACAACAAGCCAACATCGGAGGCCAATGTGGCAGGTAAAGTAGAGCAAGATGCTCTAATTCTCTCATTAGACAATGTGTCTAATTCCTGGATAGTAGATTCCGGGGCTTCATTCCATGCGACACCACACAAGCAACATTTCCAAGACTACACCAAAGGTAATTTTGGGTATGTATACTTGGGAGATGATGAAGCTTGTGAGATTGTCGGCAAAGGTACAGTTTCGATCAAAACTGCTAACGGAAATGAATGGAAGCTTAAAGATGTTAGGCATGTTCCTTCTCTTCGCAAAAATTTGATCTCTACAGGACAATTGGACGATGAAGGTCACAACATTGCATTCGGAAACAAACGGTGGAAGATCTCAAAGGGATCTTTGGTGGTTGCCAAGGGTGAAAAAGTCGGTACACTTTACTTGTGTACTGTTAGAACGCAACCTTCAGCTTGTGCAGCAACTACAGAAGTTGACAGTGCGGTGTGGCACTACCGACTTGGGCATATGAGTGCCAAAGGAATGTAAATCCTTCAAACAAAGAAGCTTATACCAGGTTTGAAAGAAGTGGACTTAGAGTTCTGTGAAGATTGTGTTTATGGTAAACAAAAAATGGTAAAATTTCAAAAATCAGGAAATGAAAGAAAAAATAAAAAACTTGAGTTGGTTCATTCTGATGTTTGGGGTCCTGCAAGTACACCATCACTTGGTGGCTCATTGTACTATGTAACATTCATAGATGATGCGACTAGAAAAACATGGGTGTATGTCATGAAGAATAAATCCGATGTATTTTCCATATTTCAAAGGTGGAAAGCCTTTGTGGAGAATGAAACAGGTACCAAGGTTAAATGCATCAGATCCGACAATGGAGGCGAATATTGCAGCCAAGCTTTTGAAAGCTTTTGTGCTAGCAATGGCATTCGGAGGAAAAGGACAACCCCAAGGACACCTCAACAAAATGGGATCTCGGAAAGGATGAACAGGACAATCATGGAACGAGCACGAAGCATGCGGCTACATGCAGGCCTACCGCTTGAGCTTTGGGCGGAAACTGTAAGTACGTCTGTGTACTTAATCAATCGATCACCCTCAACGGCATTGGATGGGGGAGTTCCAGAAGAGGCATGGACAGGTAAACCGGTGAATTATGCATTTCTCAAAGTGTTTGGGTGTGAGGCTTTCATGCACATAGATAGAAGCCTAAGATCAAAGTTAGATGCAAAGTCCAAAAAGTGTTTCTTCATTGGCTATGGAGAAGGAGACTTTGGGTATCGCCTATGGAATCCTGAAGATGGTAAAATCTTAAGGAGTAGGGATGTAATTTTTAACGAACAAAATATGTACAAAGATTACTTGGAAAGAAAACAAACAAAAGAAACAGGTGATGAGTACATGGAGCTTGAGGACGGTGAAGACTCAAGGACTGCAAATGGTGACAATGTGCAACAACTTCAACCAAATGAGGAGCCTCAACCTATTCCCCGAAGATCTACAAGAGCAAGTAGACCTCCAGAAAGGTTTGTTCCTTCCTTCAACCATCTCTTGATCTCAGATTCTGGAGAGCCGGAATCATATGAAGAAGCTATGCAACATGAATCCAAAGAAGAATGGACGAAGAGCATGCAAGTGGAGATGGACTCACTACATCGCAACCAAACATGGGAGTTGGTTGAGTTGCCTAAAGGTAAGCGGGCACTCCAAAACAAATGGGTGTACAAGCTAAAGGAAGAAGAAGGTGGGAAGAAAAGGTACAAGTCTACGCTTGTGGTAAAAGGTTTTTCTTAAAAGAAAGGTATTGACTTCAATGAAATATTTTCTCCTGTTGTAAAAATGAACTCAATTAGGCTTGTCTTAAGCCTTGTGGCTGCTCATGATCTAAATCTCGAGCAAATGGATGTAAATACGGCATTCCCTCACGGTGACTTAGAGGAGGAAATCTACATGCTTCAACCAAAGGGGTATGAAGTAAAAGGTAAGGAGAAAATGGTTTGCAGATTAAAGAAGAGCTTGTATGGTTTAAAGCAAGCATCAAGACAATGGTACTTGAAGTTTGATCGATGGATGTGGGATCATGGATTCACAAGATGCAACTCGGATCACTGCGTCTACACAGAGAATTTGGGAGATGGGAAATTCATCATCCTAATGTTGTATGTTGATGACATGTTGATTGCAAGTGCTAACATGCATATGCAGGACATCAAAGACCTAAAAGAGGAGCTGTCCAAATATTTTTCAATGAAATATTTAGGTGCTGCAAAGAGGATACTTGGTATGAAAATATCAAGGGACAGGACGAAGAAGACAATAAAGCTATCTCAAGAAGATTACATCAAGAAGGTACTAGAAAGGTTTGCAATGAAAAATGCAAAACCAGTTTCTACACCTTTGGCTGGTCATTTTAAACTAACGAAGGATATGTGTCCAAAGACACAAGAGGAGATAGCCTATATGTCTAAAGTTCCATATGCTGCAGCGGTAGGTTCTCTAATGTAAGCTATGGTCTGGACAAGGCGAGACATTGCACATGCAGTGGGAGTTGTGAGTAGGTTCATGGACAACCCAGGTAAAGAGCATTGGCAAGCTGTGAAGTGGATACTTAGGTATCTAAAAGGGACAACAACAAATGCTTTGTATTTTGGAGGAACTGATATTTTTCGAGAAGGGTATGCTGATGCAGATATGGCAGGTGACAAAGATACTCGAAGGAGCACTACTGGCTATGTGTTCACGGTTGGAGGCACAGCAGTAAGCTGGGCTTCAAAGCTGCAGAAAGTGGTTTCACTTTCTACCACGGAAGCAGAGTATGTAGCAATGAAGGAGGCAAGCAAAGAAATTCTGTGGCTTCACAGATTCTTAGAAGAGCTTGGATTCAAACAAGACAATTGTGTCTTGTACAGTGATAGCCAAAGCGCTATCCATCTTGCGAAGAACTCAGCCTTTCATTCAAGGACAAAGCACATTGAGGTGAGATATCACTTCATATGCACTCTTTTGGAAGAGGGACAGCTAAAGCTAGGAAAGGTGCATACAAGTGAAAATCCTGCAGACATGTTCACAAAGGTGGTCAACAAGGAGAAGTTGAGCTTTTGCTCATCTTCAATCGGCATTCAAGGATAAGAAGCCAGAATGGAAAGCAGTCATAGGTTTGGTTTGGAGATCAGTCTCCAAGTGGGAGATTGTTAAGTATGGAGCCTGATTTACCCTTGTAATTTTCTGTGGTAAAAGCGCACATTTGTAAGGCCCCCATTATGAGGAGAAGCCATCGTGCGTGAAGGAAAATCACTCACCGAAAACCAAAATTTTCACGGACAAGAATTAGGGGCAACTTTAAAGGCCGGAATATTCTTTTTCGCCGGAATATTATGGCCGGATGGCGGCCAGAAAGTGGTCGGAAAACAACCGGTCGGTTGGCCGGTGGCCGGTAGTCAATGGTTGATGGCCGGTGGTCGGAAGTCAATAGCCGGTGGCCGGTGGCCGAATTCAAAAGCGGACTTGTCTTCTCAAGGGCGGCCACACATGGGCGGATTGGAGGGTCCGATTTGGACTTATTTCACAAGGGCGGCTACACATGGTTGTCTCTCATAAGAGAGGGCAGCCCTTTTGGCCTATAAAAGGAGGCCATTTCTACACACATTTCATAGTGTGAAGTTAATGCAACAAGGTGAGTGTGAGGTGGTGAGAGTGAAGCAAGGCGGGAGCTCCATTAAGGGTATAATCCCTTTGTAAACTACTTCTTGTTTTGAAGTACTAAACCCATTGAGTGGCTGCTTTCCCGTGGACGTAGCCCACATTGGGTGAACCACGTATATCGTGTGTACTCTCTCTCTCTCTCTCTCTCTCTCTCTACTCTATAATCTCGTGTATATAAATCTGTCTCTCTTCATTAAGTAATCTACTCAATTATCTATTTAGCTACATCTTATTTCCTAACAGCCCTGTTCTCTCTTTCCACTTGCTTTTCCCTTTGGACAGCTACGTGACATGTGACCTCTTTCACCACAAGTCCAACATTCTCTGCTATTTGGAGTATGTTGTTGCCTGCTTGATCCTGCACCACGACCTCTTTGACTCCCCCTGCCTTGATATTGGTTTCCCCTGCCACCTGTATTGTTTTGATTTGATTGACCTTCCAGAAATTGGCCCCTGCAACCCCTTGGGCCTCGACCACGACCTCTACCTCTACCTCTGTTGGAGTTAGAATAGAAGGCCTGTTCAGAATTATTTCTGCCATGAGAAGAAGATGTGTCAAGGTTATTCTCCTCAAGAATAAGCATAGAAATCTAATCTTGGAACACGGGGATGTCGTCTCTTGTATTCATGGAAGACCTAAAATGTACATACTCATCTCCTAGACCATCGAAGCATGCACGGACAATGTCATCTTCTTCCACTGAGACTTTAATAGATCCAAGAGCCTCAATGATACTCTTGATCTTCAAGGAATAATCATTGATTGAGAGGTTGTTCCTCTTAACCTGATTTAGCTCCGACTTTAGTTGAAGCTTCCTGGCCTTGGTGTTCACCTCGAACACTCTGCCTAATTTTCTCCATGCAATGGCGGGGGTTTCAGCATCCTGTAGATAGCCCATCATGCCATCTGTGATGCTCATAGAAAGCCAATACATCACTTTGCTCTGGCCTTGTTGCCAGTCCCTCAAAGCTTTCCTTTGTTCTGTTGTAGCATTTGCCTCGGGAATCTCTGGTTCCTTTTCATTGTCTCCTACATAGTCCCAATAACCTTTTTCTTTTAGGAAATTTGTTATTCTGAACTTCCATGCAGGGTAGTTATTTTTCTCAAGCTTCTCAGTAACAATATGACTGAAACTGTCAGAAATCTTGAAGCACTAAGACAAAATAGCTGCAATCTGCAAAAACCTACAAATCTGTTGAACCTGCTATCGTGGTACCTGTAACGCTTTCTACACTCAACGAGTGTCCACAATCAAGCGTACATACAACCGCTGTACTTGTACAGTAAATCTCTGTATACTGCACTTTGGAGACCTGTTCAGAGATCTGGTCGTGGATTGCGAACGAAGGGATTGTGATGCTCTTGCTCTCTTAGCCTCTCTTGCCTGCACCAGGCTCTGATACCATGTAAAGAATGAGGATGCAAGAGAGATACACAAGACAAGCACAAAGCACACAAATATGGAAAGCTTCTTCTTCTTCTTCACAGAAAAGAGAGTACAAAATGACTAAGTGCTAAAGCTGAAAAGTAGCACATATGTACATGCGGTCACTAAGTGTGAACTCGCTAGAAGCGTACTAGGCTGGCACTATAAGTGTAGTCCAGCTGTAGAATCACTGGTAGAGATCCTCCGTGTCGGTCACCTAACACGCCAGTGAGTAAATGCCGTAAGCGGCCAAGACCCGTAGTGGATGCCAGCTCAAGGTGTAGAGCTCGACATCTCAACAAAAAAGTCTCGAGGGCTTCTGCCCTCAAGTGCTTCTGCCCTTGAGGCCCCTAAAGTTGCCCCTAAATTTTGGTTTCTGGCGAGTGATTTTTATTTCCGGCGAGTTATTTTTCTTCACGCACGATGGCTTGTCCTCATAATGGGGCCCTTACAAAATGTGCATTTTTACCACAGAAAATTACAAGGGTTAAATCAGTCTCCATACTTAACAACGTACACGTAGAGACTGATCTCCAAACCAAACCTGGACTGCTTTCCATCCTAGATTCTTATCCTTGAATGCCAATTGAAGATGAGAGAGAGAGAGAGTACACACGAGATACATGGTTCACCCAATGTGGGCTACGTCCACGGGAAAGCAGCCACTCAATGGCTTTAGTACTTCAAAACAAGAAGTAGTTTACAAAGGGATTATACCCTGAATAGAGCTCCCACCTCGCTTCACTCTCACCGACTCACACCCACCTTGTTGCATCAACTTCACGTTATGTAGAAATGGCGTCCTTTTATAGGCCAAAAGGGTTGCCCTCTCTCATGAGAGGCAACCATGTGTAGCCGCCCTTGTGTAGACAAGTCCAAATTGGTCCCTCCAATCCGCCCATGTGTGGCCGCCCTTGAGAAGACAAGTCCTCTTTTGAATTCGCCCACCGGCCATCGGCCATTGAATTTCGACCATCGGCCACCGGCCATTGACTACCGGCCAACCGACTGGTAATATTCCGACCACTTTTCGGCCATCGATCGGCCATAATATTCCAGCAAAAAGGAATATTTTGATGAAGGAATATTCCCCTAAAGTTTCCCCTGAATTTTGGCCGTGAAAATTTTGGTTTCCGACGAGTGATTTTTATTTTCAGCTAGTTATTTTTCTACACGCACGATGGCTTCTCCTCATAGTGGGGCCCTTACAAATGTGCGTTTTACCCCAAAAAATTACAAGGGATAAATCAGGCTCCATACTTAACAACGTACATGCACTCATATCTTACACAACATGGATGATACACAAGAGCACACCACCAGGCACAATGATGACACCATTGCCACTGACAACAATGCAAATATGCAACCAGCACCTCGTACAGAATCCACCGCTTCAAATCCATAGCCTCAACCACAAGAACCAGCTCCTAACACCCAACCACTCTCCCAACCTTCAACTACAGAGGATCAAATTACCATGCGACATATTTTTGGTGATCTCCAGCCACTATAGCATGCAAATCACACACCTCTATCGAACCTCGAGGCATTTGCAGCTCTTAACAGACCAACACAGGAAATGGGACCTGGAGCTCATGCAACAACAGCAACTGAAGATCAAGCAACGGCAACTGGAGATCAAGCAACGGCAACACCTGAAGCTCAATCAGCCGCAACTACGTCGTGGAAATTCCCTCTGCAAATCAAAAAAAGGATGATCAAGGTAATACCCGGTGATCCTGTTTCAATAGCACGAGATGCAAAGAGGAGGAAGAGAATAATAGAGTTAGAAAAGAAAGAGGCAGTAGATAGAAAAGCACAAAAATTGCATGAAGAACAAGGCAGAGAGAGTAGGAAGAATGGTAGAGAGCCGAGGCAAAGAGAGACCACTTGGCTAATTTACAAGCACAAACAGAGGCTGAGAAGAGAGCGGAAGAGGATAGGGCTCAGGCCGCCCAACAAGCAAAGGCTGGGAGCTCTAGACCATAAAAAACTCCTCAGAGAGCAAAAAATATGCGAAAAAGAAAAAGGAAAATCTCACACCTGAAGAGCAGCAAGCCCAAGAAGAGAGGAGGAAGAAGTATAAAAATGACCCTCCTCAATGGGCCAAACAAGCGGCTCCTCCACCACCGCCAACAGCATAGAAGAAAAGGCGATGGAAGCCTGGAACAGTTGCTCTACATGAGATCCACAAATATCAAAAGAGCACGGAGCCAATAATACCAAAGGTAGCTTTTTCTTGGGTGGTAAGAGAAATAATGGACAAATATTCAGATTCAGCTACATGTATCTAGCGTGCGGCTCTTTTGGCTTTACAGGATGGCGCTGAGAACATTTTGGTGCAGTTGTTCCAAGATGGTGTATTTTGTATGGTGCATGGAAAGCGAGTTACATTAAAAAATACAGATCTAGCTCTAGAACTCAATCTGAGGAATGAAGGGTGCCTCCATAAGAATTAGTTTTCCCATGTAACCTCTGTTTATCAGATTTATAATCTTTCGATATAATATAAACGACCCAATTTTCTCTTTTTCGGTGTAACTCTAATAGGTAATTGTGTACTTTTTGTTGTTGAAGTATTTGAATTAATCAAGTAGTTAGATTTCAGCTCCTCGACCATCCAAGCACCCGTCTGATGTGGGACGCCTACCGATGAATATTTTGTGAAAAGGAGCCGTTTCGGGTGCGTACGGAGGCCGTGGGACGACCAAAAGCCACGGCAATGACCAATGACGCAGAGCGGGCCGCAAAAATTCCCTCTGCACCACCCGAAACGGCTCCGTTTCACAAAATATTCACCGATAGGCATCCCACGTCAGACGGGTGCTTGGATGGTCGAGGAGGTGTGAATGTGTTGAAGAAAAAGATTTATTAGCAAATATGTGCAATAGAAAAAAAAAGTACATGGAGTGACAAAAAAAATATAGAAGACAAAATTATTGTATATTGCTCTGGATATTACATCATGGCTGGTTGGTTTTCTTGTAAATTACATCTTTTGGTATGGATGAATGACCGACTTGACACTAAAATTTTTGACAATCTCCTCTAGGTTTGTCACCCCTTGACCTAGGCTAAGGCACAGTGGGAGAGGACTAACCAAGGGTGCTTTCCTGTAAAAGCATACAATGCGGCCTCTCGATCCACCAAGATACACTTGTGAGCATTGAGGGTAAGGGAATCTTCAACAAGGATGGCACTTAATGCCTTGCACTTGAGCAGCTCCACAGAACCATGCTTGGAGAACTCTGTGTGTGCAACTCAAATAATGGATGGCCCGAGATGGCTAAGGTAGTGCCACAAGGAGCTATCTCTACCCATAGGATTGTTGCGTGAACCTCCAGTACGCATTGCAAACTTATCAACATGGTATGCGGTCTGCAAAACAATTTAAACAACTTCAACACTTGCTATAGGAAACAATTTACTATCAATAAAGTTAGAAAGTGGATACCTCAGTTTCCTCATCCATCCCTTCAAGAGTTTTCCTTGTAAGGTTGATGCTAGAGGGATCTTCTCCACCCATAATGGTCAGTGGTTTGTGTGGAAGAAAAGCGCTTTCCGGGATGCTTTCATAAAATGAGGCACATGATTTGATTACCATAATTGTATTTTCCACGGTTTGTACTAAATTCTGTTCATTCGCTTGGCCCGGGAGACCTTGATCTTCAAAGTCAATTTGGAAGTTGACCTTCTCTTGCCTTCCACTGGGATCTTTCATGCCCGCATAGATAGCGATCATTGAGAGCGACTCATCTTCTTTCAGTCCTAGTGTCTTTGCAATGTCATCAAGGAACAAGAAGTAACGACCATCCACCACCACTGCATGCAAAGTGAGAATTTGGAGGTCGAGAGCTTCTTCCAACACCTCCTCTCTCTCTATCATCCCATCTTCCTCCTTAGTGGAGCTGGGATCTTGCAAGAGGACAAGTGCCATAGATGCTTCAGCCTGCTCATCAACCTCTTCAACAAATTCATTTGATTCCTCCACAATGGTTACAGGAGGTTTCTAGTCGGCCTTTTCCTTTGATTTTCCCTTCTCCATGCCCTCAAGTACAAGCAATACCAGAACCATGTCCCAAAAGATGAATTGGGTGCCTATGCACTCCATGCCCAAGTCTATGAAGTCATCCTCATCCTCTACCCTGTAGTCCCGCTCAGTAATCCCTTTTATAAACCTCAACAAGCGATAGCGAAAGTTTTTGTCAGCCACATAGAGTTGTTTGAGAAAATCCACTAGCAACCACGCCATGTTAGATCCCTTGAAGACTATTGCATATTCTTCCATGTGCTCCATCATGTAGTCAAGAACGCTCTGGAATCCCTCTACATGAAGGTTAGCAATGGCGTGCATGTCGATCGGCCCCTCAAACACACTAACTAGTTCATGTGCACAATCTACAAGTCCCATCTTCTGTAATTGTGTGAGAAGTGCATCAAAAGATGTTTCCATGGGTCTGTTCGCGAAGAAGATGGGAAGAGAGCTGAAAGCTTTTGTTTTGTGAATGTGAGAAATGAAGTTTAAGACCTACAAAGTGACTTTAATACTCAATGTCACATTTTTAAAGCACTGAAAATTAACATCAAATTAACTTAAAACTATAATTAAACAAAATCACGCGACAAGCAATGAAAGACACCAAAATTGAAAGTCTTCACGCTCAAAACTAAAAAACTTGCATAATTCTTCTTTATCTTGAACAAATTAAAAAATGAGACAGATATTCAAAACACCATATGTATTGGGAGAGAAATGGTTTTAGTTACAAGCTTTTACATTAATACATCGCGAAAAACCAATGTTTTTACATAGAAAGATCTCGAACGAACAACCTTTTCATTGATTACAAAAACATATTGATTTATTAAGATACTCACGAAGGTGACTGGGATTCAATCGTTATTCACCGATATGTCATGCACTGCATTATTGTGGAGGCATATTTGTAGATCAATTCATTCTCAAGGAGAAACATCAGAGTCTAGTGCCTCCCATTCTCCCTTCATCAGCTTCCATCTTCTATAGGGAAAGACAATTGATTACAAAAACATATTGATTGGGCAAGGTATATCTAAGATTAAGATACTCACGAAGGTGGCTGAGATTCCAATCGTTATTCACCGATATGTCATGCATTGCATTATTGTGGAGGCATATTTGCAAATCAATTCATTCTCAAGGAGCAACATCAGAGTCTAGTGCCTCTCATTCTCCCTTCGTCAGCTTCCATCTTCTATAGGGGAAGACAATTGACAAGCTCTGATTCGCAATATGGTATCCGCACACCACATTCCCAGCAACTACAAAGAAATTGATTGTATCTCCCTGGTGGTTGACCACCTTAGTCTGCCATCCAACAGCAAGGAAACTGTTGATCGTACTTTCCCCTTTGCAAGTCCACATTGTTGGTGTCCTATGAAAACTCTGCAATCAAAAGATAAACATAAACACATGAAGGGACATAAACCAAGTTAGGAAGGCTTTATGGGAACCATAGGTGCACTTCATTTGCTGAATACACATCCGCCTCGATTCTCCTTTTGGTTGTTGTGATCAAGGCACTATCAGGCTTAGGCCATTCCATACTCTGCAAGGTTGGTGGATGAACTGGAGAAAAATTACCATACCCAGTTTTCCTAGGTGTTACATAAGTATGGTTATAAAAAAAATGTCCCGTGAAACAAGCTCCATGGATGGACAACCAGCATAGAGCAGCTTGCCAAGGTCAACGTGGATGGCCTCAAAAGTTCCTGTGAAGGACTCTATTGGCTCCGAGTCTACAAAATCAGATGGGAATACATCTTCAAACATGAACAAGCAATGAAAGCCTTATAGAAATCAAAGCAATATATACAACACAAATACAAAATATACAATCTAAAAATTGGACAGAGGAGTGAAATTACAGTGTGCAGGAAACCTCGATGGAGCCATTGTTGCCTCTAACTCAATTCTTTCACCTTGGGTAGAATGTAACGTTTCCATCTTTCTTGCAAAAGGAATCCCTATGTAAAATTTTGGATCCAAGTTTCTCAATGGCAAAAGTTGCTATTTTTAGCAGTTTCTAGTAATCAGATATCGTTTTTGTATTGAAATTCCTGTAGAACTTTTAATTTCGATCAAAGTCATGTTTTGTGAAATTTTTCCATAAACATAAATTTTTGACCACTAGTATGGTCTAGGATTGACCAGCTCGACAAACTGTACACCGACCCAGGTTTCCTTAAACATAGGTTCCGGACGCCAGAAGCTTCTATTTATGGCAGATAATCGTATCTATTATTTGCAGTTCTATCTCGAGTTAGCAAGTTTCAGAATTGAATTTGGGTTAGTATAAGTTTAGTTAAGCCTAAGGTTAGCATTTTCTAAGGTATGTATGCCATGGATGTGGATGTGCATGCATGGGCATGTATGTGCATGCATGGTCATGGGTATGCATGGGCACGTGTCCCCATCATGTATGGCCATGGTTCATGTTCATATCTAGTCTTGTGACAAGTGTTAGGTTAGGCATGGAGAGTGTAGCATGGGAACTAAGCATGGCCTAGATAAGGTAGAGCATGGGTCAAAGAGTGAGGTGCGGCCTAGTATGGGAAATGGAGCATGGTCTTAAGACACCACACCCCCTCAAATTAGAAGAAAACTAGCGCTACCTCCTCTTGTAGGAATTGACTTGTGAGAGAGACAGAGAGAGAGAAGGAGCATAGGAAAGTGGGAAGGGCAAGTGAGGACACCTCACCACGGAATACCACACCTGGCATGGCACTTGGAGGTGTGTGTGTATGTATGTGCAAACCTTATAATTCCAATTATAGCAAGGAAAATAGACCCTCCTTGAGAGAGATTCCTATATAAGTGTAGCTCACCCCTCTCTAGTGGACGCACAATCCCCAAGATAGTGCAAGGAAGTGCTGCTGCTGGAGTGAATTTTTGTGAATCCTTCTCTACATCACATAGTACAAAAAGGAGATCTTAAAAAAGGTTAATTAAATTATGTTTATGCTAATCCTATTTCTCCATAGCCTCTTTTCTCTAGAGGATTCCTATGTTGAGCCTAATTATGCTAGCTGGCTACAACATTAAGTAATCTATTCCGTATTATAATCCATGTGAAGTATTGTCATTGGTTTCCATCCGTTGATTGTATTTCCATTGTTGGATTAAGGAGCACCTTGCTTCTTAGTATATCTAATTTTTCTTAATTGAGCATGTGTTTATGCACATAATTATCATTGCTAGTTAAGAATTTTGTGCATAATTATGTTGTAAAGATCTTTCACCTATGATTCTCTAAGATATAATGAATCTTTTTCTCTTTGTTATGCACCCAAATTGAAGCATAATTAAGGTGATAAAACCTTGATTTATCCATGAAATTAGGGTAAAATTATGAGAATTCTTGCATACTAAAAGATGCATAGTTACAGTCTTGATTTGCACTAGTAAATTATGCATAATCTATGTATGGTAGTGCGGAAGATAATCATTTACTACAGTTGGTATCTGCATGGTTATAGTCTATCATTGTGTGATATATAGATGCATCTAGTTAGTGCAATAATCTTGATCTCATATTACATATGGGAGAGTCTTGGTTATGATAATCTTAGTGTGAGCTTATGAGTAATTAGGGCATAATCATCTCCTTGCTTGCGTACTTATAGTTGTGAAATCTTGTAAATCAGTCTAGTATTAAGTATAAGATTAAGGTTATCCTTGTTAAGTTTTCTCACTGGTTGTTGTGAGAATTTTTGTACCACACATAGTATCTTCATTGGTTGTTGTGGGAATTTTTGTATACTTATAGTTGTAAAAGCTTGTAAATCAGTCTAGTATTAAGTATAAGATTAAGGTTATCCTTGTTAAGTTTTCTCACTGGTTGTTGTGAGAATTTTTGTACCACACATAGTATCTTCATTGGTTGTTGTGGGAATTTTGGTACCACACATAGTCTCTTCGTTTTTCCGAAAGAACTAATCCTAGTAGTCAGAAATGACTCCCAAAAGAACTCGATTTGGTGGTGCTAACGACCGCGAGGCGGGAACTTATAACATGGTGACCAATGATAAAGCGCCAATGAGAGATGGAAATCCGGCCATCTCACGAAGTGACAAGGAGGAAATTCATGAGGTAAGGTGGATTTTATTTTGTAACTTACATAGGCATTGCATTACGATAGTTTTAGAAATGTCTAAACTCTCTGAGATATGTTGGAAATCCAACTGAGACAACGGCATTAGTACTTATGGTTTTCATCTAAATTTAAGTTTAAATTAAATAGTAAAGAAATGCTTTATGGATAGACTATTTTGAGGTAGGAAAGAATGGTTGTTAGGAAAAACTATCTCAACCAAATTTCATTCATTATTCCACTATCGATTTAGTATGAACTCCCTATTGATCATAGGGCGGTAGCTCACGAAGCTATCACAGGAGATAAATCCATGACTTGCTTTTATGCGATGGATATGTCCATGGCTTTCTTTTGATGTGGTGGATACATGATTTTATGAGGAGAGTTACTCCAAGAATTGGGTGGATCATGGACTGATTTACCAGTTGACCATGGGTGGATTTAACACTCTCTGGAGGTCGTCATGACTCCATGACATTGGAATTTTTGATGAAGTATTGTTGTTGAGTACTTTTTCCTTAGAAAGATATGTTTTGGTGCCAAGTTTTCTTGATTTAAGGGATTGTCTTAAGGACCTTGTGTCGATGAAATATAAAGAAGGAATCATAAGTGTTGAACAAAAATGTCTTAGTAATTAGGCCACACAAAGACTCTGTGTGAGTGCGGGGTAGAGGGGGCTTGGCTCGGTGTGCCAAAGCCTACAAGATGGGTGGTCCCGATCAGTCCAGGAACTCTCTACCTTGTGTGATAAAGTATGAAATTAGTTATCTTATTACGTCAGAGTGGTAGGAACGAGGTGTACGTGCCTCTGAAAGTTATGGGAAAAAAGGCACCGAGGTTTTTTCTCCTCTTGGAAGATGAGATTAGGACCGATAGTACGTAGTGATGCTTCCCCTATGGGGTGGAGCTAGATTCCTTTCACTAGAGGCTTGGACTCAACTTGCTAAGTGATAAGAGACCATCCACTGGTTTCTTTCTTAACCAATTTTGGTTTGCTTCCGCATAGGATCTAGCAACCGTCAGGTATAGTCCAGTTCCATTAGGGTGAGACGGGGAGGGGACCTCATAGCATATTTTGAACAACATATGCAGAGTTTGATGTGTAATCTCTCTCTCTCTCTCTCTCTCTCTCTCTCTCTCTCTCTCTCTCACTCACTCACACACACACACACACACACATTTCCATGGCACCACATTGAGAAGTACAAAGGATCATATTAATGTACGTAGTCAAAAAGTATTTGTAAGTACAAATTCTAAAACAGTCTAATTGGGTTGAAATACAAATTTTGGAGATAAGGATCAAAATATCCTCTCAGTAAAAGTCATTCTTATGACCTTCAAATGAGGGTGGGGAGAGAGTGGTGCCCGATGGATTTGGGAAGCTCTTATGGGGTGTTTCATCTATCAACAAAGTGTTGATATCATCATATCGGATATGGATTTGAAAAAAATGTTTATAGTATAGGAATACATTTGGTTTGGTAGGGTGGTAGTGACCATCAATGAAAACACATTCCTTCTGTGAATACAAAAAATCAAACTGCAAACGTTCGATTCCCCCTATGTTGCAAACCATATTTACAAGGGGATTGAGGTTTCTTTGCAGCTTAGAGGACCATATTGCAAACCAGAACCTTGGAAGTAGAAACTATATAAATTCATTGATTCACAGATGCACAATGGCTTTGCGATTGCCTATCCTGAAGTTGTGCAGGTTGACAAGTTCTGCGTGGGGATCATACGGCTCGTGAAACAAAAATAATCCGTTGACGTCTCTATAATTATTTTGTAACACAAATAAGTAGTTATACGATAGGTTGACTTCCATATTATTTTACATTGGTTATTACCGAAAAAATCATGTCAATGTCTAGCAAAGGTCCATATTGGGTTTGCCTATCGTGGAGGTTGTGTTGTCCAATGTTGACATCCTTGAGCTTCTTCTCATTGATCCCTTGTTCCTCTATTGTTTGAGACTCTTGTGTCTCTAGTGTTGAGGGCTCCGTTTCATTTGAGGTAGCTTCTAATGTGCTATTATCTATTTGTGTTTCAAGCATAAACGACTCTTGATTTTCAAGCTCAACAGGTGGAATCATGGCAGAGGTGTGCTCTGCTTGAGGGTTAGAGTTTTCTTTCTCAACCCCTCCCTCTGCATAAAATTCTTCCTTCTAAAACCCTCCAAGAACAGAGGGAGTTTCAACATTTATTTCTTTGTCAGCCCCTCAATCTGTGTGATCTTGATCCTATGTGGGCTTCCCCTCATCTATAATTTTCTCCTTGTCAAACTCTCCCTTTGCAACATTTCTCTTCTCAGAATTTCCTCCCTCCTCTTGCTCCTGTCCTTTCTCATCTGTTCTTATGAAATCTGTTTGCTGGTGTCCCTCATGAGTCATTGTTAACTCTACAATGTGGTCATCCAATAGAGTCTGTTCTGCATCCATAATCACAGGATGTGAGATTGCAAGCAGATGTTTGATTAGGGTGGCACGGTATCGGTGAAAATACTGTATAGTGTACTTTGCAAAAGATAACCAAAAACAAAAAGGCACTGAGACACATTTTTGTACAAATAGTCACAATGTTATAGTAATGCTGTGCAAAATGCATACCTTTGACATGAATGGATTTAGTACAAAAAAGCTCTACAGTATATACTTAGCATGCCAGGAGCCACCTCCATCCACACGAGTTGGAATCCTTCTGTAAAGGCAATGTGACTTCCTTAATTTTTGACTTTTACAGCTCTAGATTTTTGCATAGCCTTCCATATACGTGCAACAATCTTTTTATGCATCTGCAAGCAGGAGGACTTGCTATGAACCCAACACAATAACTGTCCCTATACTTTATCCAAAATAAAACCAATTTATATTTCTCAATACTCACAACATTAATTCTGTATTCGTTCCTTGAATTGAGTTTAGTGTCCATACAACTAACTTGTCAAGTTCAATGCAAACAACGCTCCAATGGTGGTTGCTCTCATATGGAAAAATTATGGTTGCTACTTGCAGCATTGGACAATGGGCAAGCCACTTCTTAAATGTACCGATAGGAGTGTTTTTCATTCTGAAAAAGATAAAAATCTGAGAATCCAAGATATATATTTTTGCATGACTTTGTGCAGGTAGCTGGCTCTTTAAACCCGGCATGGAAGCATAAAGGCTGCAAACAGAACCCTCTGCAAAGATTACTCCCAAGAAGAACTGTGAGGGACATACCCACACTCGACCCTACTCACCTCCCTCAGTCCTCCAGAACGTTCCAGGGAATGACGTAGAACTATCTGCAGGTATCCCTCCCACTTGGGACCGACACTCAGACAGGAATCCAACCTATCTCGAATGCCAACCCAAGGGGGTACATCCCTTCATTCAATGATTCTATCCGCTTCTCATAATCAATCTATCTTTGACAGCTTTCCGCACCCAAAATCGTGGTCCTTAGTCTTGATTCTCTTGATCTTTAACTTGAGGATCTTCTCTTGATTTCTTGTTCTCCCTTGGTTCATGGAGATAACCCCTTTTTCTTGACAAGCAGGCACAACAGTTATCACTTTCCCCTAAGAAGAGGGATCTTGCAATCCTACCTGGTCTCACTTGTCCCCGATTACCCATTTTCATCCCAAGTAGTCCTAGCATTTAACATAAAAAATTTAAATGAAAATCCGGCCATCTGACCCTCCGGATCCGTCCACCCACCGAACCATTTCATGAAAATCCCTTTCCGAGGTAGTACTTAACTACTACAAAATCAGGAAGACAGCAGTCTATCAGACATCATCAAACAACAAGCACCATGCACTCTGTTGCATACCCTCGTTCAGGAAAATTCATCTGGTTGCTCCCACTAGATCTTTATTTAGAAAATTCTAATTCATTTCCTTTCCTTTATCTGCTATAATTAGCTTGTAACTAGTTTCCTAACTAATCATGCAACACATTTAGTTTCAACCAATTCATCTTGCCTCTCCATTCAGGCCAAGATAATCGGTTACAAGCCATCAAAATGGCAGCACCTTCATAATATTTCCCAGAATTAAGTGCTTGGGAAACGCTCATCAAGTAATTTAATCATTCCTTCCTAAGCATTTTATTTCGAGAGGTATAGCACCATCTGGTGACAGATGCACACGATAGCCCCTATATTCCTAGCCTTTCCAGTTCCTTTTTAAGCAACCAAGTCAAAAAAATTTCCTTAATTAAATTCACATCATCCTCCATGAGTATGACCTTCTCATCCAACTATTGCATCAGGTCATACCCAGATTATGGCCGATTTTCAATAAGATACCGCGGTACTTCACCCGGCCGGGCAAAAATAAAACGAACCCATTCATCCCTTATCCCTTGGGCATGAATGACCTAGGTGTAACAATTTGCCGGTTATGCTGCCCTGACCGAAAAGGGTCAATCTTCGTCAATTTCCTCAAGAGAATCCTTGCAATGGGCCGGCCTTTCAATCAAATTGACCCCAAGAAGATCCATCTTGGTTTCCGGTCATTTTCAAACAATCTTCAAAACTCTTAGTTAAATCTATGTTTTGCAATGGGCTATCCCTTACCACCTCTCGGGATTCCTTTTTAACTCCTAGTTGATAATTTCCAGGTTCATTTAGTTATCAACCTGAGTTTGTACTTTCATTAATTATCTACCATCCAAGTTTATTTAGAAAATACAAGCGAGTTTTTGCCAGAGGCATTTGATGGTTAATGTCTCTTTGGAAATGCCAACTTTTTAAGTTCAATCCCCGTTTTGTACGATTCCCAGGTTTTTGCAATCCTTTTCCATCCATGGGGCATCTCCATGGAAGCTTGTAGAGTTTTCGGTTCAAACAACACGGAGATCAATTCCGCGAAGTTATCCCCTATCTCCCCCATCCTGTATTTGCAAACAAACTTGAAATTGACAACTTTTAGAAATTCTCTTCAATACCACAAATTGAACTACTTCTATTGAGCTTACACAACTATTCTTTTTTTATGGTGCCTAGCTTTCCATTTAAGAAGCTATAAGATCATCCTATAATTTATGAGTCTTCTAGCTTTCCATTAAAGCTTAAACTTAAAATACAAGGTAGTCACGAAACCTTACACCTAAGTGCAAAGCTACCATTAATGCTTAGCTTAAGAGTGCAAATCTACCTTGAAACTTAACTTAATGATGCATAGATACTCTTAGCACTTAACCCTAATTGCAAGGTTTCCATTAAAGCTTAAACCTAAAATACAAGGTAGTCACTAAAGTTTACACCTAAGTGAAAATTTACCATTAAAGCTTAGCTTAAGAGTGAAAATCTACCTTGGAAGATTAGCTTAATGATGCATAGATACTCTTAGCACTTAAAAACCCTAATTACGAGGTTTCCATTAAAGCTTAAACCTAAAATACAAGGTAGTCACTAAAGCTTACATCTAAGTGCAAAGTTATCATTAAAGCTTAGCTTACGAGAGCAAATCTACCTTTAAATCTTAACTTTATGATGCATAGATACTCTTATCACTTGACCCTAATTGAGAGGTTTCCATTAAAGCTTAAACTTAAAAATGCAAGGTAGTCACTAAAGCTTACAACTAAGTGCAAAGTTACCATTAAAGCTTAGCGTATGAGTGAAAATCTACCTTTTAAGCTTAACTTAATGATGCATAGATACTCTTATCACTTGACCCTAATTGCGAGGTTTCCATTAAAGCTTAAACCTAAAAATGTAAGGTAGTCACTAAAGCTTACACCTAAGTGCAAAGTTACCATTAAAGCTTAGCTTACCAGTGCAAATCTACCTTTGAAGCTTAACTTAATGATGCATAACTACCATTAATACTTAACCCTAATTCCAAGGTTACCAGTATGTTTGCACGATTTTGAAAAAATCATGAATTATATAGAATCTCTCAAGATACGAGCTGAAAGGGGCCGTGTGCCGTCAAGGAAAGGGGCGCAGGCAGGACGCGCCAGCTAAAGGCGAACACTCTCAGGAGGGTAAAGGGGCCGTGTTGTGTCGGGCAAGGGGTGCAAGCAAGAGGTGCCAGGTAAGGGCGAGACGAAGGCGGGGTAGAGCATGAAGGGATTCAGACGTGGAGGGTAGGACAAGGCGCATGTATTTCAAAAAAATATATGTAAGTCTTTAATACTTGGACACCTAGCAGCTCGGGTTGGGGTGGTTAGAGCGACGAATAGTTTGTAATCTTGCCGCCACGGTTTGAATCCTTGCTTTATGAAGAGCTTTTGCTCCACATGAGGAGAATCAAATGGATCTCAAAGGCATCTGTGAAGGATTTGGGGGAAATCTAATAACAGAGACACCAGTATAATAGTCAAGGATGCACATAAACCTTCCTAGTATTCAAACACATGAATTAATTAATCCTACTAGAAATGAAGATTACCTCCTCTAAACAAGAGGGAAGTGGGGTTGAAGTCCTTCTTGAAGAGATGTGAGGCTCAAGGAGGAAGGAAAGGGATTTAGGATGAAGAGGAAGGAGAGAGGAGCTTCTTCACAAAACCCTCAAGGGTTCGGCCTTCAAGAGAGGGAGAGACCAAGAGCAAGGTTTAATGGAAACCTTGATTTACTTAAGCATAATCTTGAGCATGGAAAGTATGCAAGTAGCTTAGCAATATGTGTGTGTAAAATTACAAAGGAGAGGGGGTGCTTATATAGGAAATGGTGGGTATTCTTTTCTCAATTCCTATTGGACCCCAATTCTCTTCTGAATTCCTGTTGGACCCCAATTCTCTTCTCAATTGCTATTTGACCCCATTTCTCTTGTCAATTGCTATTGGACCCCAATTCTCTTCTTAATTCCTATTGGACCCCGATTTTATTCTTAATTTTTATCTCTTAACTTTATCTTTCAATCAAGTTAGTCCCCTTTTCTCCCAGTTCTCGATCTAGATCAGTTCCCATGCGGCTTTTGATGAAGACTCGTATAAAATAATCTTAATCCTTTTGGAAAAATATAGGGATGACGTAATTTCTTATCCGAAATATCCTTGTCTTTTCATTCTGGAGTAAAGTCTCGTTGTCCGCATGACTTCTTTGTCGGTCTTGCTTTTTCTAAATTATTTTCTAGGTTGAAAAATTTCTGAATGTCTCTAGGGTTTAGGGAGGGACCTTACAAACTCCCCAACAAAAAGAAAGAGCTGCCCTCAGCTCGGGACATGCTTTAGAGAGTAGTCAGACTCAATCTTCGATCAACTTATCATTGAAGATGGTCAATAACTTTAGGGTACTTAGATTAAAGGATAGTGAAGTTGGTATGGACCTTGAATAATACACTTATTTTCCATTTTTAGCGCTGACTCAAAAGTCTTAATCATAAAGAAGTCTTAATGACTCGGGGTTACTTTAATTACTGAATGTGATCTTACTGGATATTTTTCCTTTGGTGTGGTCAGATTTGTTTCTCTTGTGAGGTTTGAAGATCATTTCTTCACTTCGCTCTCCATCTAGCCTCAATACGCTTTGTAAAATTCTTACCTAGACTTTAACTTTTTCCGTTTTGAGTGTTGACTCATTTTTTCTATTAATATCATCTAACTGATACCATGTTCTTGACAGTTAAGGATTTCATACTAATCTTTCGATTAATTTTGCAATATCTCCTTGTGTACCGAATTTATTTCGTCCATCCTTATTTCTCTTATCTCTATAGCTTACTATCTCATCTTTCACTTGGTAATCAGATATTTCATGTATCATAAGAATTAGACTTGCAAACACCATTAGACGATTTGAATCTCAAAAGAATCGACTAACTAGAGATGCTTGAATTCCATAAATATGACGATTGATTACATCCACATAAAAATTACATCAAAAGTGCCATCGATATCTTGAAGAATAATTATAAGTTCTTCCCAAGAACCAACCAAAAATATGATCAAGGGTTTGAAAAAAAGGGAGATATTGATTTGATTCTAAAAGGTCCACAATATCTGAATACAAACTTACAAAATTTCCCTAGCTTTAAGGAGTTGTGTTTGGGTTTGACTATGAGGAAAACTTATTCATGTTTGCTAAAGCTTCTAGCGGATTGTTGAAGATTAGTGTAGCTCATCTGCCTATCACTAGCTCTCTTCACGTTGTCTCTAATGACTAGAAGTTGATGATCTATCTCTTCTAGGGTAGACTTAGTGGCAGGAACATGAAGAGCTGGGTCGGCTAATCGAAGAGGGACTAAACATTCCTGACCATACAAGGCTTTAAAGGGTGACATTTCGAGGCTGCTATGGTGAGAAGAGTTATAAGCAAACTCAACTAGGGGAGAAACTTGATCCATTTCTAGGGCTGCTGGTTGCAGTATGCTCGAAGAATATCTTCAATGACTTGATTCACTTTCTTAGTTTGACCATCAGTCTCCGGATGATATGCTGAGATGAGATTCAGTTGGGTACCCAGAGATCAAAACATGGCTTGCCAAAACTCATAAGCAAATTTGAAATCCTGATCACTGATGATTCTGCGACAGGGATTCCATGTAATCTTACTAACTCGTTGATAAATACTTGGGCTATGTCGATGACAGTGGCTGTCTGCTTGAGTGGAATTACATGAGTCACCTTAGTGAGCTTATCTACTATGACAAAAAATAGAATCATAGTTTCCAGTTGTCTTTGGAAGACTTGTAACAAAGTCCATACTCAGACATTCCCACTTCATCTGAGGAATATCTAGGGTCTGAAGCTTTCCAGGTAGTAAAGAAGACCATATAAATGCTCCCTCGTATTCTCAGCTTGAATCTCTTGCAGAAGAGGTCTAAAATAGGGGTCTACCTGAATTTCTTGCTGAACTTCTTTGGGTAAAGAAGATCTAAGGAGTGAATTAGTTAGGGTTGATGAGGACATGACTGCTGGTCAAGAGGTCTTTGAGTCTATTGAAGGCAGCATCTCTCCCCAACAAAAAAAGAAAGAGCTGTCCTCAACTCGAATAAAATACGTAATTGATGAAGCTTCTTGGATACGTCTTGCGATTTAACTTCTTGTTAACGCTTTCAACTTGACTTCTCTTACACTTCTTCATCCCCAAAAATCTACTAATATAATATTGGATTCATGGGAAATCTTTCTTAATAATCTATCTTCTTGAATAAGTCATCGTGTTTGTGGCTTCTTCGATATGCCACTTTCTCTTTATAAGCTATTGATAATACCTTCTTTATCAATGCTTGTTATCCTCTTATTTTTGCGATCTTCACTCTTTTGTAACTTAGTCATTTTCTTATCTGATGGCGTCTTGGCAAGAAGACTTGGTTCTTTCAATATGAATCTCTCACTTACAGAGTGCAGATGAGATAGTTAAAAGACAGTTGTTAAGATCTCCTCTTTCCTCATCCAATATTCTTGTGTCAGCCAGACGATATGAAAGACATGGTGACATCTCACAAGAGTGACTCTTTGGGGTAGAGACCATTTCCGCAACAATACCCGACTTGCTATGGTTACAGAGGCTCTGGGACTTGGCCCTCGATACTACTACGTCAAAAGGACACAAGATCTTGGGTTCTCCGCAAGGTTGTTCTTGCTTGTGGGTGAAAGCATGTTAACCTGTCATGCTTTTTCATGTCCCGGACAATGCTAACTAGCACAATTTTGACATATGCTAACTAGTACAATAACTTGAGCTACATCTCCAAGATCTATGACATATGATATATCAATAGAAAGCACTTGAAACAAGGAATCCAAATGTACAACCTCGGAAAATTTTTGATATTATTTGTAAAAAAATTATCGGATGCCCAAGTTTTTGAAGATGTGCTAACTTGAAACTGTTAACTAGCACAAAAAGCACGACAGGTTAACATGCTTTCACCCTTGTGCAGTTTATCCCCCATTCCAAGATTTGCCTCGATACCATCTAGTGTCTTTCTCTTAGAGGTCCCTTTCTTTTGTCAGCTCATACCCAAGAAATTGCTCAAGTTGTTTCTCGTAGAAGCATTCCATAGGGTGAGCGTCCTAGGGTGAAAGCATGAATAGGTGGAAAGCTATATATGTGATATAATTAAATAGCATAGCATGACATTGGGGGTGTGGTCACTAGTGCCATATTTCAGACGTCCAAATTTATATTCTAAAAAATGTTTTACTAAAAAATTCAGCCTTCACACACCCACTTTGTTTCATGAGTAGTTGGCAGTTTCAAACACCGTGCCCCCCGACCCCCCGCCTCTCTCTCTCTCGCGCGCGCGTGTGCTCAAGGTCTACTGTGCTTAGAGCTTCTACTGTGCAAGCTTGGCTACTTCAAGGACAACTGCAGTAACCGCCCTCTTCTCTTCGAGGTATGTCTCTCCGATTGAACATGTACACTCTCTACTGCTTGAGCACGCGCGCCCCACCTGGGATCATTTAGCTACATTAAGCTGCATTTGGACCTGCATGAGTGCCACACCTTGCTCATTTGCAACAAGAGGCGAGCTCCCAAGGTAATTTGCTAGTCCACAAGCTGCATGCAATCTTGGGGAAAATCCCATAGCACATCACCTTGAATTCCCTACTTACAAGAGCAGGCCCATGAAGTTCTTGTTTCTTTTTAGTAGGGATGATAAGCGAGGACACACCACGTCTCATGAGTTCATTGGATGATGTGCAGGTATATCACTTGAGACTGCATCATGGCACCTTCCTCAAAGCATCCGATTCAAGCAACTAACAATCTAGTTAGGAACATTGAACCACCTATGCATACGAAGTTTTGTCGTCTTGCCGAGGAATTTCATATGGAGCGTGGATTGCCATTGGAGGGAGTTGATCCGCATAGCTTGATAGGAAACAATGACATCTCTGAGGAGGACTGGGAAGCTGTCTTTATATGCCCAAAGCCTGTTCCGGGTAGCCAGAAGAAAGTGAAGGCATACCATGCTCGGTCGGTGTTCTTACAAAAGATTGTGTGGAGACACTGGGATGTCTACCAGGAGGGTCCCTTCATGTATGAAGTAGGGACTCAATTTGCAAAGGCCTTTGCATTGGAAAACTACAATGAATCTGGCAAACATCAAATTTCTTGGGCTATCTTTGCAAAGAGGGCAATGAGAGCCTCAGAAGAAAGACACAACTTGCAAAACAAGATCAAGAGGTGTGAAGAGCAGATGAGTGGTAGAGAGAGAGGTTCCAAAACCACTGCTGCCTCTACCAGATCATCATTGAAAACAGAAGTTACGTCTGTACCATTGTCAAGCGTGCCTACAGGAGGATGCCTGGTACAGTTGGCAGAGGAGGATAGCAAGGCACTTGCAGAAATGAAGAATATTGCAGAGGGCATATTGCAAGACTATAAGTCAAGACTTGAGGGTGCAAAGAAGCAGGTAGAGGATCAAGTCAGAGAATTGCATAGGGCTGAGGGTGCTCAAAGCTCAAACACTTTGGCCATAAAGTTGCAAACGGAGATTGATTGCGTGCAAGACCCTGTAGCTCGACAATGCCTGATTGATTTGATTGGACAATTCTCGAGTACTACTAGAGAGAACGTTGCTGAATTAGAAGCCAATGTGGCTAAAGCAAAGGTGCATACCCTCCTACATGTGCTTCACTTTGTTTTGGAGTATGTGGTTCACTTCCATGTGGTTATGTGGTTAGAGTGTTATGGATTGTATGGTTATGTACTGTATGAGCATATTCTATTTCTTCTATGTGCTATATAGCACAAAATATGTGCTATATGGCCACAACATAGCCATCATCTTCATGGAGTGGGTGGTTATATGCTATGTGCTATGTGCTATATGGTCACAACATAGCCATCATCTTCATGGAGTGGGTGGTTATATGCTATGTGTGGTTATGTGCTATGTGCTTTATAGTTCAATCTAGGTGCATCATGTTCACAATAGTACCCTCATCTATTTGGAATGTGTGTGATTCTATGCTATGTGCTTTGTGTGGTTATGTGCTATGTGATACATAACACAATGGACATGTGTAATATGTGCTATATAGTATACCTGTTTGCTATATGCTCACAGTATAGCCCTAAAGTGTGTGTTAAATATTGATATGTGCTACATAGAACAATCTTTTTATGTGCTATGTGCTAATTAAATAGCACATTTTGTGTGTTATATGTTCACAATATAGCCCTGGAGTGTGTGGAATAGTGAATTGTGCTATATAGCACAATCTCTATTTTTGCTATGTGCTACATAACACATCACTAATTGTGATATGTGCTACATAGCACAATATTTGTGCTATATGCTATGTGCTATGTCTCATATAGCCCATTGTATATCATATACCCAACAATATTGTGCTATATAGCATATATAGAGAAAATGTTTGGGCTATATCTGGTATTTTAAAAAGTCTCTCTGCTATGATCTACAGTGCATACTCTATGTAGCACTTATAGCACATTATTCTTGGACTGTGCTATGTGCTATATAGCATAGTGCATATCATATACCACATCAATCTTGTGTTTATAGCATATAGAGTAAGTGATTGTCTTATATGTGGTATTGCAAATAAGGGATAAGATTCACGCTGCATATTCTTTTCAGCAATCTGCTTTTGCTGGGTTATTGAGACTTAAATTAGATGTGTTGTCTTCTTTGTTTCAGAGGCACTACTTGCAGAAGTAGAGACCAACATAGCACAGGAATCAGAGCACTTTAAATTTTGTGTTACCATGGAGAGGACTTCACATAACGTGGGAGCGAGTTTGATGAAGCCTTTTCCTCCTATGGATTTTAAGCAGAGCATTAGCGAGATGGCACTTAATGGGTTCTACCATTGTGTAGGATGTGGATTCCCGTTCGATGCCAGAAGCTTGGATGTATTCTCCCTGCCTTGCACCCATGTGTACCATATGCTATGATTCGTGCATGTATGTAGGGACTATGGCTATTGTGTTGCACTAGATCGCAACATGTCTGTTCCCCCTAGAGCTAAGCATATGATTGGTCTGAAGGTGAACAGTGAGATGAAAGAATCAAGTGCAGGTAGTCACTGTGTCACTACTATTGCAGGCCCTCTTTCCATTGGTAGTTTAATCTCTTGCATTTAATGAAATCATTTGCAGGTACAGACATTGCAGCAGAGACCTGTATACAAGAATCATTGAGGACAAAAACAAAGAGAGACTCTACGCAGGCCACTGGTAGGTACCAAAATCAGTATTTATGTGTGTATTTTGGGATACTCCAAGTGAGACTTTGTAAATAGCTTGCTTTGTAGAACAATCATTGCATGCTTGCTCCAACAAGACGATGCATTCCACAAGGAAGAATGGCTTGATTACCCCAGGGATGCAGCCAGGCGTTGAAGCGGAGTCTACCCGCGGGATGCAGCCAGCCCTTGAAGCGGAGTCTGCCGTAGGGGATGCAGTACGTGGAGTAGTAGAAGACATCTTGATGGAAAAGTCTTCTGCATTCAAATCACCTAGGCAACAACTAACCCCAAGAAGGCTGTTGCGTTCTCCGTTGAGTGCCAAAGCATCACCAAGTGTGGACACTAGAGATGATGCATCAAATGAGGCAGTTGCAGATGTGGTGAAAGCAACACCCCCTCCATCGGGGAAGAAGCCAACACCAAAGCGCAAGAAATCGACTCCCAAGAACTTAGGTGGAAGTCCCACAATGGATATACCTCTTGATTCATGTAGGAAGAGAAAGAAACCAAATCCAAAGCAATGAGTGTGTTTTTTTTGTAACTTCATGCAATTAGAAGATGTCTTTAGAAGGCATGTGCAATCCATTGCACCCCTATTGCATCCATGCTCATTGATGAATCAAGTGTTGGAATTTGTTAGTGACATGTCTCTTAATTCTTTGCATCAAGTAGTTGCAAACTATTTGATTTATTTTTTGTACATGTTTAGTAATATGTTTCTACTTTCTCTTGTCGTAGATAATTAAGAAGCTGAAAAAAGAGGAACTTGCATGAGACGCACTCGCTCTTCAGGGTTTCTAGATGAGGGGTCTGTAGGTTCACTGACTCAATATTATCCTGTGAAGAATCCAAGAAGGGGTGCTACAGCTTCCAGGGGGGTTACAGGCAAAAAAAAAGTGTCTTTTGATACAGTTGAGGGGTCTGTAGGTTCACTGGCTCAGTCTTATCCTGTGAAGACTCTAAGAGGGGGTGCTACAGCTTCCAAGGGGGTTATAGGGAAAAAAAAAGAGTCTTTTGATACAGTTGATCCCTGCACACCTACTAGTACTGCTGAATTTGTTCCAAATGTGCCTAATGCAGTTGATGTGCAGGTTGTGCATGATGATGTGCATACAGATTTGACCGTGCTAAACTTGAAAAGGGTACATTACCCACCCCCACCACAGTTGAATCTGGCACAGATGCCATTGACGATGCTATGGTAGTTGATGCCTGCACAGATGCCATTGATGATGCTATGGTAGTTGATGCCTACACAGATGCCATTGCTGATGCTACGCTAGTTGAGGCCTGCACAAATGACATTGTGGATGCTATGGAAGTTGATGCTTGCACAGATTCTACTGTTGATGGCAATGTTAATGATGGTGGAACAGAAAGTAATGTTCATGCTGTCATAGATGCCCTTCTTGATGCAGTTGTGGCTATGGGTACAGATGCCACTATTGAATCTGGCACAGATTCCATTGATGATGCTACCTCAGTCGATGCCTGCACAGATGCCATTGTTGATGCTACGGTAGTTGATGCCTGCACAAATGACATTGTGGATGCTATGGAAGTTGATGCTCGCACAGATGATGTTGCTGATGGAAATGTTAATGATGGTGGAACAGAAAGTATTGTTCATGCTATCATAGATGCCCTTCTTGATGCAGTTGTGGCTATGGGTACAGATTCCACTATTGAATGTGGAACAGATGCCATTGATGATGCTACCACAGTTGATGCCTGCACAGATGCCATTGCTAATGCTACGGTAGCTGATGCCTGCACAAATGACATTGTGGATGCTATGGAAGTTGATGCTAGCACAGATGCTGTTGCTGATGGCAATGTTAATGATGGTGGAACAGAAAGTATTGTTCATGCTGTCATGGATGCCCTTCTTGATGCAGTTGTGCCTACGGATACAGATTCCACTGTTGAGGATACCAGAGGCATGGGTGAGGAGGTCCTCATTGAGAGAGAAGCTGGAACACGTGAGGCAGTGGGTGCAAATGATGTCACAGCTCAAGCCCAGGTGGTTTGTCCAAGTGATGCAGCTGATGACATTGTTGATGCAGAGGAGACAAAGGGTACAGATGCCGCTGTTGAAGATATGGGAGGCTTGGGTGAGGAGGACCTCACTAAGAGAGTACCTGGAATAGGCTCAGCAGTGGGTAACGGTGATGTAGCGGCTTCTGCCGACACAATTGAGGCATACTACAGAGCAGTTCAATCGGGAGAGGCAATGAGAGAAGTTCTCGTGGCTGCTACGGACATGAAAGAGGCAAATACACATAATACAACTGAGGCATGTATAGAGCAGAACAATGAGGCAGGGAAAGGCGCAGAGGTGCCCACTGATAGAGCAGCTCAATCGGGAGAGGCAATGGGAGAACATTTCATGGCTGCTAAGGACACGAAAGAGGCAGTTGCACATGATACAACTGAGTCTTGTACAGATCCCACTATTGGGAATACCAAAGGTAAAAGTCCAGAGATCCCTATGGGTCGAGTGGCTGCTACAGATACAGATCAGGCAGGTACAAAGAATGCTGATAAAGAGGCCAAAAATGGACATGAATATGAGAGGCAAGAGAGGCCATGTCTTGTGGTAATGCCAGTACAGATTCTTGCACTGCCTCCTGCGTCTTTTGAGGACAAGAAGAGAAGGGAAAATTTATGCATCGTACTGGATGTGAATGGGCTTCTCATAAGGAGGTATAAGGTCTCCTTCTATAAAGGAATAGCAAGAAGCAGTATTCCTGATTGGGCAAGATCAAGGTATCAGGTAGTCACTGTGCCAAATGCTACAGGAAAGATGCAATTTGAATATGTGGTCAAGCCCAATGCATCAATATTTTTGCATGCATAATCAGCGGGCACCCTAAATGTTGCGTCAGTGGATCTATTCGTAGAATGCCACCGCATCAACTTTGCAATGGAACCACAACGAAACATGCTTTTTATCCTAGGAATAATAGGGAAATGCTGCAACACTTTAGTTGGCACCGTCTCCCCAACTGCATCTTGTTTGTAGCGCATTGCTCCGCACTTAGGACACGACAGACAATCTGCGAATTCATTGCAAAAAAGAATGCAATCATTTGGACATGCATGAATCTTGTTGTAGTCCAAGCCAACTGAGGTCAGAAGTTGCTTTGCGTCTGGCCTGGAGGGGGGCATTTCATTGCCAGCCGGGAGAAGTTGCTCCCGCAATAACCTGTTTAAGCCACATTAAATTAAAAAGCTCTCCGAGCACATCACCATTGCAATCGGAAAATCTATTTTGTAAATTACGTACCTAAGCAAAGCGGTGACGCTTGCATCTGACCACCCGTACACTGACTGAAGATTCAAAAACGCCAGACAAGTACGAAGCACAGATATTTTGGCGTCTTTGTAGATTGGTTGACGTGCCAACTTCCTCAACATGTCTTCAGGAGATAGGCGCACGGCTTCTGGTGCTGCTTCGTTCGCGTTCTCCTCGCTTGTCTGGAAGAAGGCATCCAACCTCTCCTCCATGCTGTCGTCTTCTGTCTGTAAGCCCTTTTCTGCTTCCATCTATGGCTCTATATTGGTCGGACCTTCACGCATAATCTTTTTTCTCTCTCTCTCTCAGATGTAGGTGCTATGTCGCGAAAATCAATGCCCGTTCCGTAGGAATCATATCGCAGATTCTGTACAGTTTCTCTAGCAAACTCTCCGTACTTGTGCACATGCTCATTACATATCCTACGCTTGCGCAGGATTTGATACTTGCAGAGCGTGCACGAGCATGCAATCTTTTCCTCCATGTTAGTTGATGACGTTGCCATCTACAATGGTTATTAATGTTTTTTTAATATATATATATATATATATATATACTCCTCACAATGTAAACTACCTCGCATTCTCTAGTCTTGCCCAATCTCCGTACACCTCGGTCCAGAGGTGTATGGAGATCAGGACCACCGGGTCAAAATCTCGTCTTTATTGGTCAAATCCTATATGGGTAGACACATACGTGCACTCCCAGGTGTACATGGCAATGCATGTAGCAGACAAAACCCCTTTGCCTCTTTTAGTTCCATAGTTTCTTCTCTGTCTACGAACCCACCTGCCTCCATTCCGAGGTAGCCTGTCAGAGAAAGCTTTCCAATGCTGCACTTGATGAATCATATATTAAAGCATGACCATTTTTGTAATGTTCCGTCTATTTGAAATTTTTCGCACAGGTTTTTCCAAGGATATTATGCCCATCCTGGTGTTTTTTTCACCACATGCACAAGCCATGGAAGTTCTCAGCCCAATGAAAGTTTTCTACCTGATTGTAAACTGGACGGGGCGTCCATGTCCAAGCCAGAAGATAATGTGGAGATGCATGAGCAACTTGAGAAAGATTCAGAAGCCTTGCATGGTTCTTGCTCAAAAAGTGATCTCGATCTCTCTTTCTCTCTCGATCTCACTCTCGCTATCTCTCTTTCTCTCTCTCTCTCTCTCTCTCTCTCTCTCTCAATCTCGCTCTCGCTATCTCTCTTTCTCTCTCTATTTCCTTATTTTCCTATCTCTCTCTCTGTCTCGCTCTTCACTTCTCTACCCCTCTCTCTCTCTCTCTCTCTCTCTCTCTCTCTCTATATATATATATATATATATATATATATATATATATATATATATATATATAACTCTCTTTCTATATATCTCTAGCTATTTCCTATCTCTCTCTCTCCTTACCTCTCTCTCTCTCTCTCTCTCTCGCTCTCTACTTCCCTATCTCTCTACTCATCGAACGAGCGACTGAGCTAGGGAGATCTAGATGTCCATGACTGCGGAGGACTACACAACATCGACAGAGGCTCCATCAGAGGATCCAGCTGGGTCACTTTGGCTCGACATGCATAACGCCCGGTCAGACTACTGACCATGGAGGAGATTGATGAGATCCGCCAATGACAGCTGCTGGATCTCCTATGATCTACCTATCCCAGCTAGCTGGTTTAGCCGTTTAGTCCATACCCAGCAGTTTAGGATTCCATAATATTTTATTTTGTCATCTTCTTACTCTGACTTTCTATCAGATCCATCACATTGTAACTTTGTTGTCTCATGTCTCATAGGTCACTTTGGCCTTTCGAAGACGTTAATATAACATTTCATTTCATTTCTCTTTTTAATTATTTTTCTTTAATTTTAATTTCCTAAGCATACATTAATTCTCTATCTCTCTCTCTCTCTCTCTCTCTCTCTCTCTCTCTCTCTCTCTTTGATTACCTACACACACACACACATTTCTCTCTCTCTCTCTCTCTCTCTCTCTCTCTCTCTCTCTCTCTCTCTCTCTCTCTCTTTCCTACACACACACACACACTTCTCTCTCTCTCTCTCTCTCTCTCTCTCTCTCTCCTTCCTACACACACACACACACCTCTCTATCTCTCTCTCTCTCTCTCTCTCTCTCTCTCTCTCTCTCTCTTTCCTACACACACACACCGCTCTCTCTCTCTCTCTCTCTCTCTCTCTCTCTCTCTCTCTCTCTCTCTCTCTCTCTCTCTCTCTCTTTCTCTCTATTTCCTACACACACAGACACACACACACCTCTCTCTCTCTCTCTCTCTCTCTCTCTCTCTCTCTTTCCTACACACACACACACACACGCGCACGATGTAGAGAGAGAGAGAGAGGGGTTGGGGGGGGGCATAATACCTGCAGAGCAGGTGGAGGCCAAGATTTGAGCAGAGCGCAACCAAAAATGGCCCCTGCTGCTCGCGGGTTTCGCTTTTTTCCCCCAAATTTTTTTGCGTCGCTATACGCGTCAATATACGTGTGGGAAATAAAGCCTTTCTACGTGTATATCGACGCACAACGCGACTGTTAACCCTCATGGCTCACGGACACCCCATCACCTACGACGGACGTGTATTATGTATTTGGTAGAGTCAGGCACCGGGCTTGTCGGACCAATAGGAAAAGGGTAAGAGTGATCGTCGATGAGAGGCGCACTCTAACTGGGACATTCAAGGGATTAGTTGGCTAAGCATGGGCGCCCAAGTGTGAATGGGGTGAACTCATATAAAAGCCAACTAAACCTAATTTTTACTCATTCTCTCATTTGTGCAATAGAAGAGTGCTCTTGCTCCATCTCCATCTTCTTCTTCTTCACCTCTTCGTGTGTGTGTGTGTGTGTGTGAGAGAGAGAGAGAGAGAGGGAGAGTGTGTGTGCGATTGAGCATTACGAAGGCACGATGGCGGCGAAGCGGTTGAGCGCGGCACAACTGCAGCTTCTTCTTCATCGCGGCGAGGAATCCACCACGAAGGCGAGCGTAGAGCGGTGAGTGACACACCCTTTGCTCTCTTGAGCTTGCTAGTTTAGGCTTGTTGTGTGCTTGGAGCCGTTTGTGGTTCGCACACGGTGTATCGGCAAGTCCCTTGCTTTGACAGTGCGGCAAGGAGCGCACATTTTTGGCGCCGCTGCCGGGGATATGCCCTACACTAAGCTCGGTTAGCACTTTATGCTTTCTTGTGGTGCAATTTCTATCATAGGAAAGGCAGGGAATGAGGGTGTGTAGTTGTGTGGAGATTTCTGTTTTTTGCGTTTTCTACGTTTTCTGGTTTGCATTGCATAGTTAGCATTTTCTGCATTTTCTGTCAAGTTTCAATTTCTGCAATTTTTTGCGTTTTCTGTGTTAAATTTTCTGTCAAGTTCCAATTTCTGCAATTTTTTGCATTTCTGCATTTTCAATTTCTGCGTTTTCAATTTCTGTATTTTCTGCATTAAAAAAAATTTTAAAAAATCTGGGAAAAAAAAAAAAAAAAACGAAAAATAAAAACGCGAGTGAGCGGGCGGTTAAATTTTTCGAAAATAAAAAACGTGACTCTTTAAACGGACGGGTTGGTTTGTATAAAAGATAGATCGGGATCGGTTCCCCAAGCCCAAGCCCAGGCCTCAGGCCTCAGTCTTATGATATATACTAGACTCACTCTTATATATATACCCTACTCCCTCAAGAGAGAATGAGAGCATGTGGGACAAGTCCTCCACTCTCTTCCCACTTGCACCCTTAGACTTTCTAGTTTGGGCCTAGTTCCCTACTGGAAATTGACAGTTTTAGGGATTCCTAGGGCATAGAGTGACCAAACGGAGGGCTGTAAAGCACGGCACGACCCTCTGACCGATACGCTCGTTTCGAGCTATCACACGGCCCATTCCACGACACGCTCTAAAAAATCTAGCAAAAAAACAAACAAAAAACACGCTAAAAACTAGTCACAAGGCCTCCTAGAGCAGCTTTTTGACACCTTAGGGTATCAAAAGCACATGCACTTACGCTCTGGGCGGGTGCTAGAACACGAGCATATTGAGGGTGCCTCTGTTCATACGGACACCCATTACCCATCCACGATAAGCTCTAGACCCTCAGCGGAGACACAAGGTAGCACCACCCAAGACCCTAAAATAGCCGCTAGTGATTCCTCCTCCGACTCAGAAATCATGGAAGCATACCCTACCCAAAACACTGAGAGAGAAGGCCATGCACCTCCCGAAGCTCCACAGCCTAGTACTAGTATGTTTAGCCGTTTCATGGAAACATTAGGTAGAGCTACTCGCTCGGAACCTGATGCAAATGAAGCACACGAAGGGGGTGGGGAAGTGGACTCTCCTTTCACATCGCATGTGGACCCCACACCCCCAAAGAGTATCCATGTGGATATCCTACCAACTTCTTACCAAGAAGGCCCTGTTGAGCTACCTCCTTCAGAAGTTCCCTCTAGAGTACCGTTGGTGACAAGTAAAACCACGGGGAGCAACATTGCTTCTACCTCACAAGAAACCGTTAACACGTCGACTCTAGAAGGATTGTTCATTAATGATCATTGGACATACGACCTCCACACTGAGGTGTTGACGGATCTACACTCTGGCCACGCCTACCATGTAGGATGGATAGAGATTGTACAATCCACCTCTAGTGCCACGAGCATCGAAGATCAACAGAAAATGATCTGTAATGTTATCCATGGCATTATTCAATCAGAAAGGCAAAACCGAGGGGTAAATATACTCTCAACTGGCCCCATGAGATTTCTGGATACGAGCAAGGCTCAACAGCCTACTCTATCACAAATGGAGACTCCTCTAATGAGTCCCATGGACCCATCTTATGTCATTTCACCTGGGGTCTCTATGCAATCTGAGCCTCCGAGCGACAACTTTAGCTTCCCTAACTTGTATCAACCCTCTATTAAGGAAAACACAGTGCTCACTCCAGGGATAAGCCTGATAGAGAATGTACCGATGACATCTACGGTTAGCGCAGTGCCACTACCTAGTGTCGTAGTACCTAATATGGGGCCTCGACCATATGTGCCTCTAGCCCCTTATGCACACATGGCCCCCACACCTCCAATTGTACCACTTGTTCATGCTCCTCGAGTGCCGCTCCCTAGCCCTTATCCGGGTGGACCTATGCCCGGTTATGTTCCATATCCTGCATCATCCACACATATGCCAAGACCGGTACCCATCCCTCTCCCACATATGATTCCAAGAGTACCTCCACCGGCCCTACCTCCTCACATAGGTGACTTGGCAGCGTTTGCTCAAACCATAGGTCGATCTATCGCGGAAAATATGCGTCACGCATCTGATAGAGAGCCTAGAAGTAAGGCAGTACAAATTGCCAAACTCACGCAAAAATTCAATGGGGACGGAGATGCTAGGAAACACATTGAAGTGTTTGAACAAGTATGTGATTCCTTAGGGGAACACAACGAACTACATAAGTGCAATGCCTTAAGCTTGACATTAAGTGGGAAGGCTGGAGATTGGTATAGGACCCTAAGGGTGGACGAGAAAACAATCTACCCTACCCTTCGAAGGTTGTTTCTAAAGGAGTACATACGAGAAGGTGTGCTTTGGGGTGTAGCATCTCAGCTACAGAAGGTCGAACGTAAGGAAGGAGAGTCAGTAAGGGACTTCATTAGTCGTCTAAAGCACTTAAACTCTCGTTGCCCTGTAAATGAGCGCTTCAACAATAACCAACTACTTGATCGATTCATTCGAGGGTTGAGGAATGAAGGAATCTATAATGGACTAGTGATTAGAGGTATCACAACCTGGGAAGATGTCAATGCCAATGCAATCCAATTAGAGGACAACTTGATGATAGCAGGCATGAGGGTGTCTACTGACACGAGATCCACTAGCTCACAAGCCATTGAGTATGAACCCATGACTGCAAAGCCCATTGCCAATGAGCCAAAGGTATTTGAGACATTCTTGACAGACCTCACCAAGGCAATCCAAGAGTCTCTTAAGGATAATCGACCCCCTCAAAATAGTCACATGTATCCAAGAAGGGAGCAACAATGGTGTTCCATTTGCTTAGGTCCACATAGCACTAGTGAGTGCCCTACGTTTAGAGTAAAATTTAATGGAACTTGCAACGCATGTGGTAGGTATGGTCACCAAGCTAAGGATTGTTTAATGATCAAACGTATGATGGCAAATAGACCACCTGTAGGCTGGACGGATGCACCTCGAGCTCCTATATTGATACCTGCTCCACCTGTTGAGCAACTACTGCAACACATGGTCCCTAGATCTCAAAATTTTGTACAAGCTACACCGCTACCACCTCCTGTGCTAGGACCGCAGCCCCCGCATCCAAGAATCGCCCCTATGAACCAAGTGGGTTGCGAGCCATCAAATGCTTATGCAGATGGCTGTGAGGAGGAAATAGACACTAGTATTGCCTACGGACTTGATACATTGGAAGAGTGTCCTATATACTACATGGAAGATTGTTGGGGGCAAGTCAAGCCAGTTTATCAAGCTACTACTCTCGCATCCAGAGGTCAAAATATCAACACCCAGGCTAGGAGGCCACCTCTTCAATGCTACGAGTGTGGTGGACCACATCGAGCAGCGGAGTGCCCTATTAGGCTGCAAAAGAATGCTGCACAGATGCAAATGAATCAAGGGAGCACGTCTACAATGCCAATACTCACATGTAATCGTTGTGGCATAGATCACTTGATTTCCCAATGCCCCTATAACCCATATGCGCCTAAAATCACACCCCTGAATTTGGTCGAAATTGCTAGTGTGACATCGCCAATACCACCCGTCGCACCCGCTTATGCGATTACACGGTCCATGCTTCAAGGGCCAGGCCATATCCTCGAAGAGAGAGATACCGCGTCAGTTATCCAAGCAAAGAAAAAGAAGACACGAAGGAAGAAGTCACAGAATACGGAAAATTCAAAGCCAAGTTCCAAAACAAACATAGGAACAGGAGATGACCCCGTGTATATGAATGACCTCGAGGATGATTCAGATTCAGTCGAGACAATGGAGACTAGAACCAATACCACAAAGAGAAAGACCGACAAAGAAAACCGTAACATGGAACCAAATGAAAACCGAATAAGAGAAAATCATAAAGAGCCTCTGAAAACACCACAAGTGTTTCCAAATCCAATCCAAGACCCCCAAGATAAACCGCAGGGGCAAAAAGGGAAGAATCGTAAAAAGAAGATTGGGACGTACCCAAACCCAGTAGACGAGATTGAGCAGGTGAAACATCTAAGAGGTTTAGTGGAGGAGACTCAAAGGAAACGAGAACCAGAACCCATGCAGGTCAAAATTCATGACACAGTGTTTCCCACGCAAGTTCATCCACCCCACATGAACCATAGACCGTTAGCCATATCTAGTATCATCCAAGAAGGGAGTGAGGACGGGACATCAGAAAGTGAGCATACACCTTTCTTGTTGGAAAGGATGTTTAACGAAGGAATACCTGATCCCATTGAGGAATATGAGATTCCATCTTCACCAGTTCCTAGTCAAGGACCTACACCCTGCGAAACGCCAATGAATGTTGCCAAACTAGTGGACTTCATGTCTTCTGAGGTCCGAACCACGATCATAGCAAAGCTGTATGGAGATCCTGAGTTATTCCTTGCACTTCGAGCATTCCTTAACGGAGAGCTACGAACGGGATTACCGCAATTTGCGCAACCAAATAGGCCTGACTCGATTATGATTGATGAGGAAAATCATGTGCAATCACTTGACTTAGATGGACACGAGTCTGTGATTGAGGTACCCATTAACGAATTAGGGCAGTATTTTGAAGGCGACGAGTCTAATGCGACCCTACCCATCACTACCAAGGGATTAATTATAAAGGGAATTCTTGATGGTGGTGCGGGAGTTAGCATCGTTACAAAAGATTGTTGGGAATCCATGGGAAAACCCCGCCTCAGTGTTACTAACATTGTGGTAAAGATGGCAAATGGTACCATAGCCAGACCTATGGGGATGCTTAAGGATCTTAAGATCAAAGTTCTAGGACACAAGGTACGACATACGTTCATTGTAATGGATTTCTCTAAACACCTTATGTCATATGAAATGATTTTAGGACGACCATTCATGAGAGAAGCACAAATGGTTCATGATTGGTCTAAAAATCATGTCTATTTGCAATTCCAAGACTCTGTCCTTAGAGTGGATTTGGTGACTGGTAAGGTACACCCCTTAGGGAGTAAAACCATTATTGATCATCGCTCTGACACCACAGTTCACTCGGACCCACTACAATATTGTTACACTTGTAAGAAGGATACAGACATTGGCCAAGATTCTCCTTATATGGATATCCTACCTGGGATGACTGAGTCGGACAATGTGGATTGGGTCCACCTAGCAGCAACCGTAGACACTTGGGGAAATAGGGGAACAACCTGGGTAACACCTGAGGGGGATGAAATGCCTATACCCTTAAATATGCTACAAGCAATGCATATCGCTTCGGACAAGACTCATCCTAATGTCATGAAGAAAACATACAAGTGGGTCCCTAAAGCTTCTTTAGTGACCATAGCTAGTGCTAAAAAACAGAAGCCTTGTAAGAAACGTACCACTTGCTCCAAGAAAAGTAAGAAAATGTTGCGATGGATCCCTAAACGACTATTGGAAGCCCAAGGCTACTATCAAGGAAATGATCAAATCTGGGTGCCAAAACGTAGATTGTGCTCTTACCTATCACCTGACCCAAGTGAGCCCAATCCCATAGCTCCAAAACGAATCAATGATCGTGGAAAGAAAAAAATCACAGAGTGCTACACACCCGCTCCCGAGCTAGTTTGGGTACCAAAGAAAGAACGAATTGTTCCACCTAGCTCAGGAAGGGGGGAGTCCCATGAAGCTTCTAGCTCCTCATGTAATACATCCATAGAGGTAAAAGCTTCTACACAGCCTACATCTATAGTAGTGGACCTCCATGAAGCTACAAAAGAATCCACACCTCCCAGTGTTCAAGAATCACCTAATGAACCACTTCAAGTTCGATCCTGGGAGAGTACCTTACCACCCTTGCAACTTGACGAGGCACCTAGGGTAATAGACAAATACTGGCAAAAATCCTCACCTATTACCAACTGGAACAATTGGTTTCAAAGGGTGGCAAGCTCATTTCAAACGGTATGATCTACCCAAGGAAGGGGGGAGTGTTTGTGGACATCCATTATTCACTTGCTTCCCTCTCAACCTTTTTCCCTGACCTCTCAATCACCAATCTTAGGGAATGTACATATAAAGCTTTATACTCACAAAAAGAAAAAAAAAGGGAGCAAGAGCAATTCGCAAACGAGTATGCACAATAAAAGTCAAAACATTGACTCAGACCTACACATTCACATCTGGTACAGTGAAACAGAAACCTATGCCATAAAACACCTTTGATCCTCATCACTTGAGTGATGGAGGGTACGTAAGATTAGTACGATAGGAGTGTTTCTGTTTTAGAGTTGAGAGATTAGCGAAGTTCTCTTTTCCCACTAATGTGCCTCCTAGAGGTATTGTTTGTGTTTCATAGTGTGTACAGGAGTGTGTTGCTATTGATAGGATTTGGACCTTCATGGAACCTTTCTCTCGTTCACACTTCAGATCAAGCGCGACCATCAACACAAACAGGTGTTTCTTGTCCATTAGCATTGCCCCTTATCTTTTTGCATCTATGTTTGTCTGCTTTGATTGTGATTGGTAGCATAATATTCAGCGCATTGGCTTAGTATCAAACATTTAATTCAATGTAATGTTTTGTCATAATCACTTGTCTAGGTGTAAAAATCAAGCAGTCCGACTAAGCTAGTTTGACCAAGCTAGGTATTAGAAATCTTCTCTTAATACCATGGGGAATGCCTTCCTAATAAACAATGGTTACTTAGGTTCTTAATCCGATTTAGGCAGCATTGTGTGAAATGTACTAGGGCTTTCTAGTGGGCTTAACCCTAGTGACCTTTAGCTTAAGTATTATAAAGGGAGTTTACTAATGTGATGAGCCTGGGGAGGGTAACAATGTTATATGACCCCCCAAAGTTACAAAATTAAAATGTTGAAAATGAACAAACAAAAAATCAAAGTGCCACAATGTAAAATCTTACGCTGGAAGAGAAATCTCGGCTTGATTTGGTACTTCACTCACATGTATCGCCTATGGTACTAGAGCCCTAGAGGTTCCCAGTGTGGGCGCTTTTCCTTGAAAAGCAAAAAACCCAAGGCATACAAAATAAGCACACACATCATAATTGAATCAATGTGAAAAGACTTTGGGGGGTCAAAGAAAAAGTAATCAGTCAGGCGATGATTTCATGAGAAATTCCTATTATCGTAGCTTAACTACAAGGTTTTCTAGGTATAGCCTCTAGTCAGCCCTCGAACATGAATACTTGGCTCTCGCGATTAAACAAATTAATTGACCACAGAAAATTAAGAAGCTTACCCATGGTATTAATATTCGATCTCTAGTGCCTTTCGACCGTCAAATTAGCGACCCCAGACTTGTTTAATTTTTTACCTTTACATCTGTTTATGCATTTGATTACATTGCAATTTAATGTTCATTGCTAACAAATTGTTTGAAATTCTTTTACCAATCAATTTGTCTACCTAAAACTGCATATGCTTTTTAAGAGAATGCAATTATTGTGCCAATGTTGTTTGATTTTGCAGTGACTGAAGAAGGCTAAGGACATTCATCTCAAATGCTCTTCCACCTCGACGAACGAGCTTCAACTCAATAGCTTCCGAGGACGGAATCTACATCAGGAAGGGGGGCATGTTAAACCTCATGGCTCACGGACACCCCATCACCTACGACGGACGTGTATTATGTATTTGGTAGAGTCAGGCACCGGGCTTGTCGGACCAATAGGAAAAGGGTAAGAGTGATCGTCGATGAGAGGCGCACTCTAACTAGGACATTCAAGGGATTAGTTGGCTAAGCATGGGCGCCCAAGTGTGAATGGGGTGAACTCATATAAAAGCCAACTAAACCTAATTTTTACTCATTCTCTCATTTGTGCAATAGAAGAGTGCTCTTGCTCCATCTCCATCTTCTTCTTCTTCACCTCCTCGTGTGTGTGTGTGTGTGTGTGAGAGAGAGAGAGAGGGAGAGTGTGTGTGCGATCGAGCATTACGAAGGCACGACGGCGGCGAAGAGGTTGAGCGCGGCACGCCTGCAGCTTCTTCTTCATCGCGGCGAGGAATCCACCACGAAGGCAAGCGTAGAGCGGTGAGTGACACACCCTTTGCTCTCTTGAGCTTGCTAGTTTAGGCTTGTTGTGTGCTTGGAGCCGTTTGTGGCTCGCACACGGTGTATCGGCAAGTCCCTTGCTTCGACAGTGCGGCAAGGAGCGCACAGCGATGCGTATATCGATGCGTATATCGACGCCCGCTAATTTCATCGATATACGCGCGTTGATATCTCCATGTTGTGTTGTAGTGATTGTCTCTACCTACGCTATTATGTGTGCTATATTGCACAAGTGTAGCCCAATGTACCTGTCTATGCTATAAGTGTGCCATGTAAAAGGACTCTATTGTAGTAAGATAGTAACATGTGTGCTATACAGTAAAAGTGTGTGTAAGAATTGCACAATGTTCTTGTCTATGATATGATGTGTGGTATGCATGTGAAAGAGCTATATTACATATTGAGAGCACTATGTATGCCATATAGCGTTAGTGTGTGTAATAAGAGGCCAATGTCCCTATCTATTCTATTATGTCATAGTATTTCTTACAGTATGAGTGCTATATAGCATAGCTATGTGTAATAATAGCCCGATGGTCCTGTCTATGCTATTATGTGTACCATGTAGCAGGACTCTATCAGAGTATGTAAACATTATGTCTGCTATATAGCAATAGCACAATATACCTATCTATGGTATTATGTGTGCTATCAGATTTTATAATATTATGAGAGCACTATGTGTGCTACATAGCAAATGTTAGTGTAATAGTAGCACAGTATCCATGTCTATGCTATTATGTGTGTTATGCAGAGTGTGATATGTGTAATAATAGCACAATATCCCTGTCTATGCTCTTTTGTGTGTTATGTAGAAGAACTGTGTTATAATATGAGAGCACTATGTGTGCTATATAGCAGACGTGTGTGATGTGTGTGTAATAACAGCTAAAAATACCTATCTATGCTATTATGTGTTATATAACAAAATTGAGCATGTAATGAAAGTTGAGTTATCTATCTATGCTATGTAGCATAGCTATGTGTATTTATACCAATGCATCTGTAGCTATGCTATTATGTGTGATATATAGCAAAATGTAATTCTAATGCATTTTTTTTTTCAAGCAGACAGAGTATTTCTTGAAGTTTAAAGATAGCCACCCACATGTGACAATTGGGCAAAGGTCCTTTGAGAAGCTGAAGCCTTGGTTCATGCAAAAGTTGAAAGATCGAAATACTTGCTGTTGTGTTTATCATATCAAACTGATGTATCTCAAAGATGCATTTAATGTTATGCGCTCATCTGCTTTTGGTTTTCATGGGAGGTCATGTACATGTAAATGCAATGTTTGCAAATCAGATGGGGTGAATGCAGAATGTCTTGTCGTTGAGCACTCATTTTCAGGGATCACGAAGTTGTGGGAATCATGCATATGTGCAAAGACTGAGGGGGATATGTTCCATAAACACACCTGCTTGATGGGCCAATGCAAAAACTGTGGTGTGGAAAAGCTCAGCCTTTGTCCACGAGAACTTGTAGAGATGACAAAGACAATTCCACTGCAAGTCTTCGAGGACATTAAAGTTCAAACTAAGCATGGTCTAAGTAAGAGAAAGATTTTGTCATTCAAACAGGTGTCTTTAAGTGAGCTAATAGGGAGGATAAAAGACGACATCAGAATCTTCATCGAGCACAATTTCACTTACAGATGGCAGGCACATCAATACAGAGAATGTTTGAAGGTGTTTCCTTCAGATACCATTATATCTGTAGTAGACTTTGCTGAAAATTACTCGTTCAAAGAGAAAAATGAAGTACAATCCATGCATTGGCATACAGATCAATGCACCATCCTTGTTCACATAACGTACATGCGTGACGACGAAGATGACAGTATTATCAAGCATATGAATTTCTACATCTCTGATGATAGGCAACATGATACGCTATTTGTCCAGCATTGTTTTCTTCTTTGTGATCAGTGGCTTAAAGACTAGAGGCTGAATTTCAAGAAGCACTGGGTGTGGTCAGATGGTGAAGCCTCGCAATTCAAGGCTGCAAGGCCATTTTACTTTGTTGCTAGATATTACCAACTAACAGGTATAGAGATGACATGGAATTTTTTTGGCTCTGGCCATGGCAAGGGGGAGCATGATGGCGCTGGCGCTGTGATAAAGAGAGCCCTTACACATGAACAAATCAAGAGTAATCGAGTTGTTCTTAGGCAAGTTGCAGACGTGGTTGCATTTTTGACGAGAACAATGTCCAATGCTGCATGTAGCTCTTATGCACAATCCACTAAAGCAGGTCCTACCATAAACAGGAAATTTTGGCTAGTAAAAGAGACAGAAGTGGACAGGTCTAATCTATGGGGTTGTGAGAGAGTACCAGGATCTCGATCACTCCATTGCATTTCAGTCTTTTGTCGTCATGATCCTACTCAATTAAGGACCAGGCGACTTTCTTGTTTTTGTGATGCTTGCATGAAGGGCCATTGGAGGACTCGTTCCAGCAAATCATATGCAGGCAAGTGGACACATAAGGCATTGAAATCACTCTCTGAGTTAGTAGAAGAGACTGAGGTACCAGAAGATGAAGCTGCAATGTTTGAGGGATCCTAGGATATGCTGAGTGAGTATCTCATTGAAGGTGATAAACTTGCAGTCAATGCAGACGCTGGCAATGCAGAAGGTGTAGAGTTCTTTCTTGTGAGATGTACAAAGAGAAAGTGGATGACAGATTGCATCTTAAGAGATAAGTGGAAAAACAACTGTGATAAAAACACTTATGTTGTCATAGGGTGTTATTATCAATAGCAAGAGGGGGACCCAAATCACTACACTCTACTTGATGATAGGGGAGTTACTAACCTGTACTCTCACCTTGTTTGGGAAATCAAGTTTGACATGCCTTTGGTAGATGCTACCTCAAATACATATTATTTATCTCCGGAACTACATGAAACCATGTGCAATGCCATGCCCTATGAAGCAGCATGATACCTATTTAACAGGCTTATATTATGTTCTATATAGCCTTCACCATTCAGTACCTCCTTACACATGTCCATTGTGCTATGTATCACATAGCACACAACCACACAGAGAACATAGCATAAAATCACACACATTTTAGATAATGAGGTTACTATTGTGAACATGTTGCACCTTGAAAAAATTTAGCCAAGATATTTGTCGGAAATGATTGGGAAGAAAACATTATCAAGAGCATCCCATTCACTTTCTTGATGAATTTCAGGTAAACATGTCTCATTCTTACAATCATCTCACTCTTATGAATAGCTACCCATTGGGTGTTATGGAGTTGTGTACATGCTACTATATGCGATATGTAGCCAAGTAATGTGTCAAGATAGTCCATTGTCTCTACCTATGCTATTATGTGTGCTATATTGTATAGGTGTGTGTAATAATATCCCAATGTCCATGTCTATGCTATAAAAGGACTCTATTGTAGTAAGATAGCAACATGTGTGCTATACAGTAAAAGTGTGTATATCCCATAGCACAATGTTCCTGTCTATGATATGATGTGTGGTATGTGAAAGAGCTATATTACATATTGAGAGCACTATGTGTGCCATATAGCGTAAGTGTGTGTAATAAGAGGCCAATCTCCCTATCTATGCTATTATGTCATAGTATTTCTTGCAGTATGAGTGCTATATAGCATAACTATGTGTAATAATAATAGCCCGATGGTCATGTCTATACTATTATGTGTGCCATGTAGCAGGACTCTATCAGAGTATGAAAACATCATATCAGCAAAATAAAATTACATCATATCACCAAAATAAAATTACATCATTCAATCATTAAGTTTAGAGAACTTTGAACAAGTCAATTTTTTGTATAGTAATCGCAAGTACATTCAGTGCACAAAATGCTGTATACATGATTCCATAACCACAATCAACCTTCCTTACATACTTCTCGTTGACTTCTATAGTGGCTAATGACACGAGCAGACACAATGTCCGAAGGATTTTCAAACTGGTTCATCTTTGCATAAGCATTAGGGTTGGGTGAGACTGTCCACTTGACTAACCAAGGGAACAATGTGCTAACCAGTGATAGCCGTTTTTCGGCTCTCCATAAATGCCATAGTAAGTTACTCCACCCTACCAAATTCACCCAAACGCTATGGCTATCCCTACCATTTCACTGTATATAGGCGTGTGTGAGTTAGGGGGCTTTTCCCATATCTTCTTAAAAACCCTCAGCTAGCTAGTCACTGGGCTAGTTGAGCCAAAAAAAATAAAAAAAATAAAAAATAAAAGTATACTATGGTCTCTTTGTGTGTAAATATATATGGCCTAAATATAGGGATTTTTTATAATTATTTTGGTATTTTATTTAAATATTTCTACTTAGGTGTGTGTTTTATTAAACCTATGTAACCTTCTTTCATCCTCTTACACCATAATTATATTTTTTGACAATATGTACATACTCTAACCTCATATTTTTCCTTTATACAAATCACTCCCACATTTTCACCCTCACCCTCGTGAAAACAAAAAATTGATTTCTACTCATTGGTTACGTTTATTATATTATTTACTTGCATACCTTTTCCTCTTTCACCCAAAATAATTCAAAGAGGGACCATATCATATGATTCCAATATCTTTCCATATCCATAACTCCTCCATATTTTTATTACTATTTTTACTCATTATTCTAACACCATGTGCTCATTGAGCTAAAGTCCATGAATAGTCCATACACTAGTCCCACCATGTATATATTTTTTTATTCACCAATAATCCTCCTCCATGCATGGGTCAAGGGAAACTTGAATGCTTTGTATTATAATATGACAAAGGAGGGGCTCACTCTTGGATACATTGTACAAATTCAACAAAGGAGGGGGCCACTAAAAGACTTTTGCAGGCATAAAAACAGGCTTTTTGGTGAGAATTTTGGCACCTATCTCCACTCCGAATTTGGAGCAGTGGTCAAAAGAGAAAATGTAGCCCACACTCTGAATAATCACCTCAAATGTTTTCATGATTTTTGGAGCTACCAGCGGTGAGCTATGATTTTTTGAGTGGACCCCAGTCTGCCCACTTTTCTCACAAGTAGCCCTTAGTCTTCTCTCACCCTTCCACACACACCTACTCACTCTTACACATCCCTCCCTCTCCTTCCCTCACTCAAACCTGAAATTTCCATGGCTTCTCCCACCCTCTTCACCATTACCCTTCTCTCTCATCCCTATAGTTCTTTTATGAACCTCTACATACATACACCCTCTCCATGTCTCTCTCTATTGCTTCTATGTTACAATTTAATTTACCTCTCCTAAAAATATCTAAAATTCAGCATCTTAACCATGATAACTTCTGCAAATTGAGGATTTTTCATCAACAAATCCTCTTTTCATTGTGGTGGTCAACCGTGGTGTCGGCGTAAAGAAGCGAAGAAGAAGAAGAAGACCAGCGGTCATTTTTTCCACAATCTACACAAGGGTGAGTTCAAGCTTCTTCAAAGCTTCACCATCTCAATGATTCTCTTTTAATTCACCCCTCTTCCTTCATCAAATCAACTCATCCTACCCATTGTAAATGTATCACTAACAATTCTAGTGATTATTACCACTAACAACTAACTTCTCTTGTAAAAATGCACCCACACTATTAACATATAGAGTAGGCAACCGCACAAGTAAACCAAATTCACTCACTCCCATGGAAGTTTCTCTCCTTTCACCACATCAATAATTCTCTTACTTGAGCCCACATCCGTGTGACTCAAGAGAAAAGAGAGACCCCATTCTCATTTGAAATTCATAAAAATTCATAATCCTTGATCTTTCCTAATAAAATTGATTAGGCTTAATCCTAATCAAGGCTTCTAAAACCTATAAATACAACCCATTCCTCCTTGTAAAAGACATCACTATACCATTGCACACTAGATTGAGCGTACCACACGCCAGTTCTATCTTGGTTGTAAAGAGAGAGTAAGCTTTCTATACACCGTCACCTTGGTGCATAAAAAAGCTTGAGCTAGTTTGAGTGAGTGCGAGTAGAAGATATTATTCCTACCATTGTTGTATCTACCCCAACATCAATGAATTGGTAGTTTTGGGTGCAATTCATGTCCAAAGGCTCACGCTTCTCCTCCAATTTGGCTTGGCAAACTCATTCAGCTTCATAAGGTGACTTGTTTCATTGAAGGTTGTTGTTTTGTTGCTTGTGATTCATTGGCTATTGTTTGGCTACCATTGTAAGAAGGTGGATGGTGAGAGGGATCCCATAACCCTAAGACAATGTGCTAGTGATGTTATAACCAAATCTTGTCACTTGATTCCGCAAGCTCTAAGTTCCTTTTTGTGCAAAATATAAAGTTGAAGCTAAGTTGTACACCATCTCTCTCTCTCTCTCTCTCTCTCTCTCTCTCTCTCTCTCTCTCTCTGTCTCTCTCTCTCTCTGTCTGTCTCTCTCTCTCTCTCTCTCGTGTTTTAGTGTGTGAGAGTGTTCCATTGGTGTTAGGGTTAGTGTAAATTCCTTGCTTGTTTGTGGGTTGCTCTAACGATTCTCCTCTTTTGCGTCCTAGTTCGCTCTTAAACTAGGTGGTGCCCCTTGTGTAGTTGGGATTTGGCTGTGGGTTTGTTGTTTTGGTTTGTGTTGTGTTTTGCCTTAGACACATTGAGTAGCACGGGATCCTTGAAGGGTGTCTAGAGGTTTCTCTTCTTGTTGCCCGTCGTGGACTGCCTCAATTTTGGTGCCCCCACTGAGGACAGGCTTGTGTATGTTTTGTGAAGGCTCAACCTTTAGCATAATCAAGTAGCTTGCATGAATCATGAGAATTTGTATGATCCCTTCATTCCCATTGCAAGGCAAAAGGTACACATAATTGTTAGTACTAAGATAAAATTTCAGCGAGTAATTCGTAGAATTTTAGGTCCTCTTAGGTTGGTAGAGATAAACGCATAAGTAAATCCTTTTATTTTGCCTCTCATTAGGTATGACCTTAGTTTGGACGTCTATATTTTTGTTTTGTTTTAAGAATTAGGTCATGCATAGACCATGGATAATGGCCCAAGAATACAGGTTTTTCCCTTTCATTTCACTCCACACATTAGAGTAAACATTGCAATTAGTAGAAAAATCCATTTTCAACAACGTATGGTATTCATGTTTGGTGCCCAAAGAGTAGGAGAAATTCTTGCATCACCAAACCCTGTCATTCTACCTCTTATTGATTATCATAGGTCATTTGATGTGAATATTTTTATTTTGTTGTAGAATAGATTGCAATTTAGAAAATATTATTGTGTAAATCTCTTAAAGAAAGAAAAAACAAAAACGCGTCACTTTGAAATCAATTCAATGGAGAGCCAACGCCAAATGTCTGGATATCCTCTTTTCTTTGGAGAGCCTGGAGAGGATGCAGAATTATTTCTAGCGAATTTCAAGATGTCTTGCCGTATCAAGAGGATAGTAACTGATCAAGAACGTGTAGAAATGTTTGAGGTGGTCCTTAGGAAAGATGCTAGCACTTGGTTTGACTCTTTGCCTGAGGAAGTTAAAGGGAATTACACGGAAGTTTTGAATCGTTTCAAGAAATACTTCTTTGATCCCCAAAACACTCAGAAATTATGGCAAGACATTGTTTCTCATAAGCAAAAAGACTTAGATGACTACTACTTGTACAAGCAAGAGTTCCTACGTCTTTGGGCTCTATGGATACGAAATGTTGCTAACCCTGGTGATGGTGCAGAATTTCTAAAGAAGGAGAGATTCATAGCGGGACTCTCTCTTGACCTTAAGGTAAAAGTTCAGGCGGGTGCACCTGCTACCTTTGATGCAGCTGAAACTAGGGCTGCTGAGAAATATGGGAAACTCAAGTGCTTAAGGGGGGAGGTTCCAATAGAAGGTCTTAGACTCAAAGGTAATTCACAAGCATCAACATCTAAGGAGCTTCCTGAGGTAACGGCGGAAGTAATTGAGAAGTTAAATGAATCTTTAAGCAGCTTGTCAATTCACCTTGCACAAGCTGTAGGTCCAAAGGGACAAACAAACAAGTCTGAAGAGCGAGACCCACGACCTAGGAGAGTCTTGCAATGTTGGAATTGCGGTGAGTCTGGACATAGGATGTATAATTGTCCTTGGCCCCGTGGGGAGCCAGGGAGACCTAACTTGAATTACCCAGTGATGAATGCAGGTGAAGGAACTAGTCAGCAACCACGGCTTATACAAAGGCCAAATGGAGCAAGACCACCTCCACAAGGAATGGAAGGAGTTCCACCTTTGCCAGACCCAAACGTGCATGTGGTAGAGGTGACAAATTCAAGAGAGGTTGACATGGAAGCAAATGGCATTAAGCGTGGCTGAGGGAAAGGTAAGGAGAAAGAAGGAGTTACATCACAAAGTGACCATGGACGAGAAAAGAAGGCAAAGGAGACCAAGGAAGCTAAGAGGACTCGATGTCGTATCAAACTCCAAGACTTTCCTCTTGGACATGGAATGGCTCCATACAACCTGTTGGAAGACATGAGAGGTAAGGGTCCTGATATCTCATGGCCTCAATTTCTTGCATTATGTCCACAAGTTAGGAGGGATTTAACAAGGGCAGTTAGCACTAGGAGAAAGGTAAAAGAGAGTGTGCCTGTTGTAAAAATTGCACAAGCTAAAATGAATGAGGACATTACACCTGTGCTAGATTGTTACATAAAAGGGAGATTGGTTAGGAAAGGTCTAGTGGATGGGGGTGCACAAATTTGCATCATGACAGAGGGACTCATGCAAAAACTAGGCATGCACATCCATGAGACACCTAAAATTAAGGTCAAGATGGCAAACAATAGCAAGGCTAGGTGCGTAGGCATTTGTAAAAATGTTTTTGTGGAGGCCTTTGGCATTAAGAAGGCAGTGGATTTCTATGTCATGTCTACCAAAGGAAATGGTTACCCATTTATCCTAGGGAGACCATGGCTAATGAAAATGCGAGCTTTGCAGGATTGGGAGAGTGGAAAGCTAATTTGCAGGAACGAAAATCATAAGAAGGTTGTCTTTGACATGAAGGAGCAACGCCAAGAGGAGCTCCATGAAGAATCATCTCAAAGTGAGACGGAAGAAGGTTGGACCGATAACACTTCAGAAGAAGAAAGTAGCGGTAGCATTACTGAAGAGGAGTCTTCCATCGAAGTCATGGGGGTAAGGTTTAAGCCAACCAACCAAGATACCTCTTGTCAAGGTTTGAAGGAGGTAGGTTCCCAAGAGAACCAAAAAGTGGAAGATGAAAGAATGCTAGAAGGTATGCTATCTACAACACTTACAAAGGATGAAAGAGAGGAGTTCAAATGTGTGCTAAGGAAATTTCCTAGGCTTTTTGCTAAAGACTACACCGATGTGTGTGGAGTAGATGCTGTTCAACACAAAATTGAGTTGAAGCCAGAGGCCACACCTAAGGCTCAGAAGCTACGAAGGCTAGGAGTCATCAAGGAGCAGGCTTTACTCAAGGAGGTAAGAAAGCTTCTAGCAGCAGGTTTCATTTATCCAGTGGAGAATTCAGAGTGGGTCTCTCCCGTTGTTGTCACTCCTAAGAAAAACGGAAAGTGGAGGGTGTGTGTGGATTACCGTCCACTCAATGAGGCAACAAAAAGAGATCACTTTCCCCTCCCATTTCAGGATGAGATACTAAATGAGGTAAGCTAGTCATGAGAAGTACACTGTGTGTGATGGCTACTCAGGCTACTTTCAAATAGGTATCGCATCGGAAGATCAATTGAAAACAACCTTTATCACTCCTTGGGGTTGTCATGCTTTTAGAGTCATGCCATTTGGTCTGACAAATGCTCTTGCAACATTCCAACGTTTCATGAACATGGTGTTTCAAGCATTCTTTGGAAATTCAATTAGGGTGTTCATTGATGATTTCTGCATTTATAGCTTAAAATCATTGCATCTACAAAGGGTAGAAGAAGGTTTAAAGAAGCTCTACGACATGGGAGGTCAACTCAACCCCGACAAGTGCCACATAGGTGAGGATGAAGTGATCTTGCTCGGTCACAAGGTTTCCTATAAAGGCATTGAGGTGGATCCTTCAAAGGCAAAGGCTCTTATTGAGCTCCCATCACCGAAGAGTCTTAAGGAGGTCATCTCTTTCATTCAGAAGGTGAAGTATATGTCACGCTTCATTCACTTAGCCTCGCAGTTGCTTCATCCTTTGCAAAAGTTGACACAACAAGTAGAATTTGCATGGTCTGATGAGCTTGAAGAGTATTTTTGTAACATTAAAGTCATTTTGTCAGAGCTACCAACACTCATGCCTCCTCGTTGGGAGTACACATTCTTTGTTAGCTCTAGTGTTGGAAGGGAAACAATTGGTGCTGTGTTGCTACAACAAGATCCCCACAGTACAAGGATGCGACCCATCTACTTTGCTAGTAGGGTCATGAATGCTTTGGAGAGAAACTACACAGAAGAAGAAATCATGATGCTTTCTCTCATGTTTGCGATGAGAAAGTTTAGATCCTACCTGCTACCAGAACCTTTTGTAATTCTCACTGCAGAAAATTTGTTCCCTTGGGTGTCATCTCAAATGAATCTTAGTACTAGGATCTCAAAGTGGATTATGGAGTTGCAAGAGTTCCAATACTCTTTCAAGGTAGAAGATAGTGTGCGTGCACAATTGGTAGGGATTCTCACTTATAGGGTACATGAGAAGGAAATTAAGGTGCCTCAAGTAAAGACCCTACCATTGCCACCACCAAAAAGTATTCCCAATGCTTTTACCTTTTTCTTTGATGGATCTTTTCGGCGAGCCACAGGGAAAGCAGGGGGAGGGCTAGTGTTGCTCAACCCAAGTGGAGAGGTGGTCAAGAAAGAGAAGGTCAATCTACCAGGTTCAACTAGCAACAATGAAGCAGAATACGACACACTACTTCATGGTTTGAAGATGTGCATTGGCCAAGGGATAAAACGTCTCATGGTAAAGGGAGATGCACTTCTCATTGTTAAACAGATTTTAGGCATTTGGGCATGCAAGAATGAAAGCTTAAGGACAAAAGTTCATGCCATTCGTAGGATGTTTAATCAGTTTGAATAAGTGCAACTATATCATATTCCGAGGAAACAAAATGAAGATGCCGATTTACTTGCACAACAAGCAGTTACATGTGTTGAGAGATAAGTGCAGGTCATCATGGTGGTAGCAGCTGTCAAGCAACCGAGATACCAGGGATTGGAGTCATTGGCTCCCATTATTGGCTACATTTTGGAGGGTGAGTTTCCACAAGACTTCACGAAGGCTCAGAAGAGGAGACTCATGAAGAAGGCAAGTTTCTATCTCTTCCTAGAAGGCTCCCTCTATCAAAGAGGGAAGGATCAAGTGTGCAGAAGAGTACCAACTATCGAGGAAATTCCAGCCATTCTAAAAGGTTTGCATGAAGAGGCATGTGGTGGTCATTTTGCCCAAGAATCAACTGTGAAGAAGATTTTGCTTGCGGGGTATGTTTGGCCAAGCTTGCATGTGGATGTTCAACATTGGTGTAAAAGCTGTCACAATTGTCAGATAAATGGAAATAGAAGGTTGGTGCATAGCCCGAGGCAAATAGTGCTTGCAAATGGACCCTTTGAAAAGTGGGGCATTGATTCTATGGGTCCTCTGCCTAGGACAAAAAATGGTAAACTCTACATTCTAGTGGCTGTAGACTATATGACTAGGTGGGTGGAAGCTCAAAGTGTGGCAAGAGTGAATGAGAGGAAAATTAGCAAGTTTGTGTACAATCACATTTGTTGCAGATTTGGCACACCTTTGGAGATTGTTTCTAATAATGGTCCAGGGTTTAGGAAGGGCTTGCTCACAAAAGTTTGTGAAGAGCTTCACATTCTACATCGTCATAGCACACCATACTACCCACAGTCAAATGGTTTGGTGGAGAAGGCTAATGGTGTCATTGCAGGAATCATTAGAAAGATGGTGCAAAACAAGACAAAATTATGGGATGACTTCTTGGATGGTGCCTTGTGGGCATATCGAACCACATATAGGGAAGCCACGGAGTTCACACCATTTCACTTGGTCTATGGTCAAGAGGCTTTGCAGCCTATCGAGCTCAACATTCCAACAATGCGACTTCATGGCAAAGGAGCACAAGATGATCAAGAGGTATGGATGGATCGACTTCTTACGTTAGTGGAGCTTGAGTGGAAAAGAGAAGCAGCATATGAGTGCTACAAGAGGAAAGCCACACAAGCGAAAGAAACGCACGACAAGAAACTAAAGGACAAAGGCATCAAGGAAGCAGAGCTTGTGCTAAGGTATGACAATCGACTTGACAATCGTTTTGATGCCAAGTTTGAAACTAGATGGCAAGGGCCATACATAGTCAAGAAGGCTTTCAATTATAGTTACTATCAGCTTATGGACTTGAATGGTAAAGAGCACTCCAGGAAGGTAAACGGGTATCGCTTGAAGCCCTATTTGAGTCGCCTTCTACCAAAGGATCTACCAAAGATCTGTCCAAAGGCCACTCTCTCATGTAAGTATTGTTACATGAAGCATGAGTTTAACTCTAGCCAAAATTCTGAGGGGCCAAAAAATGAAGATCTCGTCAAGGACTCTGAAGCACTCTCTTTGGAAAAGATGCTCTATGATGGTACATGAATATACCATCATCCTGGGGGAGGGCTAATGATAGCCGTTTTTTGGCTCTCCATAATTGCCATAGTAAGTTACTCCACCCTACCAAATTCACCCAAACGCTATGGCTATCCCTACCATTTCACTGTATATAGGCGTGTGTGAGTTAGGGGGACTTTTCCCATATCTTCTTAAAAACCCTCAGCTAGCTAGTCACTGGGCTAGTTGAGCCAAAAAAAATAAAAATAATAAAAAATAAAAGTATATTATGGCCTCTTTGTGTGTAAATATATATGGCCTAGATATAGGGATTTTTTATAATTATTTTGGTATTTTATTTAAATATTTCTACTTAGGTGTGTGTTTTATTAAACCTATGTACACCTTCTTTCATCCTCTTACACCATAATTATATTTTTTGCCAATATGTACATACTCTAACTTCATATTTTTCCTTTATACAAATCACTCCCACATTTTCACCCTCACCCTCGTGAAAACAAAAAATTGATTTCTACTCATTGGTTATGTTTATTATATTATTTACTTGCATACCTTTTCCTCTTTCACCCAAAATAATTCAAAGAGGGACCATATCATATGATTCCAATATCTTTCCATATCCATAACTCCTCCATATTTTCATTATTATTTTTACTCATTATTCTAACACCATGTGCTCATTGAGCTAAAGTCCATGAATAGTCCATACACTAGTCCCACCATGTATATATTTTTTTATTCACCAATAATCCTCCTCCATGCATGGGTCAAGGGCAACTTGAATGCTTTGTATTATAATATGACAAAGGAGGGGCTCACTCTTGGATGCATTGTACAAATTCAACAAAGGAGGGGGCCACTAAAAGACTTTTGCAGGCATAAAAACAGGCTTTTTGGTGAGAATTTTGTCACCTATCTCCACTCCAAATTTGGAGCGGTGGTCAAAAGAGAAAATGTAGCCCACGCTCTGAATAATCACCTCAAATGTTTTCATGATTTTTGGAGCTACCAGCGGTGAGCTATGATTTTTTGAGTGGACCCCAGTCTGCCCACTTTTCTCACAAGTAGCCCTTAGTCTTCTCTCACCCTTCCACACACCTACTCACTCTTACACATCCCTCCCTCTCCTTCCCTCACTCAAACCTGAAATTTCCATGGCTTCTCCCACCCTCTTCACCATTACCCTTCTCTCTTATCCCTATAGTTCTTTTATGAACCTCTACATACATACACCCTCTCCATGTCTCTCTCTATTGCTTCTATGTTACAATTTAATTTACCTCTCCTAAAAATATCTAAAATTCAACATCTTAACCATGATAACTTCTGCAAATTGAGGATTTTTCATCAACAAATCCTCTTTTCATCGTGGTGGTCAACCGTGGCGGCGGCCTAAAGAAGCGAAGAAGAAGAAGAAGACCAGCAGTCATTTTTTCCACAATCTACACAAGGGTGAGTTCAAGCTTCTTCAAAGCTTCACCATCTCAATGATTCTCTTTTAATTCACCCCTCTTCCTTCATCAAATCAACTCATCCTACCCATTGTAAATGTATCACTAACAATTCTAGTGATTATTACCACTAACAACTAACTTCTCTTGTAAAAATGCACCCACACTATTAACATATGGAGTAGGCAACCGCACAAGTAAACCAAATTCACTCACTCCCATGGAAGTTTCTCTCCTTTCACCACATCAATAATCCATGTGACTCAAGAGAAAAGAGAGACCCTATTCTCATTTGAAATTCATAAAAATTCATAATCCTTGATCTTTCCTAATAAAATTGATTAGGCTTAATCCTAATCAAGGCTTCTAAAACCTATAAATACAACCCATTCCTCCTTGTAAAAGACATCACTATACCATTGCACACTAGATTGAGCGTACCACACGCCAGTTCTATCTTGGTTGTAAAGAGAGAGTAAGATTTCTATACACCATCACCTTGGTGCATAGAAAAGCTTGAGCTAGTTTGAGTGAGTGCGAGTAGAAGATATTATTCCTACCATTGTTGTATCTACCCCAACATCAATGAATTGGTAGTTTTGGGTGCAATTCATGTCCAAAGGCTCACGCTTCTCCTCCAATTTGGCTTGGCAAACTCATTCAGCTTCATAAGGTGACTTGTTTCATTGAAGGTTGTTTTTTTGTTGCTTGTGATTCATTGGCTATTGTTTGGCTACCATTGTAAGAGGGTGGATGGTGAGAGGGCTCCCATAACCCTAAGACAATGTGCTAGTGATGTTATAACCAAATCTTGTCACTTGATTCCGCAAGCTCTAAGTTCCTTTTTGTGCAAAATATAAAGTTGAAGCTAAGTTGTACACCATCTCTCTCTATTTCTCTCTCTCTCTCTCTCTCGTGTTTTAGTGTGTGAGAGTGTTCCATTGGTGTTAGGGTTAGTGTAAATTCCTTGCTTGTTTGTGGGTTGCTCTAACGATTCTCCTCTTTTGCGTTCTAGTTCGCTCTTAAACTAGGTGGTGCCCCTTGTGTAGTTGGGATTTGGCTGTGGGTTTGTTGTTTTGGTTTGTGTTGTGTTTTGCCCCAGTCCCATTGAGCAGCACGAGAGCCTTGAAGGGTGTCTAGAGGTTGCTCTTCTTGTTGCCCGCCCCGGACCGCCTCACCAGGTAAATTGGGGACTGACAAATATCTGATGGTTCAAATTGAGTAGACAATTTGCGTTTGGGCATGGCAATGGTTGGAGTCAATCCATTTGTCTTGAGAAGCTCGTCATGGAGCACTTGGCCTGTGCGCCTTATCAATTACAACCTCCCGCCCTGGCTTGCTATCAAGAAGGGTCATTTGATTTTAATCTTGATTGTACCTGGTAAGTTCAAGGCAAAAAACATGGATGTTTATCTAGCTCCACTAGTTGACGAGCTCTAGGAGTTATGGCAAGGGATCGACATAGCATATGCGGTTGAACCAGTAGGACAACAGCATGCAAGGATCCATGGACTTCTTATGTGGACTATGCATGATTGGCCAGGATACGGAGAAGCTTCTGGTAATGGTTATTGATTTACAAAATTCTCGCTATTCGCAAGCCCTTTGCCTTGGCCTGATTCATGCTTTGATATATGCAGGACTAACAACTTCAGGATACAATGCATGTCCAATTTGCGGGCAGTCTTTGGATGTGCGCTATTCTACCTCTCTTCGAAAGAAAATTTATCAAGGCCACCACCGTTATCTTCCAGATGGCCATCACTTGCACGAAGGCCAGCTTTGCCGCGTCGAATGTCGTCCTATGCATGTACAAGAGTGGCGTCGCCGATGGGAGAAACATGAGGGGCAACCTGTTCTAGGAATGAAACGTTTGTCCATTCTCCATACGTTGCCGTATTGGGGTGATCTACTAATTAACCATTTGCTGGATCCAATGCATATATTCAAGAATGTGGAAGAGCTCCTCTGGAAGACAATCATGGGAATGAAAGACAATCGATCTTCACGAGATGATTTGCAGTCGGTTGAAAGATGCCAGAGTTGTGGCCTTTCACCAATGCAGCTGGTCAAACAAAACTTCCAAGAGCGCCATGGGTATTGCTAAAAAACAAAGAGCCACAAGTGAAAAGGGTGATTTCAGAATTCAGGACGCCAACAGGATCTTCCGTGAGAGCAGCTCGATAGATCGGAGAACCCATATCTCTAGAAGAGGAAGAGCTGGCTATTGGATGTGACTGGAAGTATCATACACACATGGCACTGTGGTCGCATGGAAATAATTTCAGAACACAACAAATTGACAGCAGAAGAAACACGTTTGATAGTGGGGTAATGGTTAGTTTCATGCAAAAGAGCAGGGCCAGTGCTAGAGACACGAATGAGAGCACTAGCAACCTGGATTACTGTGGTCTGGTGTCAGATATCCTGAAAGTAAGCTTCAGGCGGTTTGAGATGTTTTTGTTGGATGTGAAGTGGTTCAAGGTGATTACTTCTGGTCGCAATGTAACGGTACGTAGAGATGGAAACAAACTTGTGCAAATAGATTCTACAAAGACTTGGACAGATGCGAGCGACACATTTGCTCTCCCCGAACATTGCGAGCAAGTGGTCTTTGTACCGGACCCTCGAGAGCGACAATGGTAGTTTGTGGTTCACGTTGCTCCAAGAAATAAACAAGTATTTGAAGGGCAAGATCTCCTGGAGGAAAGTCAGTCAGACGACGTCCATACTACTGCGACATTAGATGAGATGGACGAAGGTATGGCAGAGGAATCTGACAGATATACGAGGGATGACGCAGACGAGCCAGAATTGACACTTGTAGATGAAGATGCAATGGATGAAGACAATCTACCAGAACGAGTTGGGGCAGAGTTATGTTTGCAATTAGAGATAGACAATAATACGGTGCAAGATCTTATCGATGATGCCTCACTCATCAAGGCCTAGGCCTGTAAGTGTTTGTGTGAAGACTTTGATTTAAAATTAAGCTTAAAGTTAATTTAAACAATTGTGTTCTGATGCTTTATTTTACTTTCTTTGTGTAGGACTTTAGTATGGCAGACGAGATTCCAGATCCCGCTTCCATGAGTGCAGATGCATTCATGGGCTTCGTTACACGTATGACGCCAGATCAGATGGCAGAGGCTTCTCAGTAATGGGTAGCCAGAGGCACGGGTACTACGCCTCCGGGCTTCACACCCGAGGGACCGACGCCTAGGGGGGGACGCCTACGGGGTTTAGGATGCCTATGGGTACGACGCCTATAGGTACGATGCCTTCTTCTCCCATCACGGCCGCTTCGACACCTAGGGGTGAGGCAGAGGCGGGTACGTCCTCATCTCCGCAGCACAGGCGCACTCGCCAATCTCGACGATCGTCAGGTGGAGGTGGTGGTTGCTGTGGAGGAGGGTCCACAGATGCTTCGACCCCTCCTCGCTCACGACCCTCGTCTTACCCAGGCACACCTCTCGACACACCTCTTGGCACACCTCGGACACCTTGGGGGGCACACGATCCTAGTGCCTCCAAGCTCTATACTGTACGGGGACATGGTTTTTCTGACATGGATAGAGTCGGGACTGAGGTATCTATGAAGTACTAAATGATCTTGAAGCTTCAGGAGAGCCTGTAGACTGGGAGGCCTTACAGTCTCATTGATCGCTTGAGGTGAGACGTTAATATGTGTGAGTTGATTTAATTAAGTCAATATATGTGAAGTAATATCAATACTAATTTTGTGAGTTTTCCTATGTGCACGTTGCGACGCCTAGTCATTAGTGGACCATATTTCATCTATATGCTTTGTGAGACACAGACACGCTTCTATGTCTCTTTTTTGTACAAACAGTTAGTGTTCAGATAGTTATTGTTTCCCTTATGGTTATGATTATTGTCATTGTCATTGTATAGACAGTTATTGTTTCTCTTTCTGGTTATGCTTATGGTTATTGTTAATTTTGTTTATGGTTATGGTTATTTGCATTATGGTTTTGATCAAAGTGATTATAGTCAACTATGGTTTTAAGTTATGGTTATGCTTTTAAGTTATGGTTATGGTTCGTTATGGTTATGCTTTTAAGTTATGGCTATGATTTTCAGTTGGTACGGTTGTCTTTCATTGGCCTTAAATCTCATGTGAGATCCTACATGGATAGCATGTAGGAGGCGTATACATGATATGGTTTTTTTTGAAAAGTTTATGTAAAAACAAAGGGAACTCTGCCGAAATTTCTGCGCACGGGAGCATGGTTGATATTTGGTGCTGCTCGCTTTCTTGGGCAGAGGGCAGGAAGTCTGGCTGTGGCTATGTCCATCTTTTAACTGGGCACAGGCCAGGCTACCTGCCCTCTGCCCAAGAAAAAAAATTTCTGCTATGGTCGTTGCTATATGCGTCGCTACGCGCGTCGCTATATGCATCGCTATCAGCGTCGCTAATAGCGACTAGTTTCACAGCGACGCGTATAGCGACGCTCATAGCGATGGGCAGCGTCGATATATGCGTCAATAACACCTTCTTTTGTTGTAGTGTTGTGTTTGATTTCAATGTCAGAATGCTTTCAAGCACAAATTTTAGAATGGTATATGAAGTGGTATCGGATTGTGTGTTATTCGGAGCAGTTGAAATTTTTACTTCATCTCTCTCTACTATGTATGCCAAATGTGCTATGGTTGAGCATCAAATAGGGGTGAATGGCCATGGAATGATGCTAAAATTTGTGGTTTGTGAATGATCATGGTATGTTTTGATGCTTATTTTGAATGCCCAATGTTGTCATGCACTAGTGGATGAGCTTCATTGGGTATTTATTACCGCGAGAGCTAAATAGTCATTTCCATCATTTGCTATAAATGCCGTAATTGCTAGTTAAAGAGCACGTATATGGGCTACGATTATCTATGCATCATTGCAAATTTTGCAAAAAGTCATTAAAAAATTTTGAGGTATGATTGAGCACAATTTTATTGCATTGCGAATTGAAAACTTTGTCGGAAGTAGAAGAAAATTTCATTTTTGGCATGCATATGGGCTTCGTTTGAGAGCTACATGATGATACATTGATGCTTGGTCGAGATATGTTATCCTTGGACTCGACTTGCTTGCTTGAATTAAATGAAAAACCTTGCATAGCACTAAAATTGAACTTCTTTGATTGACCATGGGATAGTAAAATTTCTGGCTTGTGGTTGATTGTGCATTTTTAGTGCTCGTGTTAAAAGACCAAATGCTTAAAAGCGCTAATGATTGAGTTTTATTTTGAAGGATGCGGGCATGTGGTGATTTCATTGATCCAAGAAGGGGTCATCATTGCAAAAAATTACAAAATTTGGCTACTTAGAGCCATTCCAATTGTTTGGATGAAAAGTTGTATATATCCTAGCTCATAGCTTGATCAAAAGTTAAATTTTTTCATTTTGAGCTAGTGTTTACCCAACTTTTTTGAGAGCTTTCAAGTACAAAATTTGGCTATTGAGAGCCATTCATTTTCATTTCATCAAGTTGCAGTCATCTCTAGCTCATAGATTGCTCTAAAAATGTAAAATTCTTGTGAGCTACCCCTGTTATAGCCAACTTTTTGGAAAGCTTTGAATTGTAAAATTTGGCTATCAAGAGCCCCTTTAAATTCATTCAAAAATTGCATTATTTCTTGTGTACGGCTTGCTTTAAATATTCACTTTCATTTGAGCTATAAATTAATCGACTTTTTGAATCATGCATGAGAGACTTTAAATTGCAAAATTTGCTTATGTAGAAGTTCATTTTCTCTCATGGTTGTTATGTATGCATAAATTTTCCATCAAAGAGCATCATGTGCATAACCAAAGTCATTCTTTTCCCTTGGTAAATTTGGGTATGCAAGACCTTACCTTTAGGTTTTCATTAATGTTTTTTGTGTGATTTTGATTTCAATACAAAAACTTTTGTAGCTTGTGTTTACACCTCGCTTCAAATTAGCTTCTTTTGCAAATAAAAAGATCAAGAGACTTCTCTACGAATGGGATGCTTGCTCAAGGATACTCAAAGATCATGAATAGGTGTAAACCTTCCATGATTTTTCTCTTTTGTTCATCTCTTCATTCTCTTGCTTGGCTTAAGTAATTTTTTATTCTAAGCTATGGTTCTTTCATGTTCAAAAGCTAAACATCCTAAAGTTTCAACACTTTGCTTTCTGAATATTAACTCATCAAAAAATTAGGTTTTATGTGTGCTAATCATAGGTAATTGGCCTTGACCTTAAGTTAACACTAGAATGGTAACCTAATAGGACATAAAAGTGTCCTTTCAGGGTTTTGGGAAAAATTTCCAAAACCATAGTAGATCCACTCATTTTGAAAAATCCTTTCATGAGCTTATAGTTCAATAACTACTACATATAGAAAAATAAGAAACTGGTAATTTTTCTCATCCCTTGGTCACTACAAGCCTCCAAAGTTGATGGACCAGTGTATTTTGCCCAAAACAGCAATTTCTTACGGTTGATTGCATATAAATAAGAGTGGAGATTTTTGTAGGACATGAGATAAAATGCCCTGTTAACTTCAATGGGTTGGTGACTATAACATATGGTTGCTTTACCTCACTAATGTTTTTTTGGGCAAAAAAAATAGATACAAAAAAGTTGCATTTTTGCCATTCAGCGGACCTATCATCAAAGTTTCTATAGTCACGCTCAATAGAGATACTATATACATGTTTTCTTAGTTCCCTTTGGGACTCTCAATTCAAAAGGAGCCATGGAACATGTCAAAAGGGTAATGGATCTCTTACAATTGTAACTTTGGGGGCAATGATAAAGTGCTAAATACAACAAACATGAAAAAACTGGGTTTAGCATTATGACCTCTAGAAACCCATAGAAACTACTCAATATCTAGCCAAGTTTGTAGTCTATGATTAGATATGGTCACTACCTACAAAATACACACAATTGGCCTAAGAAACTAGCAATATTGAAAAATTTATACTTGCTACTCTAAAATGTATCGTATTCTTCAGCAATCAAAAAAATCAACCATCGTCATATACTATGCTATATAGCATATTAGGTCCCCCAAAACTCAAGGAAGATTAGCTTTATGTTATACATTACACTTACACAATCAAAATTGAATTTGGATATCAAGAAAGCCACCAAAAAAATCATAAAAGTGCTAATTTTGGCCAAAAAACAGGATTATGCAATTCTTGTAAATTGGTCATAACTTTCAATTTTAGCACTTAGCTCTCCCTACAAGCATCAAAACATGTTGAGAACTATGAAGGCCTAACCTCTAGCCATATAAACCTCACAAATAGGAAGTTTAGAGTGGTATAGTTGCCAAAAATTGAAAAAAAGCCAAAAACAGGACCCGTTTTTTCACACAGTTCAGTTTCAAAAATGTTGTGCAAGAGTAAGGTTAATGGTGAGATCGATACTCAAAAAAAAATGCTAAGTTTTTTTCAGCTCATAAGGCAGCTTTGTAGATATATAGCACCTAGAAATTCATTTTCATACTCTTCAAATAATTCAAGCAAAATGGTCACTTAACAGGACACAAAAGTGTCCAAGGACATAAAAGTGTCGTGTTACCATTCTAGTGTTAATGTAGGTTCATTTCTCATTAGTCCTAGACTCTTAGTGATAGTTTTAATACTCCATTAATTTTTTTCATGACCTAGGGCTATGATTAGGCTTTAATCCTTTAATCCAATTGCCATTAGCATCTCATGATGGAAGCAATTAAAAAATGCTAAAAAATGAAACAATGAAGCAAAAAAGTGTCAAGAAAAAGTAGTAAAAATGCTGCTAGAAACATGAAAAGCAAATCTCTATGTTATGTTGTGTCTATGTGAGGCCTAGCACCTTATTGGCACTTGTCAGGCGAGGGGAATCACCTTGGCTCGCTTGGTCAAGGCCCTAAACCGATGCCCTAGGCTGATAGGGATTGGCCATCACCTTGGTAGACTAGTAGGCTTTTGTAACACCTTCTTGAGGGTTCAAGGAACCGAGAGTTGCACCTAGAGTTGCCTTGGGGTGGTAGCCTTGTGTTGTGATTTATTTTCAATGAATGACAAATACAAAACTTCCATCACCTTCAAAAAAACGCTTTGACGATGTACTAATAGATTAGGACCTTTTTTATAGCCCATAGACATGACAGACTTGAATGATTTATTAATATTGGTCGCATAGTTTTTAGGCTAGTAGGTTTATGACCTTGCATTAGCCTAGGGTCTTAATTGATTGCTTTTGTTTCCTGCATAAAACTGAAATTTCAAGTGGTTTAATTTTACGATAGTTTGAGTGTATTTTGGCTTTATATTGTCTAGTTTTTTACTATGATTCACCCATCTTTTGGAAGCAAAAAATTCATTAATTGTTCATTGTACTTCATGTTTTGTATCCTAGTTGGCTTTTGATGCTCATTACTTGTTCTTATCTTTTGAAACTCAACATTTCTTCCACGGACTTGCTTTCTACCATGTCACCGTGTCTTGCTTCACCGACACACGAGGACGTGCGCCAAATTAGGAAGGGGGGAATGTTAGCAGTGGATAACAGAGGCTACACCAGTTATGCATCAAGCGAGAGATATCTATGGTTGTGCATAATATTTCCGACACACTTTGTATAAGTCTTGGGCTCACTTGGAGTTCCAAAGTTGTATGTGCTAGTTAGAGGGCTCAAGCTTAAACCCATAGTAGAAGGGATTGTGGTGAAAGCCTTTAAAAGGAAGCCTTTATGCCAGGAGGCTTCATTCACTCTTGAGGATCCACTTTTGAGAGCTCTCTCTCTCTTGAGTATTCACTCTATGGCCTAGCCTTGAGCTTAATGTTTATGCTTAAGAGGCTAGTGCTAATCATTTTAATTAGAGTAATCTCTTCTTGATTAATCTCATTCCTATTTTCTCATTAGTCTACTTCTTCTCTACATTTCATTATGTCATGAACTAGTATTACACTCTCATTATTCTAAGTTTGAGAGAGGTATGTACTTATTGCTATTAACCACTTCTATTCTAATACAAGCATTCAATTTGTGATATTTAGCATCACTAATTAGGTTGATTAAGTTGGGTCTTAATCTTGTAATTAGTATGTGTGTCCTATTGTTTACTTGTGTGTAGATAGGTTTTATGAAACTCTAGCACCATTTACCTCGTGTGTGTAGCTATTGATGAAGTGCCGTGATTGACATGTGGTAATTAGTGTGTGCTTATCATTATTGTGCTTGGGGTTTCTAGTCTATGGTAAGTTAGACTTTGGTGGAATTGATGTGTGTAGGAGTTGATTGATTAGTGATTAGAGTAGGTTTAGAGTTATTCGTGCCATGGCTAATCTATACTTGCATTGGAGAGGTGATCTCTTGAATCCTCTATTTCTATTCATCCCATGCTCATGCTTCCATGCCCTAGTTGGGTTATCGATCCACGGATTTGATAATTTTGTGTGGGTTGCAATTAGTTCGTACTACAATGCCTCCCAACACACTTTTAACCACTTTCAAGACCCTACAAGAATTTGCAGGAGTTTGCAGATGGTTGAAAGTGCTTCAAAGTGCTAAAAAGATGAGGCAAGTGCTAGCAAGTTCCTTTCAAAGTTCTAGCAAGTTCCTTTCAAAGTGCTGCAAGCTCCTTTCAAAGTGGATAGATTGAGCACCTACAAGCAGTCCCAAGAACTTTTAAACACCTAGAAATGCCTGCAAGTGCTAAAAAGTTCCTAACTTTTATGCACTTGCAAGCACTTTGAAGCACTTTCAACCACTTGCAGAGTTCTGCAAGTGCTTGAAGGTGCTTCAAAGTACATTAAAATGGTTTCAAAGTGCTTAAAATTTTATTTTCCAATCACTTCAGAGCACTTTGAACCACTTTTAACACCCTGTAAGCATTTGCAGGAGTTTGAAGGTGGTTGAAAATGCTTCAAAGTGCTAAAAAGAGCTTCCAATTGCTAGCAAGTGCCTTTCAACGTGCTGCAAGTGGACAGATAGAGCACTTGCAGGCACTTGCAAGTGTCTATAGGTACTTGAATGTTCTAGCAAGTGCTCCAAGTTGCTTGCAAGTGCCTACTGCTAGGGCCTGCATGTCCTCCATCATGGTTGGTTGTGCAATAATCTTCCTTTGTTTTTCATTTTGTACAAAAAATAGTTCAAGAAATGGATAGGGAGCCTCGTGAGTTCAGAAGGCAGGCCACCTTCATGAAGGGGTCCAACAAGTTCATGAAAAGAGAGGGCAGGGCCCTTCTAGTGCCCACTCCACCTTCCAAGTCTAAATTAGTGTGAATACTATTTTATTTTCTGGAAATTGTGTGGCATGTGATCAAGAATTGTCGGGCAAATATGTGGCTGGTGTCTTTCATCTGCCGTGTGCCCAAAGATACCATCCGTTCTGCTTTTCAGTCAGTGCAACTGATCCCAAGTGTGTTGTACCAGACAGTAAATGGGAGATGCCCCATATAGCAAGATGTTGGGCACTTGGAAATTCTTATGAGGAGCTTGAAGGTAGGTTGATCATTTTATACAACAAAACTTATGCTAATATGTTGTGTAGACTGATTGTGTGCGTTGGTTCAGCTGAGCCACTGGTTGAGAAAGAAGCTTCCACATCCTCCATGCACAATGTGGACGAGGTATTTGACCTTGACGCCATGCTGCAGAAGTACAAGAACTTTGAGGGTGGGAAAATTGTTGAGGGTGGTGACGGAGATACTCTGAATGAGACAACTCCATCCGCAAGAAACCAAGGTAATGTATGTTTTGTATATATGTCTCCTCCCATGTGTGAACCATGGTTGATCCTGAAATGGAATCAACCCTGCAATTTGTAGCGGTGGAGATGCGGAAGAAGAGAAAGAAGCAGGTGGAGGATGAGTTGTCCAGGGCTTCAAAAAGAGTACTGGCATACTTGCCCCAAAAAAGAGAGCATGCAAGAAGCTTTATGTTCTTGCAGATTTGTATCTTTTTTTTTCATGCTATCTTTTTTAGATTGTAGCTTTGTATCTTTTTTCAACGCAATATAATCTAAGTATTCTCTCTTAGTTTCTGTCCATTTGTGCTCTGTAGTTAGAATTCGTGTGGCTGGCTCAAGACCCCCACCACCCATTAATGAGGTAGAGCACATTGATCGCCAGATTATTTGCTACGATCCAATGTCTCGCTTCCCAGTCCATAGATATTTGGCAATAATTGTAGACTTCAACAATGCGCTTGCTTGTGTGCATGATAAGCGCAAAGGATTGGAACCCTCAGATTTAAACACGCTGTACTTTGACAAAGTAAAGGGGGATGATAACGTCACCTACTATGTACAAAATGATGCAAAATTATTCTTGCTTGGACTCGGTCAGATAGCACAAGCTCTTTTTTGGTCGTTGCATGCCTGCCACCACAATCTTGAGAAGGGTATGGACAGGTGCCTATCTCAAGCCAAGCGTTGTTTGAGTGGGTGGCTGGCACAGAACTGTTGCCATGTTAGCATTTAAGAATATGGAACCTCCCCAAAGCAAATGTTTTTAAAAAAACTAGAAACCTTTTGGTACCTCTTTCCTAAGTTCAATAAGTCTAACACTTTACTACTGGATGATTTTCTTTATAAGATGTACTTCAATGATCCCAATAACTTTGTCATTCTGCATGGGATAGAAAATCAAAATGAGAGGCAGTGGAAAAATTTCCTCAATTAGGAGAATGTTGCCTCATTTATAATACAGTGGGATGAGACTCCTGACAGAGCCAAGACTATTAAGGAATGTCCATTTGATGCCAGGAAGGATGAACTTCCACAATTGGATTGGGATCTGGCACATGGAAAAGTACGGGCACAACAAAAAATTCTTGCACGAAAAATGCCACCTCCAGCAACCAATTATAAGCGCCACATCGGCAAGAATGGCCAAAGCAGTCTTCTAACTAACTAACTTTACTCCTTGAAAAAGCTAATTCCCTATAAAGAAAATTGTTCTTCTATCTAAACCTAAATTTACTATGAAGAATTTTGCAAGTCAACTGTTTCTGCTAGTGTCAACAATTGGATTGGGTGTTAAGTCTTGGTTAAGTGGTCAAGTGGTTCAAAGTGTTGTCCAAATGGTACAAAATTCTTAAAAGTGATGGTCAGGTGGTCCAAAGTGGTCCAAAAATATGGTCAAGTGGTTCAAGTGGTTGTTAAGTGGTGTTCAAGTAGTACAAAGTGTTGTCCAAGTGGTTCAAGGGGTTGGTTAAGTGGTTCAGAGTGCTTGTCAAGTGGTATAAAGTGTTGGCCAAGTGGTTCAGGGGGGTGGTCAAGTGGTTCAAGGGGCTTGTCAAGTGGTATAAAAAGCTTAAAAGTGCTGGTCAGGTGGTTTTAAGTGGTCCAAAGAGCTGGTCAAGTTTTTCAGGGGGCTGGTAAATGCTGGTCAGATGGAACAAAGTGTTATCCAAGTGGTTCAGGGGGTTGTTCAAGTGGTTAAAAGTGTTGGTCAGGTGGTTCAAAGTGCTTGTCAAGTGGTATAAAGTGCTAGCCAAGTGGTTCAGGGGGTGGTTAAGTGGCTCATAGTGCTTGTCAAGTAGTATAAAGTGCTTAAAAGTGTTGATCAAGTGGTCCTAAGTGGTCCAAAGAGCTGGTCAAGTGGTACAGGGGCTTGGTAAAGTGCTCATAAGTGTTTTTAAGTGTTTTTGGGGGCTGGTAAAGTGGTTCAAGGGACTGATAAAGTGCCGGTCAACTGGCCAAGTGCTCAGAAGTGCTTTCAAGTGTTTTAAAAGACATATTTTATCACTCTATTGTGAAAAGTGCTAGCTATTCAGTAGGGGTGATTATCTGTAATTTTAGAGGAAAGTAGTCAGGTGATCCCCCCCACCCCAGCTTTGATGTAATCCTTCCTGAATCTCTTTAATATAGTTCACTACCTCCCCTTTTTTTTATAAAGTGCTAGCTACTGTTAAAAGTGTTGGCCAAGTCCTCAAGTCGAATTTACAGAGATAAATCTTACAAGATCTCCTCTGGGGGCATGCTATTGTAGATTTTCTCAAATATGTCATTTGACATATGACATTATGCTCACCTTCCCTTGGGGACATGGAAAACCTGATGCATCGCACCATATGGGAATAGATTAAAGCAGTGGGCTTGTTGTCCAAAAGGACATAAGTATCATCTCGGCCATTTACCTTTCCTTAGAATAGGCCCTCAACCACATACGAATTTTTCTTAATCCAAGCACTTTGTGTTGGTGCATTTCAGGATGCAGAAGTCTGCACCTGCCTCCTCTGCAGTCACTGCAAAATTTTGGCCAACGATCAAGGCACCGCTCTGGTTATCATGGTGGCCAACATACATGGGGATGTATTCATCCTCATAATCACATGACGCTTCTCCATCGCTTTCATCCGTAATTGTGGGTTGTATTGGCAAGTATACCCACCCCTGTACATGATCTTTGTTGGTACATCTCCTCCATTGACCTTTCATACACCCACCACAAAAGCAAGAGAGCAGTTTGTACCTTAGTCCATGCATATCTGTCTGACTGTAGCCATTGACATAGTGCCAGGATCAAGACCCTAGCATGCACTTGCAATCACACGCTATAACTCTATTGACATCACCGAGCTTGAATCCCTAGAAAGCACGATCAACTTTCTTGCCTATCTGTGGGCATTGATTTCTGAGAGTTCCATTGAGGAATGCAACAACATTTGAAGCATTATGCATCTCCCACCCGTCAGATTTCAGTTTCTCATGTATGAGGTCTCTTTTAATCATTGCACCATCCCCATCGTGTTCACCCTTTCCATGGTATGAAGCAAAGAAATTGTGCATCATTTTGAAACCTTTCATATTGAAGAATCATGCAGCGAATATAGAATGGCCTCCTTGCTTTGAATTGTGATGCAACACCATCCAACCACACCCAATGTCACTTGACACTATAGCCGTGTCTGAAAGGACACTTTTATGTCCTGTTAGGTTACCATTCTAGTGTTAAGAGCTGAGTAGATAACAGATTTTCACACACTGAATGTCTTTTTAGCCATTCATTGTGCAAAATAAAATAGTGCTACACAAAAAAAGTGTCATGTGTCTTGTCATTAGAGATGTAGAAGTGAGTTTTCTTCTGTATAGCACCAAGCACATCATGTAAATATGAAATGTGAACAAAGATTGTGACCTGAGATGAATACCAATGCATTGACAAGATCTCATTCTTCACCTTGAAGGAGTATTTCTCTACAAAATCCACTATAGACACCACTACATCCTCAGGGAAATTGGTCAAACACTCCTTGCACTGTTGAGCTTGCCACTTGTACAAGTAGTTGTGTTTGATAAACTTCCCTAGTTTCCCTCGGAGCACAGAAATGAAACTCATCGGACTGAGCTGCTGAACCACGAGGATATTTTTTATGTGTAGGAACCTTGTCAAAAATCTTGTTGATAGTCATTCTAGAGATACCATCACTCTCTTTGACGGGACACAACAAGAGCCTTTCAAGCCCGCAATCACTGAATGCTCCCAAAAGACATTTGGTACAGTGAAAAGCACTATCAATTGGCTTTGGACACAATACAAACTCCCATAGTTCTGTCAAGGATGAAAAAGTTTCTTTTGACGCTATTCCACCACTCGAACTGCACACAAGACACCTACAAAAGCATGATGTTCCATGTAGCCCGTATCTTCCATGGCGCATCTGCTTTAAGCCTTCATTCACAACAGCAGGTGTTGTGGTCCTTCAACTTGCGTACGAAGTATGGCTTCAGACCCTCAAAGCATCTAAGGAACATCCTAATGTTAGGATGAGCCTCCTGGAACCGCATGTACAAATCCCTCTGCCACACAAAAGACATTTAAAAATACTATAAAGTATTGAAATCTAACTGCAACACTTACCTACTACCACCTCGGGGTGTATTTTTACAAAAGTAGGTATGACTTCACCTTTTGTCCACAAAAAAAGTAGGTATGTCATTTCTCCACCTTTTCAACCAAAGTGAGGTGAGGTTGGTTGAGCAGTGGGAGTTGGTGAAGCGTGAGAGTTGGTGTCTATTTCTAGAAATTCATAGTTTCTACTTCAATTTTTTGTAATGCTGAACTTATGTCCACTAGTGAAGCACTTCAGTGCACTTGGAGAACACTTTAAAGAACTTTGGGGCACTTTTAAGCACTCTGCAACATTTTAAAGCACTTTGTGGAACTTTCAAGCATTACAAGGAACTTTCAAGCAACCTACCATGCACTTTGGTGCCCTTTGAAGCACTCTGTAGCATTGTAAAGCACTTTGGGGCACTCTGAAGCACTTCAGTGCACTTTAAGAGAACTATGAGGAACTTTTTGGCACTTGATAGCACTCTGAAGCACTTTACCAACACTTTGGTGCACTTTGGAAGCACTCTAAACTACTTGGTGGCACTTTGAAAGCACTTTCAAGCACTTCAAAGAACTCTCAGGCACTTGATAGCACTTTACCAACACTTTGGTGCACTTTGGAAGCACTCTAAACTACTTGGTGGCACTTTAAAAGTACTTTCAAGCACTTTGTGACACTTCAAAGCACTCTGAGGCACTCAGTGGCACTTTCAAGCACTATGAAGCACTTTTAGAGCACTATGAAGCATTTTGGGACACATTGATGTACTAAATAGAACTATGTGGCACTTTGAAGCATAGTGAAGCACTTTTTGACACTTTCAAGCACTCTCAAGTACTTTGAAGCACTTTTGGGCACTTGAAAGCACTTTGAAGTGCTCTTTGAAAGCACTTCAGTGCTATTTAAGAGCATTCTGAGGCAATTTGTGGCACTTTGTAGCACTCCAAAGCACTTTAGAGTTTAGAAAGCACTCTAAGGTACTTTGTGGAACTTTCAAGTAACATGAAGCACTCTAGTGCACTTTGAAAGTGCTCTGAATACTTTGAAGCAATTTTTGGCATTTTCAAGCACACTAAGATGCACTTTTTGGCGCTTTCAAGCATTTGCAGGCTCCAAGTGATGCACTTTGAAGCACTTTGAGACACTTATAAAGCATTCAAAGCTTTTGCAAGCACCCAAAATCACTAAGTAAAGCATTGTGACACACTTTGAAGATGTTTTGGTTGATATACCTGAGGTAAATCGAGGAGATGCACCGGATGCACCACATGTGCCCTCTTGTCCATTCTCTTTCAAATGAAATCTTTCTTGTTTCGGGAGATACGAGTCTCCATTGACCAGAATCGAAACAAGATTTCTCTGATTTCAATTTTTAAGGTATTGGTCCTATGTTGTTGACATTGACACGTGTTTAAGGGAAACCCCTCCTCCATATCAGTTTGTAGCTGGAAACTGGCTCCCATGACATTTCTTCAATGAAGTCTTAATGCCTTCGCAACATCATTATTTCTCATTAAATTTTCAATCCCATTGACTCCATTGAGGCATGCCATGATAGTAGCCCGTTTCAAAAATAGCTCATTGTTTGAACAAGGAGTCTTCACCTTAGACAATGTATGACAAATGTTAGAGAAAATCAGCCTTCCGACTGTCTCCGATGTGGGTTGCAACACTAAGAACATTGGATGATTGAGAAGTTGCTGTAAAATGCTCCATTGAAGACCCTCAGAAAGCCCAATTTTTTTATTGCACCAACACTTAGCAACTGCCCTACATATTTTTTTTTGCCTCTTGCTTATCGATGTCACCATCCGCTCGTGCTTGTGCCATCCTTTTTTGCATGTTTCTTTGTTCCCTCTTCTTTGCAACCCAGTAGTTTTGTAGACTCAACAGAAGATCCCTTGGGATATGCTGTGTAGCAGATAATGGAGGAAGGTAAAGGGGTTTTGTACTACCATTATGAGTATTATGTGATTTCATGTGGAACGTACAAGGATGCTAATGACACAACAATGAAGATAGTCAAAGCAGTGCCATAGTACTCTGAGAGAGAGAGAGAAAGAGAGAGAGATAAAGAGGTTTTGTTGAAGCTAAATATGGCTAGAAATGAGGAGGTGGTTAATATGTCTTCACAAGCACTTGTAGCCAGCTATGTAGGAGGACAGAGAGAGAGAGAGAGAGAGAGAGAGAGAGAGAGAGAGAGAGAGAGAGAGAGAGAGAGAGAGAGCACTGACCTGCAAGCATGTAGATGTTGCATGAGCCCAATAGTAGAGGCTATGGAGAGAGAGAGAGAGAGAGAGAGAGAGAGAGAGAGAGAGATAGATAGATAGATAGATTTTATTATCTTCCTCGGAGGTCAAATATGACCTATGGGACCAAAGTTACATGTGATGTAGTATGTGTACAGCTGATGAGTGACTCTCGATGCTCCAAAATTGTAGTGATGAGAGTCGCAATGGAGAGCCCACACTTTGGCTGGGAGAGGAAAGTGTGTAGGTCTAAGTTATGGCTGAAAATGTGAGAGAAGCAAGTTCGGATGTGATCAAAAGATGAGCACTCTAGTAGTGTGTGGTACTCAGACTCTCGAACTTGCAGTGAGCATAATGTGCACAATCGATTTGACTCTTCTCCATTGCCCCAACGCCCTATCTCGCATCGAAGGAAATGGGAGCTAAGCCAAATTGCCGCGATAGTGCGTATCGCAGACAAGGGAATAGGCCCAAGCATGTAAGTGTGAGTACGGTTTCCTCTCTCAGCGAAGAACATGGTTTTGTAGTTGGGGGCAATATAGGTGGTGTAATGTATGAAGCGTGACCCACCGGATTTCTCCCAAGCCGTAATACATTGGCGTTGTAGAAAAGCTTCATTCACTTGAGAGTCAATTGAAGCATCATGTAGCAAGTGTAATGCATCCCATCTCCCAAACCACTTCTTTATGTCTTGCATCCATCCCGTGCTCAAGATCTTGCTTTTATGCGTCTTTTGAACTTTTTTGCTTGCTTCCCATGCAATTGTAGGAAGTCGATGTGAGGGGTTTTGACGCATCTTTATCATGTACTCCACAACCCTTTCCATGCCCATAACCTCAATTGGAAGAGATCCCGACTCAAGAAGTAGGAGCATATATGGTGTTTGTGTCTTAACTTGGAGAAAGTTTGTAAGAAAACGCTTTTGGACATTCTCAAACTCTTTCCAAGTAGACTTTGAGATGCTCCCACCCCACACTTCAACTCCATAAAGAAGAACCGGTGTCACCAATGCATCAAAAAGATACTTCTTGAGAACCCAACACTTGATGTTTCCCGCATTACACATGTTCTCAAATGCATAATATGCTCTCTTTCCCGCTTCCAAACGACGCATAGCACATTCATGCCACTTGTGATTGGATGGAACATCAAGGCCAAGGTACTTAAAGCTCTCAACAACTTCAAGTGTCTCGTTGTTGTACACAATGCATGGCTTCTCCTTATGGTTGGTTTTCACAAGCATAACCTTTGTTTTGGATTCATTTACAATCAGCCCACTATGCAAGCAAAAGTTCTCAAGGACAACCATAAACTTTTGTGCATCTTCTAAAGTGTGTGCTAGAAGCACTACATCATCCTCATACAACAAAAGCATGATTACCGCATTGCAAATAGTGACCTCTTCAATGCCTTCTTCTTGCATAAAGTCAAGTACCATTTGTTCCAATTGATCGATGCATAGACCAAAGAGAGTTGGTGACAATGGACATCCTTGTTTAACCCCAATAGTGCTTACAAATTTTTTTGAAATTTCTCTTCCCATGCGCAATTGACAAATCACCTTCTCATAGATTCGAGAAACCGCAAGCATAAACTCACTTGGCACTTGGAGTTCTTCCATCCTTCTCCACAAATTGTTACGTGGAATCATATCAAAGGCTTTCTTAAAGTCCACAAAACAACAATACAATCGCTTGCCTTTCAACCGACTTTCCTCCATGAGAACACGAAGAGTGACAAGATGATCAATGGTGCTATGGCATCGACGAAAACCCGCTTGTCCCTTTGCACGCTTGTCATTCTCTTCAGCCCAATCACTCAATTTCATCTCCATTATGCACCCAAACAACTTTGCCATAAGAGACCCAATCATTATAGTCCGGTAGTTGCTTACATTCTTTACATCCCCTCCTTTATGCAAAGGCTTAACCCAATTAGTACTCCAATCATAAGGCATACCATGTTGAAGTGCAAGGTTGAACATATCACACATCCACTCATGGGTAAAATCTCCCGTCCATTTGATCATCCCCGGCTTGATACCTTGAAGATCTCCCGCTTTGCGAGTGGCCAACTTTTCAAGCCCACCGCATACATCCTCAATAGTAAAAAAAGACGGCATACATGGGAGTGAACCATAAAATAGCATTTTTTCAGTATTTTCTTGCTCATATAATTGCCTACAATGTGTGTACATATCCACTAGACTCAAGTTACCAAAATTCTCAACCCGCTTGCCTCTCAAGTTTCTCCAAAATCTTCCACATGCATGTGCCTTTTCTTGGACTTGAAATTCTTGTTGCTTTACTTCCCATCTTCTTCTCTTCTTTTGAATCAATGCCTTGTATGTATGCAAATGACTTTGATAGTTGTCTTTGTCCATAGTTGCATCAAGCTTTATCAAGGACTTTCGAGCATCTTGACATTCTTTATCAAACCACCTTTTGCGTGATCTATCTTTGTTGATACCATGGAGATGCTTTATGGCAAAGCATTCTTCCGCACAAGAACAAATAGCTTTCTTGAAAGCTTCCCATTTAGTTTCCAATGGTGCATCACATTGAAGCTTTGTCATCCATAATTTTTGCTCAACCATTTCAATGTACATTGGTGCCCGTTTGAAATCCATACATAGTGATAACTTCTCTTTCCTTTGGCTGAGATTATCATGCTTAGTTGCTTCTCCACATGAAAGGTCAATACATAAGGTGCGATGGTCGGATTCCGGGGTCCATTGACCAAACATAAAACTCTTTATGCGATACATGATGGCTTCAGAGAGTAGCATATAGTCAATCACACTATCCCCATTATGTCTTCTACATGTAAATCCATTGGTTCCACTCCACAAAGATACACCATTGGCAATGAGCATACCCGTGCTATTACACATGTGTAAAAGTAACTTTCCATAGTGATCCGGCTCTTTCTCATCCATTGAAGTACGATCATACAAGTGAACTTCCTCCAACTCCCTTGAAATGTATGGCATATCAAATTGTTGAGTATCATGTTGCAATGTTTTTGTGCAAGCATTCATATCCCCAAATACAATAACATCACCTTCACCTTTGAAATAAGCAATGTCCTCTTCCAAATCAGAAAATGGTTGATCTTTATCCATGCAAGCATAAAAGGGAGAATCATGATGAGGAATGTAGCAACCGGCTACAAAAATGGGTGCTCTTTTTGGTGTCATAATTTTTAGCCATACATAACGTTTTTACTTGTCATCTTTCACAATTGATAGAAAATCTTCCAATCCTTTCTTAACCATACATGCTAACCCTCCTTGTCCTCTTCGTTGCTTGAGATTCTTTGACCACATCAATGAATGTACATTGTAATCCTCCAAGCCGTTAATTCTTTGTGTATCATGCTCCCAAGTTTCAACAAGAAGTACAACATCGGCTTTGCTTGTTAGTTCATCAATGCCAACCCCCGCATTCCATGGGTATCCATTACAATTCCAAAAGCATATTTTCAATTGTAACTCGGTCTCATAGGTCATGCATCCCTATTTGCTTGAGAGACTTGCCTCCTCCTTGGGCACATTTTCTTCATGAGAGATTTCCTTGTTTTTATTATTCTTTTCCTCATATGCCTTGCGACGCATATTTTGTTGCTTAATAGTGTGATCTTCACATACAAAACATTTTGTATTCCTCAAATAGATCCAACTATTATCAAGGATAATCTTTCGCTTGGTCTCATCCGGCATGGTGCATACAATTGGCCGTTCTCCCGAGCGAGGAGCTCCTTGCTTCCCCACTCTATGTGCTCCATAGACCATAACTCCGGACATGCCAAAGTGGGTTTTGAAGAAATCTTCAATAACAATGGCAAGAGAAGGAGGTGTCTCTAACTTCTCTTCGGGAATTCCACGAATAACAATGTTCTTGGAACGTCGCTCCCGTTCCTTCAACTCCTCCACATCTACATTCTCAACATTCTTTGTTTGAACCATAGCTTGCATGAGTGAGGAATTAGAAACCACATTGCTACCACATACATCAGCCCAAGACTTGTTTGTGCATACATTTTTCATGTCGCATACATCCCGGCTCATAGTGTCAAATTTCTCCTCTTTCAATACATGGTCATGCTCCACTTTGCTCATCTGCTCCTTCAAAGCATTCAAGTCCACAAGAGAGCGTTTACATTCCTTGACTTCCTCTTCAAGTTGCATCAAACATGTTGTTTGCATCTCAAGTGTCCTCTTGAGATTCTCATTCTCAACCACAAGTACCCTTAGTGTGCCATTCTCCATTGCAAGTGCTCGTAAGTCTTCGCCTTGTTTGTTTACGGTCTCTTGCAATGATACCAAGTACGCCATGGTCATGGTTTCCGATGTCGTTGGTTGCGTGGTTGTGTTGCTATATCCACACTTAGGAGATTTTGGATCATTTTCCACAATGGTTGTGGACCTTGTTGAAGAAGAAGAACCCTTGCGAGTGCCGGAAGACATTGTATGTAAAATAGGAGATGAGAATCAATTTTGTTGAACGTGTTCACTTCGGAAATGCTGCTACAGAAATGCCTTCCATAACTCTGAAAATTTATGTCTTTGCATCAATGCGTAGAGGACTTTGTGCCCTTCGATTGAAGCTATAGATCACCCAAATCGGAGTTCGGATGAAGAAGTTATGATCAAAAGAGTGGACTGCTGTCTACTAGGTCAAAAAACGGCTGCACTGAGAGAGAGAGAGAGAGAGAGAGAGAGAGAGAGAGAGAGAGAGAGAGAGAGAGAGAGAGAGAGAGAGATGGGCACAAGAGGCGGAGGGACCCCATTGAAGCAGTGTTGCAGAGAGCTCAGAGGAGTGGTGGCGAGAGGGAATTTAAATGTGTAGGCAATTTGCTACTTTAAGCTTTAGTATTAAAGTGAAATGGAATTTCCAGCCCCAACCTCTCAACCAAAAGAAATTTTATATTTCCTTTATATGAAATGAAAATGAATAACCCACCACCCATTTCATCTTCTCCAAAAGGAGTGTCCAAGACACTCCTCTTTGGTACCACCTAAACATGCTATCAACCAAGGTTGCAAACCTGTCCCAAAACTAGTGCTGACTAGATCACAAGAGATTGTAACCTATCCCACAACTGGTATCGACAAGCCCACAAAAGAACAAGGAATGACCAAATCTATAGGGCCATACTACCATTAGGGAAGAAGATAACATGGAGATAGGAAAAGTCCACAATCCAACAAAACCTCCTTGAATTGTTATCATTGTTGGCTAAGGATCTAGCACCACATGATCCACCTCTAAAACTCATCCAAGGAAGAAATGATCAAACAAGAAGTGTTTTTGAAGCTAGAAGTATTCCCCTCTGCTTGTTAAAGATAACTTTGACACATGCACTGAAACATGCACCTGAACTGCTGCATACCAGATGAAGAAGGATAAACTTAAGCCAGAATTGGACCTTCCATCCTTAAATGGACAATACAAAATCAAAGAGCATCCTCTACTTCAAGAAGCAAAGACCCCCCCCTGTCATCCATAATCCACAATTTGGTACGGAAGTGCAATACAATCATCAACCTACTACGCATCAGATAGGTAGCTCCGTCGCCAATTCAAAGAAAGACGTGCATTTTCAAAATGCAAAGAAAATCTATCAATCCATCTCCTTGAAGGAAGCACAGCCATAGAAACCTCCTCCATAAGTGATGAAGAAGATCCTACTACTATCCAAAGCTAGAAATGAATAGCTCCCCCTTTGGATCCAACAACCACATGATTGCTCCCCTTGCGGGAGGACACGGTAACATGACTCCATCTAGGAAGACCAAAACAATCTAGCACTGCTACACAAATTACAACCTCCATTAGGTTCCCCTCAGTGAAGAGAGGTCGGGGTAAACAAAGGTCAAGTTGGGGAAGTCCTAGATGAGGATCCATAGCCTCCAGGCACCCAAACATGCCCCAAACTTGGTGAAAACCAGGAAAAAACCAACAAGCTTCTTATCTCTCAATCAAGTCCAAAACAACAACGGATCGAACGAATATGAGCATGATGCATCCAAGGTGGTCGTATCACCATAGGGCTCTCATACCATGTCAAACATGGCAGCGGAAGATGCAATGAAGAGAAGAATTGGCTCATGATCCAGTGGACACCTGGACTCCAATCTAGAACACCTGTAATGCCAAACACATGAACAAGGCACCTGTGAAGAAGAGAGATCACCGAGGTAGAAAGAGATAGGACATTTGAGAATGAGCGAGCGAGAGAGAGAGAGAGAGAGAGAGAGAGAGAGAGAGAGAGAGAGAGAGAGAGAGAGAGAAGGGCACCGGATGCCCATGGTGTCGAAGGGCAAAATGTGCCAAGACTGAGAATAATACTCCCAGCATGCAAGACCACAGAAGACAATGGAACCAAGCAAAAACCTGAGCTAAACATGGCTAAACACAACCTGACATGAAAAACCTACCTCACATTGGCTGGGCACAGCCACAAAACAACCCTCACTCCCTAACACCTGTCTATGTATACGAATCCAGAGAGATGCCTAAAGTCTAACAAGGAGAGAGAAGTAATCGGTCTCTTCTTTTAAGAATCTTCACTCACTTATGCGGGTAACTCTTTGGAAGTTTGAGTAGTGGGAAATCAATCATCGTTCCACACCCCACTCCCGAAAGGGGTGAATCCACATCCTACTTAGATTTATAGCTATTTTCATTCCATGAAATAAATCCCATTTTAATCTAAACTCTTATGAGTCATAAGAGTCTCAAAGATACTACCTCCCCCCCTTTTTGATTATTGATTTTCTTATCTTATCGATGCATGAATTGGAATGTAATGAAATATTCTTGTACCATAGGCCGAGTTCGGCCTCTCGAGGATGTTAATATCTCTCTCTCTCTCTCTCTCTCTCTCTCTCTCTCTCTCTCTCTCTCTCTCTCTCTCTCTCTCTCTCTCTCTCTCTCTCTACAATGCATAGTTGTTGCCAAAGGTGCTAAGCAACACGTAGTTGATGCTATAAATCTTGAGCAGCACACAGCTGTAGTAGCAGTTGTTGTTGAGCAATACACAAGTTATGCAGCATATGTGGAGTAGCACGTAGGGAAAAAAACGTCTCAAAGCCTGGAATTTCTCTACACTTTAGGCCAAAGGGAGAGTTTTCAAGTGACATAGCAGGGTGTGGATGCTTCCATAAGTTTACAAACCAGGTCGCAGAGCCTTCAATTGGGGTTTTTCCACAGTAGGGTAGTGTTACGCAATAGAAATGGAAGAGGTAGTTGAAGATTCATTTCAAACCCCACCAAAAGAAAAAGATTTAGGTGGAAAAGTTGGGAGAACACACTGTCGCTCGGTTCTCTCAAAGCGGGGAGGCTCTGCAGGGTAAAGGATGACCTAATATTTGAGAAGGTACATGTGATGATAAAGACGGAGTTAAACCTTACAAGGGAAAACATTGAGAAAGAGATGTATGCTATGGAGAATCATATCAATGCTATATATGCATATATGAGGAAAGAGCTTGACAGAGATTCTCGATAAGCGTGATGAGATGTACATGGCACTGAAAGGGGAGCTGTGAGATACTGTGAGGATAGAGGTGCAAGTAATGGAAGCTGTGATGCAAAAAAGGTTAGATGATGCTATTGTTGCTAGTGATTTGTGGAAATCAGATATGGAAAAACACATAGTTGTAAAAGATACATTGATTGAAGATGTCACAAACGCGTAGCAAATGGCAATACAAAATATACTCAGACAAATAGAATTTATCATTAAAACTGAAGCCAGAGGATATAGAGAGCGATAGAGAGTGAGAAGATCGACACAATATTGCAGACCAAAAGATGGGTTGATCCCCCCATGTAATAGTATCTTTATTACTAATAAGAACTCTATACAAGCCTTGAACGAAACGTATTGCCATGCTCGTTCCAGAATAAGACCCGATGGTTCCTGGAAGCATCAGCTTCCTATTCCTAGGGCAAAACCCTATTCCAAGGAACTTTCGCTCCTTATTCTAGACTCCTTTTCAACCAAAGAATGACTGCTTTTTTGGACGCAAAGATCTTTCTTGGGAATCTTAACTATCGGATCCGAACTCAAGAGTCTACCACTCTTCGTTCCGTGGATCTACTTCCCAAACTTGAGTACAAAACCCTTGGGTTGGCTCTAGTTCCTGAGAGAGCTTTTCTCTTGCAGAGGCGTATTGTTGTCGTGCAGAAACAATGCTCGCAGACGCTAATACAATGAGAACCAAGCCAACAACAAGTTGTGAACCTAGGACGGAGTTGATCCGTAGGCGAATGGAAACAAATAGCTGGTTGTCACTCAACTATTCGACCTTCTCTAGAAAATCACTACCAAAGGAGATCATTCTAAAACACTCTAATCATACTGAACTGCAATCTTTCCTACAACACTTCCGTTCACCGAAACATGGTCAAACATTATCAATTCGCCACAAAACTCAAGGATCCCCCTCTACACACCTAGAGGACACTTCCCTGAAGTTTCCAACCTAATCCACAACCCGTAAACATATGGTGCAGAAATCGCGTATAAAGACAGGCTGAAATTTACAGGTCGTCGCATCTGGAAATGTTTAGTCCTAAAGTGTAGTTCTACTCACCGTGAACGCAATGACATAATGCAATCACAAAACGGACACACAGATAGAGAGAAAACTCACTCGGAAGCTCACGGAAGAGCTCTTCGCAAAGAGACTGAAACCACTCAAGCTTGGCGTCGAAGCGTAGCTCTCGCCGTTGCTAACACGATGGCGTAGTCACTTTCACAATGTAGTAGTCACAACATGCATGCAAGGGGAAAGGAAGAAGACCTCTCTCACTCTCACAGACAGTACGCAGTCTCTGTACGTTCAGATAAGCCCAAAAAATGATAAAAATCCCCCTTAGGTTTACAAAAGATTGGCTTTTATACCTCAGCCTTGGAGGTGTCATCTCATCAAAAATGAATTCTACTTCCTATCAGGGGTGTTGTGGAATAGCAATTACAATGACATATGTTCTGAAAATTATCTGGAGCCTGAAGAATTAATTACATTTAAGCTCATAGTGTGAATAGTACAAGAAAAATGGGATTTTGGATGCGGTTGATTTGCAGGTCAACACTCCCCCCTTCCGCGTTGAGGTCGTCCCCGACATGATCTTTGTCTGCTTGACTTGCCGCCTGGGCCTTCTTCTTATGCTCGCTGCTAATGGAAGCCTGGTGGATTTATCAATTTGAGATAGGATTCATATCTTACATTCCCCAGAGTGATAGTAGGGCCGAAGATCTTGCTGTCGTAAGTGAAAAATCCTGTATAAAATGCCTCTTCGAATGCTTGCATATGATAGCTCGGCAAAAACATAACTCTCTGATAGAGTAGATGCAACACTTCAGGTGATGGCTGCTTCGAGAGATCGTAGACCATCTTGGCAAAGGTGTCGCCCGTTGATAGTAGACTTGAGTCAATAGCTTTGGAGGGCGCGAACACTTCAAGACAGGCCAGTATGGTTTTGCATATTTTTCTTAGCATGATGCACGCTAGGTCAGGAGAGCCAGTGAATATCCTAATGGCGCCCTTTAGGGTTTTCATCATATAGGCTGCACTTATTCTCTCTCCTGCACTAGGTGGTGGCAATGATGGGTAATTTAGCCATGTTGCATGTGTTCTCGATAATTTGAGATGATTGGCACACGATCTGACACGTGGCACTGGGCAGTAGGCACAATCATCCCTTATAGCCTTAGGTGCTTCCACCAAACTCTTCAAATATGTCGGATATTTGATGAGCCAGGCTTTTCTCCATTTGGGTTGAGAATCTACAATTCTCTTTACATCTACATTGCTTTGTAGATCTCCTTCGTATATTGCTATTGTTCCTTCGGCTTGAATTCTCTTTTTGGTTGCTTCGACTTCGTATTTTAAAAGAGGATATGGAAGTGTTGGTTGCATCCACTCTTCTCTTAAAACTGATGTGGTGATCCCTTGAGCACCCAATGAGTGGATAATTCGACTTCGTATTTTAAAAGAGGATATGGAAGTGTTGGCTGCATCCACTCTTCTCTTAAAACTGATGTGGCGATCCCTTGAGCACCCAATGAGTGGATAATTCTTTTTTCCCATTCTATGGCGGCCTTGTGATCTTCCGCTGTAGTTTGTTCTATCAGATGCTTCAATCGGGCTTCTTCTTCAGCCGTTAGAGCCTGTTCCTATTCCTCTTTCTGCTGCATCTCTTCCTCAATAGGCTTAGGGTCTTCAGCCCCTTCTGGTATCTGCATGTGATCCGTCTGAGCACTCACCTCTGTCTCCCCCGTGCTCGGTCCTGCTTGGAGCTCTTGTAGCTAGCTTTAGCTGCATTGTCAACGAGCAATTCTTGAAGCTCCGCGAGTTGTTGGCTTAATTGCTCGTTTTTGGCTTTTAGCTTCTCTTCTTCTCTTACAAAATCTTCAGCTAACAGAGTCCTCATTGCTCAGACTTAAGATAATGTTGTAGTCCTTTGATTTGCTCTTCAAGGGCCTGCACTTCTCTACTGCTATCTTCCTGTCGGCCTCTCACTGCCCTTGGAGTTGATCGTAGCCTTTGGATTGTTGTGTCTTGTAGTTCCAATCTGGCTTTCAGCTCCATGATCTCATCTCTGGCGGCTTCTAACTCATCGTCCACCTTTTCTTTTTCAAATATGACACTTGAGACCTCATTGGAGGCCTCTGCCATCTGGAGTGTTAGTCCATCTCGCTCAAAATTCTTTCAAAATTCTAGATACCTCTTCAAGATCATGCTCTGCATCATCTGCTCTTAGTTTTGCATCTTGAAGTCCTTTAAAGAGATGATCATATTCATCTTGCATGTTCGCTTCTCTTGTTCTGAGCATATTGTTTTCCTCATCTAGTATAAGAGACCGCGTCTTGATTCTGTCCAGAAGTTGGTGCGCGTCTCTTACATCTTTCTCATTATCTTGCAGTATGTTCTGGCTAGTAGGCCGATCAATTGGCCCAAAAAAGGGAACTTGGTACCCCATGCTCAGCATCACCCCTGATGGAGGTGGTCTATACGGGCGCTCCAAGGGTTTCGAAATGTAGTGTTGGGGAATCTGTTCCATTCCCGGCACTTGAGGTTGCTCTGGAGATTCTTCTCTTGCTTTTCTATCCCCATGTGCTCTTTCCGCAGCTTGTGCTGACGGCTTTTCTTCAGTATTTTCCTTCCATGGTGGGTGTGGCAATCCGTACACTACCTTGGCTGCTTCTTCTTCTGAATAGCCTACATTGAGTAGGTCTTGAAAAGTGCATCTGTCTTCTTCCTCCTTATCCTTTGGTGGTGTCTGCACCTCTCCCTTCTCTTTTGGTGATCTCTTTCGAGGGGTGATTGAAGTTTGAGGGCTGGGTAAAGGAGAGAGTGGCCTTGGAGAGGGTGCTTTCCCATTTTCCTTCTTTTCTTCTTGGGCATCTTTTGCTTCAGCAGGTATTTCTTTCAATTTCTTCTTTATGTCCTCCACTTCATCTGAAGTGAAAGGCTCTAGAGATTGTTGCTCTACCACTCTTTTCGACTCTTCATATTCTTTAATATAATGATCAAATTGATCTTCGAGTGGTCGGGATGAGCTGCCCTGGACTCTTGATCGATCTGGCACCCAGTATTCTTCGAAATCTCCCTTCAAGGCTCTTTCGGCTCTAATTTGGTCAATTAGCCTTTCTATTCTTGCCGCTTTCTGGCTAGTGGTCTCCTTGGGCTTTTGCTCCTTGGTCATAAGTTCCTTGCCTTTCTTTCATGGAGGTTGTTCCACTTCCTCCTCATATACTGTTTCTAATCTCCTTCAGAATCTAGTCGCAATCTGAATGGGTGGTGCTACAGGTGGTTCTTCCTCTACATCTTCCTCCTCTCTCAACCACTCATTCTGGGATGGGGGTGCAGGTCATTTTCCTCTGGCTCCAATGGCTTCGTATGATATCTTGGTTAAGACCTCTCCCCCGCTGATGTATCTTGGCTTCTCTGTCCCCATTTGCACTATTTGTTCATGCGAATACTGTGCATAGTTTACCACTTTAGGCACATTGCTTCGGATGGCCCATGTCACTGTCGTGGCAACGGCATGTGGTGGTGCCGTATATTTCTGAGATCTTTTGCTGCATAAATGGAAATACTGATTGTACAGCTTGCAGATTTTGGCTACTCTTGGGTCCACCATGTCTTCCCAGGTTTGATTTGGCTTCTTCTTTTGGTGATAAACTTCTAAAGTTTCTCTTCTTTCCCTGACATAATTCCCTTCATTGCTCATACTTAGTGCATCTACTATCACCTGTGATGTAATCATCACCTTGACTTTTTGGTTGTCCAAGTCGGTGATCACAGCCTTGCCATCCTTCTGAATTGTGCTTGTGAGCTCATAAACTCTTTGTGGATCCACACATGCTGGCTCTGAAGTGAAGAAATTGTGCAAGTTTGCCCTTTCCAACTGAGTTACCAGAGCTTCTTTGTTTGCGTAATCAATGATTTCTCTTGGGTTCATAGGGATATCCATCATGTTCCCCTGAGGATCTCTGAAAGTGCCTTGGTATATTGAGATCCCTTCATCCTCAAGTGTTACGTCATCTATCCATTCTTTTGTAGGCTTTAGTGATTCCCAAGGTATGGTGTACGGCTCGGCCTTTGCAATGATGTCCTTCAGGGACATCCTTTTCTTTTTTGCCGGTGATCGGCTTGACTCCATTGATCCTGGTATACTTAGAATGTCAAAGTTAGTGAGCCTGTTAAAATCTGGCATAATATCAGCTTCTTGCATCCATATAACTTCAAAATTGAAATACAAGCTATTTAGGGCCTAGGGGTGCTATGCATGTTGTAAAAAGTACAAATCATGCTCAGAAAAATGCAATGAGACTTTATACGGGTATAAAGTCTATGTGAACAAATGGTGGTGATTTTGAATGTGTGCATAGCCCTTGGCTGGTAGGTCACATGTATAGGCCTGGATTCCAATTTGGATGTCATTTGAACAAGTTTTGACCCTTTTTTCTGATTTCAGGCTTTTTGTGGGCTTTCTGTTGAATGGCAATCATTAAGAGGATTTCTGATGATGAAACTTGGTGGGAATTCCTCTGAGATAGGAGCAAAGGCTTTGGTTAAGTGAAGCTTGAGATTGGATGTCAAATTTGGCTTGAGAGACATTATACGCATATAAAGTCTATGTGATCAAATTTCATCTAATTTGATACCATGGATTGACTTTAGCTAGGCTTACACTCCCTTTGCACCAAAACCTGATTTGGGTGAGACATCAGCTCCTTTAAACCATGAATTTGAGATCTAGTGTTTTGATCCTTGTGATTGGGGTTTGAGAGGTCATGAGGCTTTTGAATGTGGTAGAACTTGGGTTCTGAGCTATAACAGTTGTGTTACAACCGTGAATGTGAAAAATGTTGACAACAACTTCAATTTTGCCTCTGTAGTCTTTATACGCGTATAATGTCTAGATGGTCAAAATGAAGCTGAACTTGATCTGTGAGGTCCCCATGACATGGTTAGCACTTTGATCATTCCAAATTTGACTTTTGAGGTTTGACATTGAGGCTGGGGTTCAATCTGTGGTTTTGGCATTCTTTTTTTTTTCACTCTTTTTGATCCCACTAGTCATAAACTTGTTCAAATTAGTCCAAATTGGATATTTGGCATGTATTCATGATATTATAAGATGAAAACAAAAAATGATGAGTTTGACCTCCAGAAAAAGATGAAGTCATTATACGCGTATAATGTCTACATCTGGATTTTTCCTCTGTTTTCAATGTATTTTGCTGCTGATGCTTTGTATAGTGCCTGGATCAAGTTTGGTTGGATTTGGAGCAAGCTTCGGCTATAGTTTGAGTTTAGGCCTAAACCTTGCGTTTTTTTTTGGCATTAGATGCTCCAACTAGCTCCAAACCCAGTCAAACTTGGTAGGTCCTATGCTTAGAGTATGTAGTATGGTAATATGAATCAGTTTGTGATGAACTCTTTGTGAAATTGGTAGTGAGTCTTTATACGCGTATAATGACTATGACTGTTGCAAAAATGTGATTTTTTGAATCCTGACTTGCCTGGTGATTGTGCCCTAAACCCTAAATACTTGATTTCAACTATAAAAGTCATTACTTGAGCATAGAAACTTCCCTTTGCCTTTTCAGTCGTTGAAGTTGTTGCTTGGTTCTTGAGCCATCTTCCCACCATTATTCCTACTGAATATCAATTTCCTAGCTTGGAGAAGTGAGGAAGAACCTTTTCATGTGGTTGTTGCCGTATTTGAGTTCTCCAACACCCCTTTTCGCGATTTGTCGCTCTTAAAGAGTCTTTTTGATTGGCTATGATAGATAGCCGCTTTTTTGCACTTTTGGCTTTAAGCACAGATGGTTGGTGGTATGCCGATGCTGCTCGTGAAGTTTCAGGGCATTCGGTCACTTCGTTTGCCCGTATGGACCAAATGACACTTTGCAAGCTCGAAGACTTTTCTTGTATTAAGGCCATTTTTTTGTGATCGGAATTTCGAGAAACTTCACAGGCCCTTAGGCTATGCTAAAAGGTATCTCCTTGTGAGATTTCACTCCGTTCTGACAACTTTTTCTCGGATCGGGTTATGGGAGGCCTGAGAAATTAGGGTTTTTCCAGCTGACCTAATCTGGTATTTGGGGTCATAGACATGTTCTTCTACTCTAGGGTTAACCCCCTAACAAGTCTTGTAGCTACCAGGTTAGTGGTTGTCGAGTTATGGCTACTTTTCTCTCTCTTCCCGCATCGCCCTACTGCTGTTTCTGAGAGTTTTTCGCGACAAAGTAAACAATGAACACCAAGAGTGCATGGTAGTGAGCTCACCTCTCATATCTGGTGCTATCTAGTATCCCCTGCGCGTCATACAAAGCTGTGCGCTCTAGGTGGCTGGAGGTCTCTATCAACTGTGAATAGTAGAAATGAGCTTAAAATGGAGTGAAATTTTCTTATATTGGGGTTCCCCGAACCACTTTTGATGAAATTTGACATGTGCTCCCATCTTCTCGTGAAATGTGGTTTAGACTCGAAAAGTTCCTGATTTGGACTCCGGTTGCCCAGTTTTTGAGAAATTTGACGTTTCAGTCAAAATTAGGCCAAAATACGCTTCCGGCTACATCCTCATAATTGCACCTTTATCATACCATAGGTTGGCCTATAGTTAATGATCATCCCCATACTTTTTTGTTTTTCATTTCGACCGTTTTTCACCTGCTTTTTGTATTTTTGAAGTTTTTCTGCTGAAAATTAGCAAAATTAAAAGGAAAATAGCAAATTAAACCCAAAAAATCCCCAAAAATCATAATAAATCACAATCATCACTGCAAAACATTATATACACTCACATGAGATTTCTATGGCCGGATTGCTCCGTTTTACCAATATTTTGCCCGAAAAATGATTATTTCTACTTATATACACACACCTAGGGGCTTGATTTGGCGTTTAGCCCCATAGAGTCTTACCACGCACCGAGCGAGTTTTTCCGAGCAAAGACAAACCCGAGCAAGTTTTTGTAGACAATATAGTAAATTTTATCATCAACAAAATATATATTTTTGTTATATATTGATGCACTACAAAAAAAAGAGTTTTCAATGAATAGACTACCTCCTAGATTCCAAAAGATCAAAGAAAAAGTACCATAATATTTGAGAATATTATGTTCTGGCTCAATCTCTATTTATCTTATTGTAATCTCCTCTGCTTCTACTCTTCTTTGGCTTGGATTTTTCTCGCTTGGACTTCACATGTTTGAGCATGAAGTAAGATTGATAGACTAATAAGGGCTTTAGACCTTATTCTATGTTTCTTTTTGTACGGTAAGTGCTCCCTTGTCTAGTACTTTGGTTCTTGATTGTCATTTATACTTGAGAGCACGTGCATCCTTCCTCATCTTAGCCACATCAATTTGATAGCAATTTATTGCACCTCATTAGTTCATTTATACAGCAATCGTCACTTCCATGTCGTCATGCCCTGCCCATACTACAACATTGTGATCTTCATACAAGGGCACCCTTTTTACACGACATATGTCCGACAAACACCATTGTATATGAAATTATTTTTGTTACAATAAAATGCTTTTCTTTTATTGACCAATATATGCCTTTTTTAATCAATTTACAAAAACAACAATCAAAATTAATAAAGTTCTATGCCTAAAATTTTCTAGAAAGACATCATCATAATTGAATTAAGTTAGTTGGAAAAAAATAATATATTGAGGATCTTTTTACCATACAATATGACAACTTCAAGCTTCAATCGAGCAACTTCTTTCATAAATATTGAAGATGTTGCTCCTTTCCATTTTGAATCATTGTTTGAAAAAATATGGCAGATGTCAGGAAGGTCATAAAATCCACCACACAATAAGCACATCAGCGCCGGAATATGCTTTACATCTTTGGTCATGTGAAATATTCAGGCGGCCACCAATTTTAAGAGGCAAATTCCGCTCCAATCTATAAATTCAAAGCCAGTCATACCCTAAAAGGTGGTACTAGAGACTTCTTTAAATTTGGAACGATAGTTTCAACAAGAGGGAAGGTCGCTGCGGTGACTTTGCATACTAATTTGTTTGCAACAAACTCATTCTATTTTGAGCTTGTGTCTGCTCAAGATAAGGTGGTATCCATCAGAAAGAACAATGCTAAGTGAGAAAGATTCTTAGATCTCTCTCTCTCTCTCTCTCTCTCTCTCAAATGAGAAACAATATCACTATCATTGGCAAAAACTTCATTAGGATGATCAACACACTTTTGGAGGCACATTTGCTTAGTGAGTTTGTCCTACAGAATAACATCTTTAACAAGCCAATCCAAGGCATCATATGAGATAGCATAGAGCAAAGGAGAAAGTAGGCACCCTTGTCTTGTGGATTTATGCAATGGAATAACATCTGTAATAGTACCATCAACCGAAATTCTAGCTGACGCATTCCCAAAAAGAATGTGAAAAAGAATCTGCCCAAACCCATATCATATAGACTTTGAAGTATGAACTCCCATTCAATTCTATCATAGGCCTTATCATACGCTCTGTGGCCGATTGTTTGTAAGAAGATATTTTAGAAGAGAGTTTTTTGTAATTTTGTAGTCAAGTGCCTCGATTATTAATTAACCATGCTAAAAGTCTGGTTTGATGGGGCTGTCCACTTTGTCTAAGCCAATTTTCACCAGGAAGACTTAAACTACTACGTTGGGGGAAAAACATGCCCATTCTATATACCTGCTGACTGGTGTTTTAGGTCGAGCCATTATCTGATAGTTTATAGTTTAGCTTCTTTCTTATGTGCCATATCCGTATGACAGGCTAGTCGTCATCATTGATAGAGTCATGCTTGAATGATTGGAAGATCTAGACCAATTAAAATTGTAAGTGGGAGGTATGAATATTGAAATAGTTATGACTTGAAAAGTAATGGTGTTCAAAGGATCCTCTATCCTCTTGACTGAGAGAGAGAGAGAGAGAGAGGATCTTGCAAGGAAGTGTTCACCAAAACCTTTTGTAGGAATCAATGGAAAAAAGAACATTGAATATATTAACAAAAAAAATTGGAATTTTACCGAGTTTTACGCTAAAATACTCATCATATCTAATAAGCAATGAACTATTCTGCTCTTTGAATGTTGTACGCTGGTGCTAGTACTACTACTTGTAGTCAGCTGAAATATTGGCAGCTGCAGGAGTCCTATCATAGTAGTGCAAGTTGCTGCTCATGTCTCCTGTTTCTTACCAATTTCAGATGGCCAATTAGCTGTTACTTGCTAATTTCACCCGCATGATTTACTACTTGACTTCCATCGTCCAATGCTCAAGTGTATCATGCAGCCTTGCGCTACAGTATGGGGTATTGTACGTCCAAGTGCCAGCTTTGATCGCTCAACCCAATCCAAATCCATCGTCTTTCCATCGATTACAATCCTTCGTCTTGCCATCGATCGGGATCTTTCCCCTCGTCTATTGTATGCCTGCTCTTGTGTTTTGCATGAGTTGATGAATAGATGAGCAAGAAAGTGCCCAAGACTAAACTCAAAACCACTCCCGAGCTCGACCCCAAGCCCAAGCCCAAAGGTGGCGCTCAGATGCTCAATAGGGTCTCCTCCAGCCTGGCTCCCATCTTGCAAACCTCAAAGACCACAAGGCATGATGCCCTCAAGCGAGTATGGGACTACATCAAGGCTCACAAGCTCCAGAGTAGTACTGAGAAATTGCATATCTTATGTGATCCTCCCCTTAAGAAGGCATTTGGATGACACAATGTTAGTGCTCAAGTACTTGAGTCCCCACTTGTCAGCACATTTTTCTGTTGATGCTATCAGGCTGTTGGCGATGCAGACGACAGAGGCCAAAAAACTGAAACGAGTAAACGTCAAAGTGGACATCAAGGCAGAAAATCTTATGATGGTTATAATTCCTCAAGTAATAAAGCCAAAAGCTTCATGAGTGCAGCTAGCTGCTTGCACTTTTAGCAGAGTGTGTGAGGGGATTAATGGCAGACAACTCAATGTCGAGGAAAAGGCATATTTGGGAAATATTGCAATTTGCCACTAGTGCAAGTCATGGTCTGATGAGCCTTTGGAATCACTCACACTCTCGTCCAGCTTTGTTGATAACCTATTTGAAAATTTAATGAGGCAAGCATTTCGAAACGATCTGCAGACAAACATGGAATGCTCACTTCTCCTCTCTCTCTCTCTTAGTAAAAAAGTATTTGAAAATTTGATGAGGCAAGAATGAACCAGTGTTCACTAAAAAAAAAATTAAGAACCAATGGAAAAAAGGAAAGCTTTGAAAATATACCGGTTTTTAGAGAAATTTAGCCGGTTTCCTTCAAGGCAACCCTCAGAACTAGCCGGGAATTTTCGTGTTTGTCCTTAAAAAATACTCTAAAGGCCGGCAGAGCATTCCGTGTTTGTCCTTAAAAAATACTCTAAAGGCCGGCAGAGCATTCCGTGTTTGTCCTTAAAGAATACACTAAAGGCCGGTTTTCTGTGAACACTAAAATGAACGATCTGCTCTCTCTCTCTCTCTCTCTCTCTCTCTCTCTCTCTCTCTCTCAAAGAAAAAACCCTCTGAAAGAGCGTGCACCGGCGCGCGCTCTTTCAGAGGGTTTTTTTTGTATTGAGAGAGTATGCGACCACGATTGTAAAAAAATATCAAAAAATATAGAATCTAGGGAGATCCTCGCATGACGGCTCTGCAAAATCACTCACTCTCCAAAAAAAGGCCGATAATGGCTCAAGTTTGCATGCCAGCATGGCAGTCTCTCTCCCCTTCTGAATCAATATTCTCCCATGTTCTTTGTCTTTCCTCAATCATACCCTCCTTCACGCTCTCCCTGCCATTCGCCTCTTATGCATCCATGCAATCTGTTTCCTTCAAAGAACCTGTCTTTGCCAGTACTTGGAGATGATGTGCTCAATGTCAAGCTGAAAGAGAACTCAAGAAAACCTAGTACCCGGTAGTGTAGCAGAGTAGGAACAAACCCATGATTAAATAGCATTGCATGTGCTCGCTTGATAAATAGGGTAATTTGGGGTTGTAGAAGGAGGAGGGAGGGAGGGAGGGAGGGGGGAAGAAGCAAGAAGGAAGAAGCAGAGAGGGGCATGCATAGGGTCAAGGAAGTAGCGAGGGATCGAAAGAAGCATCAGAGTTGATGATTTTGTTTTAAAGAGCCAGTATATCACACTAGAATATGGAAAGAGAGAGAGAGAGAGAGAGAGAGAGAGAGAGAGAGAGAGATCACTCAATAAAAAAGAAACCCTCTGAAAGAGCGTGCGCCGGCGTGCGCTCTTTCAGAGGGTTTTTTTATTTTGAGAGAGAGAGAGAGAGAGGATCGCTACACGTAGATGGGCGAGCTAAAGGCAGTAGGGGAGGGCGTGGTGCTGGCGCTACAGCAGGCAGCACGGACAGTAGCGGAGGCGGTAGTAGTTGTGGGGGCAGAAGAGAGGGAGGCCTTGCGAATGGAAGAGGAGGAGGCATGGTGGCGAGTGAGGAAATGGGATACTCTCTGGAGTCTCAGTAGGAAGCACCTTGGAGACTCAGCTCTTTGGCCCTTTCTTCACCATGCTTGTCGCAAAGAGCTGGGTTGTCGAGATCCCATTCGCCAGCTTCTTCCTGGTTCTCACCTCAGCCATGCTTGTGTTGTACGAGCCCGCCGTCGTGCTAATAGAAAGAAGAGTTGTCATTGGTGGGAGCGCTTTTTTTGGTGGTGGTGATGTCTTGTACTTGATGCTATCAGCAGCTTAATGAGGTGCGATCTTGTAAAAGTTCCATGCTAATAGCCAAGCTGAGTGGTTGAATCCGCAGCGTTGAATGGGCCAGTATTTTGCGATCCAAAGGGATGAAGGGCTTCAACCATTTCTAACTTTGTTGAAGTTGTTCCATGTGTACAACCTTATCTTTTCCTGCATTGAGAAGAAACTTAACTTCATTCCAAACTCAGCAGCATTGAAGCTCTTAACGAATTTTTGAGCAATTTGAAGATGTTTAGGCATTGCTTTTGAAAAGACTCTCAAAAGCTGAAGCAATGCGACATATACACAGTCCCCTGCGTTCCCATTTACCTGACAGGTCTTCTAACGAGAGCGCGGACACAAGAGAGCCAGGCGAGCTGTTTAATGAAAAGAAAACTGCATGCTCGTCTCATCCAGAGGTTACATTTGCATTCACAATAGGAAAATCAAGGCGGCCATCTGCCTGAACAGCGAAAACGGTAGTAAGCAAGGCAGACCCAACAGTGGGATAGCTCTGCTAAGAGGGCACAAGCGCTTGTTGAGGCAGCCCTGCGATACTGCAAATCTACAGGTGCTTGCACTGAAGACGTTCTTTAACTTCTTTTAATGACAACCCATAGTAGGGCTCTCCAATCTTGGAAAATGTAATATTTATTGTAATAGTTTAGGTTGATTGGAATGCAAAAGAGAAATTGAAACTTTGGAGAGTTATAAAGAAGCTGGAAGGTCTTTCATGAAGACCTGGAAGGCCGATCTTGGTCTGTGGTAGAGTACACATAAATGGATGTTGATTACGCAGCAACTTTTGAGACACACGCAACCTTCTCACACACGGCAGGGTGCACGAACGCGAGAGAGAGAGAGAGAGAGAGAGAGAGAGAGAGAGAGAGACTACCCAATTGTTGTATGGCCTTCTCACAAGCTCTTTTGCAACACTCCCCACGATGGTGATCTTGATCAACTTCCAAGAGCATCTGGAAAATTCCACCTTGGCAATTAGCCAAGCCGTCAGCTGAAATAAAGACCAAGTTGGCGTAGGAAAAGTGCAAAAAAAGTCCAATCCACCCACTGCTATCAGCATTTCTACCATGATAGAGGGTTCAACTCACGAGTTTGTGACTCAAGGTTGCAGAGCTTGTCATGGATAGAGGTTGGGCAAGTATAAGACATGCGCGCAATTGAAAATAGATGACGCCAAGTATTGCACAAGTTGATGGAGTCATTGTAAGAGAGTCATGGATGCACATGACGATGGTGCCCATGTATATCTTTAGGCATATATATATGCCACTCTAAGGGAACGACTGCACGCTTTGAAGAGGAGAGAGAGGCTAGGGTGGCACAAGCTGCTAAAATTGTGAGGCTTTGTGTGTGTGTGAGGGAGAGACAGAGAGAAGAGATAGCAAGACCCACGACACTAAGTGACACAGGGGGCGGGTAAGGGGATCGACGACAAAGCATTCTGGCGGGCATCTTGAGGTAGGCAGGCCTACCCAAAAAATGGGGGCGTGGTTGAGGATCTTGGATTGGAACCCACGACCTCATGCTCCAATGCTTTTTGAAGCATGGGCTAACACACACACCCGAGAAGAAGAGAGTATTAACATCGTAGGAAACTATCCCAAGAGACCTTAAAGATCTAGCCGATGAGGAGAGTTGAACTCAAGGCTTGTTATTTAAGAGAGTTTCACACACACACACACACACACACACACACACACAAAAGCGATTTAGAAATTGCACCTCTCCGGAGTCCAAAGGTCTCCTTTTGCTGTCTCTATGCATTCCCAACAGAAGTTCTGAACTCTTGCCTCGCAGGAGCGTGTGCTCTCCTTCCCCTACCGCGCTTAGTCCAACAAACACTACGATTTTTTACAATGTATGCTTAATTGGGTTGGGAAAAACCTACTCAAGCCGCAACACCAAAAATGATGGTGCGACAAGAGATTAGGTTGGGCTGCGTCAACATGCAGAAGCTCTCCTTGTGATAGAGTACAAGGTCGAGTGATGCACATCAGCACATATATGTTGATCCTACAGCATGCACAATCTCGGCTTCCTCAACCTCTTCCCTTCCGGCCTTCCCTCACCCATATACGATCCCCTCCTCCTCCTCCTCCTCCTCCTCTCTCTCTCTCTCTCTCTCTCTCTCTCTCTCTCTCTCTCTCTCTCTCTCTCTCTCTAAACAAAAAGTCCACGCCGACACGAGCTCTTTCAGAGACTTTTTTTTATAGAAGAGATTGAGAGAGAGAGAGGAGAGAGAAACAGAGGGGGAGGGGTTGAAAAAAAAACCTAGGTTTAGTGTAATCCCACCTGCAAATTTTGAGATTTACCTCTAAATTTTAAATTTTAATGTGAAAAACCTACAAAATCTAGAGAAATTTAGCATCATTCGGTGTAAAGACCTTCAAATTCAGTCAGTTTACCACTAAAATTCTCATAGGTAGGTTTGCCAAGTTTTCAAAACAAAGTTTTTCTCGAGCACTAGTCCCTGCCCGTACGTGAAAGAGTCCACGTCTCTTTCAAAGAGATTTTTTGAATTGTTTATACTATGTAGTTGTTGAAAATGACAATGGTTGAACTTGAGGACCTTCTTGCCTCGTCTATTGTGAGTCTCCTTGCCCAACTCCTTAAAAACCAAATTTGTCAATGATTAGGGACCCTAAGATTTACCTTTTCTAGCCAACACAGTTGTCTCAACGTGGCACAATGTTGTTTGCTGTAGCACAACCAACCTCCCAGTTATTCCTTTGAGGGGGTTACCTTATGGGGTGCTAAGAACCGAGTCTTGGGACACATCATTTTGTAAGATGATAGATGCAATGCTAGACTACCATCCATCTGGGTCGAGGCATGACAGAAAACTCAGCAGACTAGGTACCCCGAGCACTCTAGGAGCTTTGAGTTTTGCTCATATTAACATGGAAAATTTAAGAGAAGGTTTTTACACTAAATTTCTCTAAATTCTGTAGGTTTATTCACCTTCTACTTTGAATTGGAAGATAAATCTCAAAATTTGTAGGTGGAATTACACTAAACCTAGATTTCTATCGATATAAGTAGGTAAAAGAGAACTAGCATGTGGACAAAGTTGTCATAAGAAAATTGTTCATAGCTTTATCAACCTTGCGTACTCTTCTATCAAAGCACTCTTTATAATCCCCAACCATTACCACCTCCCTTGACACATTTGTCGCCACCACCTTTGGCAACACCACTAACTCCCACTCCCCCCCCCCCCCCCGATAGAAGGCTACCTATGATGGTGTGATCCAAAATTTAATATATACCATGACGTGGATTTTCTCAAAGTAATAGCCTCATTGCAATAATAGAATTGTTTTCAAGTTTCCACCATTTTCTCTAAAGTAACTTAAAATGCATAGCATGTTATCGTACATCAACCCACAATAACTAGAGGTAGAGCAAGAGAAAGGAGGAGGAGGAAGAAGAAGAAGAAGAACAAGTGAAGAGAAGATCAAGCTCCCAGATGCTCTTTATTCATGAGATTTGTTCGAGTGGCAACAACCTTACTCTTTTAGTGTAAGTCTCGTAGTCCTACATGTAGGGGGGTAGGAATAGGAGATTTATATCCATTGGAATCATGGTGCCACTATTCCCAACAAGGATCAATAGTGGTAGAAATGAGCTTTTAATATCTAAGGACAACTAGTTCCAAGAAGAGGAATATCAACATGCCATTGTATGAGTTCCACTTTTTTTGGCCCATCAATAGAAACATTCTACCAAACCCTTGTTCAAGGGGTTTTTTCTGTCAAAAATTTGTGGTCGTTTTACCATTAAAATTAGGTGTAGTCTTGTTTTTTTTTTTTTTTGTGCTTGAAGTCACCTAAAAAATCCTGTTTGGTTTTTGGTTTGTATAGTGTGCCTTGGCCACTCTTGCTCGGTTTAGGGATTGCTCGGCAAATCTCGCTCGAGATTTGGGATTCCTCGGCCCCATATACCTATAGATACATGCTGTATAAGGGCATATATACTTGGGTTGGTCTAGAAAATTTTGCAATCAAACAACAACCCTTAAAATAGTCGAAAATCATGCCCTTTTTTGCTCTTTTCACATTCATTGGGTCCGCATTGAGAATGCCTCCCCCTTCCTAATCGGAGTCCTCCCGGACGACAAGGTATCGCCTCAGAGTATGTGTCGTGCATGGGTGAAAAAAGTTGTGCTAATGCTCGGCCGTGTAATGTAGCCCTACTTGATGCATACTCAGTCAATGCATGGGAAAATTAATGCAGTGCTAGAGGAGGGTATAAGCAAGATGCTTATTGGCATTTTCCATCGAGGTTTCCTGTTTTCTTTGCAAGTAACAGCTGTAAAACTGTATTGCTCTCTGTTTAATTGTTTGTTTTGCCACCGGCAATTGCTTTGCCGCTATTGTTGATATATCTGTAGTTGTTTCTATGGAAAGGATTGGCTTGACGGGAATGGCCGTGGACCGTAATTCCTTTTCTTTCCATTGGTAGCTTATTTTTGCATGTTTTTGTATATGTTTTACTACTTCCGTTGTTACCACTGTTTTGTTACGGATTGGCATCCACATAAGTCGGTTGCCCTTTTTCAAATGCAGATGTCCGCCTTTCGTTCTTTCTTGCACTGAAGGGAGTTCCTGTTGCTTTTGTTTGGGTATCCAAATGCTAGTGACATTTGAGTTATTGCTGAACATTTTCTTTGGGATCCATATATGTTTTATCCCCTTGGTTTTTGGTTGAATTGTACGCTTCTGCTTCTGTTGACTTCTTTTGTTGTATTGTCGTAGGTCTGCCATGTCACCTCTATCCTTCCGTACCCATACTTGTTTATCGTGTGTTGCTAACCTTGATCTTGGCACTGTGGGGTCAGTGTTGCTTTATGCTTGTAGTGAACATGGTTGGCAGTTCCCTGTTTGTTTGCCATGGGTACCATGTTGTTCTTTGGTGGCATTCTTGCTTTTGGCTCTTTTTTTTGTGTTTGAGTTGCTGGCAGCGGATTATTCCTGTATTGTTGAGCAAAGGCTGTTACCTGTTGTTCTTGTGCATGCTGAATTTTGACTGCATTCGCATTCCAATCTATCTGCTCATTGTACTCCTTTTGCCAAGGTTGTCCCAACAATATTTGGTGTTGTGTGCTCTCATCCTTGACCACATAAAACTTGTGTGGATAAATATATTGGTTTACTTGTACATGCAATATAATCCAGCCCATTGTTATCAATGATGGTGATGTAATACTTTTCAGCACTTGAGGAGTAGGGTGAAGTTTTTCTTCAAGTTGTAGTTGGTTATATAATTTGTAAGAAATTAGATTGGCTTGAGCTCCTGAATCAAGTAATGCCGTCGATTCAACTTGATTTCTCCCTACTTTGACTGCAATTATGGACTCCATTGTGTCTTCATCCAACTTCGTAAGTCGAATGGTATTGATTCGCAATGGTGCTTCACCTTCTTGTTGTTGTCGCAGAAGTCTTCGTTTTGCAATGCGTTCCGTTGCTTCTGCTTCTGATGGCATTGATTCGCAATGGTGCTTCACCTTCTTGTTGTTGTCGCAGAAGTCTTCGTTTTGCAATGCGTTTCGTTGCTTCTGCTTGAGATTCTTCTTGTATTCTCTATTTTTTGTTCATTCACTGTTTTCCGTGATGGATTTGTTGGAGCATCTCCTGTGTGAGTGGTAGATGATATTTCTTCAGTCGACATCCACTAACCCAATTCGGCATTTCTTCACCTGCTAATGTAGCAATCTTGATAGCTCCACTTTGTGATAGATCACTAATCACAAAGGGTCCCATCCCTCGCTATTTAAGTTTTTTGGCATGTTGCTTCAAAGTATAAACAAGTACATAGTCACTTGCTTTGAACTCTTTAATGCGCACATGCTTGTCAAAAAACTCTTTTTGTCTTCTCTTTTGAAGCTACTGCTCTCAAGCGGAGTTCATCTAGCTTTTCAAGATCATCTATTCTTGAAGAGAGCTCATGCCCTGTCCATTCTAAGCGTTTCGCTACTCGTAGAGTTGGAATTAAAAACTCTATGGGTAGTATAGCATTTAGGCCAAACACCATGTTGTACGGTGTCGTTCCTATCAATGTTTTGTAAGCTACCCTGTATGCCCATAGTGTTGAGTGTAGCTGCTAATCCCAAACTGTTCTTGACTCTGACAATACTTTGGTAAGAACCTTGCATAGTGTTTTATTTGTAGCCTCAGCTTGTCCATTTTCCTGTTGTGCGCTCCTTGCCGCACTGTCGAAGCAAGGGACTTGCCAATACACCGTATGCGAGCCACAAACGGCTCCAAGCACACAACAAGCCTAAACTAGCAAGCTCAAGAAAACAAAGGGTGTGTCACTCACCGCTCTACGCTCGCCTTCGTGGTGGATTCCTTGCCGCGATGAAGAAGAAGCTGCAGTCGTGCCGCGCTCAACCGCTTCGCCGCCGTCGTGCCTTCGTAATGCTCGATCGCACACACACTCTCCCTCTCTCTCTCTCTCTCACACACACACACAAGGAGGTGAAGAAGAAGAAGATGGAGATGGAGCAAGAGCACTCTTCAATTGCACAAATGAGAGAATGAGTAAAAATTAGGTTTAGTTGGCTTTTATAGGAGCTCACCCCATTCACACTTGGGCACCCATGCTTAACCAACTAATCCCTTGAATGTCCAAGTTAAAGTGCGCCTCTCATCGGCGATCACTCCTACCCTTTTCCTATTGGTCCGACAAGCCCGGTACCTGACTCTACTAAATAATACATAATACACGTCCATCGTAGGTGATGGGGTGTCCGTGAGCCGTGAGGGTTAACATGCCCCCCTTCTTGATGTAGATTCCGTCCTCGGAAGCTATTGAGTTGAAGCTGGTGCGTCGAGGTGGAAGAGCATTTGAGATGAATGTCCTTAGCCTTCTTCAGTCACTGCAAAATCAAACAACATTGGCACAGTAATGGCATTCTCTTAAAAAGCATATGCAGTTTTAGGTAGACACATTGATTGGAAAAAGAATTTCAAACAATTTGTCAGCAATGAACATTAAATTTCAATGTAATCAAATGCATAAACAGATGTAAAGGTAAAAAATTAAACAAGTCTGGGGTCGCTAATTTGACGGTCGAAAGGCACTAGAGATCGAATATTAATACCATGGGTAAGCTTCTTAATTTTCTGTGGTCAATTAAGTTGTTTAATCGCGAGAGCCAAGTATTCATGTTCGAGGGCTGACTAGAGGCTATATCTAGAAAACCTTGTAGTTAAGCTACCATAAAAGGAATTTCTCATGAAATCCTCGCCTGACTGATTACTTTTTCTTTGACTCCCCAAGGTCTTTTCACATTGATTCAATTATGATGTGTGTGCTTATTTTGTATGCCTTGGGTTTTTTGCTTCTCAAGGAAAAGCACCCACACTGGGAACCTCTAGGGCTCTAGTACCATAGGCGATACATGTGAGTGAAGTACCAAATCAAGCTGAGATTTCTCTTCCAGCTTAAAATTTTACATTGTGGCACTTTGATTTTTTGTTTGTTCATTTTCATCATTTTAATTTTGTAACTTTGGGAGGTCATATAACATTGTTACACTCCCCAGGCTCATCACATTAGTAAACTCCCTTTATAATACTTAAGCTAAAGGTCACTAGGGTTAAGCCCACTAGAAAGCCCTAGTACATTTCATACAATGCTGCCTAAATCGGATTAAGAACCTAAGTAACCATTGCTTATTAGGAAGGCATTCCCCATGGTATTAAGAGAAGATTTCTAATATCTAGCTTGGTCAAACTAGCTTAGTCAGACTGCTTGATTTTTAAACCTAACAAGTGATTATGATAAAACATTACATTGAATTAAATGTTTGATACTAAGCCAATGCGCTGAATATTATGCTACCAATCACAATCAAAGCAGACAAACATGGATGCAAAAAGATAAGGGCAATGCTAATGGACAAGAAACACCTGTTTGTGTTGATGGTCGCGCTTGATTTGAAGGTTCCATGAAGGTCCAAATCCTATCAATAGCAACACGCTCCTGTACACACTATGAAACACAAACAATACCTCTAGGAGGCACATCAGTGGGAAAAGAGAACTTCGCTAATCACGCAACTCTAAAACAGAAACACTCCTATCGTACTAATCTTACCTACCCTCCATCACTCAAGTGATGAGGATCAAAGGTGTTTTATGGCATAGGTTTCTATTTCACTGTACCAAATGTGACATGTGTAGGTCTGAGTCAATGTTTTGACTTTAATGTGCATACTCGTTTGCTAATTGCTCTTGCTCTTCTTCTTTTTTTTGTGAGTATAAAGCTTTATATGTACATTCCCTAAGATTGGAATTGAGAGGTCAGGGAAAAAGGTTGAGAGGGAAGCAAGTGAATGATGACTATCAGCAAACACTCCCCCCTTCCTTGGGTAGATCATACCGTTTGAAATGAGCTTGTCACCCTTTGAAACCAATTATTCCAGTTGGTAATAGGTGAGGATTTTTGCCAGTAGTTTTCTATTACCCTAGGTGCCTCGTCAAGTTGCAAGGGTGGTAAGGTACTCTCCCAGGATCGAACTTGAAGTGGTTCATCAGGTGATTCTTGAACACTGGGAGGTGTGGATTCTTTTGTAGCTTCATTGAGGTCCACTACTATAGATGGAGGCTGTGTAGAAGCTTTTACCTCTATGGATGTATTACATGAGGAGCTAGAATCTTCATGGGACTCCCCTCTTCCTGAGCTAGGTGGAACAAATCGTTCTTTCTTTGGTACCCAAACTAGCTCGGGAGCGGGTGTGTAGCATTCTGTGATTTTTTTCTTTCCACGATCATTGATTCGTTTTGGAGCTACGGGATTGGGTTCACTTGGGTCAGGTGATAGGTAAGAGCACAATCTACGTTTTGGTACCCAGATTTGATCATTTCCTTGATAGTAGCCTTGGGCTTCCAATAGTGGTTTAGGGATCCATCGCAACATTTTCTTACTTTTCTTGGAGCGAGTGGTACGTTTCTTACAAGGCTTCTGTTTTTTAGCACTAGCTATGGTCACTAAAGAAGCTTTAGGGACCCACTTGTATGTTTTCTTCGTTACATTAGGATGAGTCTTGTCGGAAGCGATATGCATTGCTTGTAGCATATTTAAGGGTACAGGAATTTCATCCCCCTCAAGTGTTACCCAGGTCGTCCCCCTATTTCCCCAAGTGTCTATGGTTGATGCTAGGTGGACCCAATCCACATTGTCCGACTCAGTCATCCCCGGTAACACATCCATGTAAGGAGAATCTTGGCCAATGTCTGTATCCTTCTTACAAGTGTAACAATATTGTAGTGGGGCCGAGTGAACCGTGGTGTTAGAGCGATGATCAATAATGGTTTTACTCCCTAAGGGGTGTACCTTACCAGTCACCAAATCCACTCTAAGGACAGAGTTTTGGAATTGCAAATAGACATGATTTTTAGACCAATCATGAACCATTTGTGCTTCCCTCATGAATGGTCGTCCTAAAATCATTTCATATGACATAAGGTGTTTAGAGAAATCCATTACAATGAACGTACGTCGTACCTTGTGTCCTAGAACTTTGATCTTAAGATCCTTGAGCATCCCCATAGGTTTGGCTATGGTACCATTTGCCATCTTTACCACAATGTTAGTAACACTGAGGCGGGGTTTTCCCATGGATTCCCAACAATCTTTTGTAACGATGCTAACTCCCGCACCACCATCAAGAATTCCCTTTATAGTTAATCCCTTGGTAGTGATGGGTAGGGTCGCATTAGACTCGTCGCCTTCAAAATACTGCCCTAATTCGTTAATGGGTACCTCGATCACAGACTCGTGTCCATCTAAGTCAAGTGATTGCACATGATTTTCCTCATCAATCATAATCGAGTCAGGCCTATTTGGTTGCGCAAACTGCGGTAATCCCGTTCGTAGCTCTCCGTTAAGGAATGCTCGAAGTGCAAGGAATAACTCAGGATCTCCATACAGCTTTGCTATGATCGTGGTTCGGACCTCAGAAGACATGAAGTCCACTAGTTTGGCAACATTCATTGGCGTTTTGCAGGGTGTAGGTCCTCGACTAGGAACTGGTGAGGATGGAATCTCATATTCCTCAATGGGATCAGGTATTCCTTCGTTAAACATCCTTCCCAACAAGAAGGGTGTATGCTCACTTTCTGATGTCCCGTCCTCACTCCCTTCTGGGATGATACTAGATATGGCTAACGGTCTATGGTTCATGTGGGGTGGATGAACTTGCGTGGGAAACACTGTGTCATGAATTTTGATATGCATGGGTTCTGGTTCTAGTTTCCTTTGAGTCCCCTCCACTAAACCTCTTAGATGTTTCACCTGCTTAATCTCGTCTACAGGGTTTGGGTACGTCCCAATCTTCTTTTTACGATTCTTCCCTTTTTGCCCCTGCGATTTATCTTGGGGGTCTTGGATTGGATTTGGAAACACTTGTGGTGTTTTCAGAGGCTCTTTATGGTTTTCTCTCATTCGGTTTTCATTTGGTCCCATGTTACGGTTTTCCTTGTCGGTCTTTCCCTTTGTGGTATTGGTTCTAGTCTCCATTGTCTCGACTGAATCTGAATCATCCTCGAGGTCATTCATATACACGGGGTCATCTCCTGTTCCTATGTTTGTTTTGGAGCTTGGCTTTGAATTTTCCGTATTCTGCGACTTCTTCCTTCGTGTCTTCTTTTTCTTTGCTTGGATAACTGACGCGGTATCTCTCTCTTCGAGGATATGGCCTGGCCCTTGAAGCATGGACCGTGTAATCGCATAAGCGGGTGCGACGGGTGGTATTGGCGATGTCACACTAGCAATTTCAACCAAATTTAGGGGTGTGATTTTAGGCGCATTTGGGTTATAGGGGCATTGGGCAATCAAGTGATCTATGCCACAACGATTACATGTGAGTATTGGCATTGCAGACGTGCTCCCTTGATTCACTTGCATCTGTGCAGCATTCTTTTGCAGCCTAATAGGGCACTCCGCTACTCGATGTGGTCCACCACACTCGTAGCATTGAAGAGGTGGCCTCCTAGCCTGGGTGTTGATATTTTGACCTCTGGATGCGAGAGCAGCAGCTTGATAAACCGACTTGACTTGTCCCCAACAATCTTCCATGTAGTATATAGGACATTCTTCCAATGTATCAAGTCCGTAGGCAATACTAGTGTCTATTTCCTCCTCACAGCTATCTGGATAAGCATTTGATGGCTCGCAACCCACTTGGTTCATAGGGGCGACTCTTGGATGCGGGGGCTGCGGTCCTAGCACAGGAGGTGGTAGCGGTGTAGCTTGTACAACATTTTGAGATCTAGGGACCATGTGTTGCGGTAGTTGCTCAACAGGTGGAGTAGGCATCAATACAGGAGCTCGAGGCGCATCCGTCCAGGCTACAGGTGGTCTATTTGCCATCATACGTTTGATCATTAAACAATCCTTAGCTTGGTGACCATACCTACCACATGCGTTGCAAGTTCCATTAAATTTTACTCTAAACGTAGGGCACTCACTAGTGCTATGTGGACCTAAGCAAATGGAACACCATTGTTGCTCCCTTCTTGGATACGTGTGACTATTTTGAGGGGGTTGATTATCCTTAAGAGAATCTTGGATTGCCTTGGTGAGGTCTGTCAAGAATGTCTCAAATACCTTTGGCTCATTGGCAATGGGCTTTGCAGTCATGGGTTCATACTCAATGGCTTGTGAGCTAGTGGATCTCGTGTCAGTAGACACCCTCATGCCTGCTATCATCAAGTTGTCCTCTAATTGGATTGCATTGGCAGTGACATCTTCCCAGGTTGTGATACCTCTAATCACTAGTCCATTATAGATTCCTTCATTCCTCAACCCTCGAATGAATCGATCAAGTAGTTGGTTATTGTTGAAGCGCTCATTTACAGGGCAACGAGAGTTTAAGTGCTTTAGACGACTAATGAAGTCCCTTACTGACTCTCCTTCCTTACGTTCGGCCTTCTGTAGCTGAGATGCTACACCCCAAAGCACACCTTCTCGTATGTACTCCTTTAGAAACAACCTTCGAAGGGTAGGGTAGATTGTTTTCTCGTCCACCCTTAGGGTCCTATACCAATCTCCAGCCTTCCCACTTAATGTCAAGCTTAAGGCATTGCACTTATGTAGTTCGTTGCGTTCCCCTAAGGAATCACATACTTGTTCAAACACTTCAATGTGTTTCCTAGCATCTTCGTCCCCATTGAATTTTTGCGTGAGTTTGGCAATTTGTACTGCCTTACTTCTAGGCTCTCTATCAGATGCATGACGCATATTTTCCGCGATAGATCGACCTATGGTTTGAGCAAAAGCTGCCAAGTCACCTATGTGAGGAGGTAGGGCCGGTGGAGGTACTCTTGGAATCATATGTGGGAGAGGGACGGGTGCCGGTCTTGGCATATGTGTGGATGATGCAGGATATGGAACATAACCGGGCATAGGTCCACTCGGATAAGGGCTAGGGAGCGGCACTCAAGGAGCATAAGCAAGTGGTACAATTGGAGGTGTGGGGGCCATGTGTGCATAAGGGGCTAGAGGCACATACGGTCGAGGCCCCATATTAGGTACTATGACACTAGGTAGTGGCACTGCGCTAACCGTAGATGTCATTGGTACATTCTCTGTCAGGCTTATCCCTGGAGTGAGCACTGTGTTTTCCTTGATAGAGGGTTGAGCCAAGTTAGGGAAGCTAAAGTTTTCGCTTGGAGGCTCAGATTGCATAGAGACCCCAGGTGAAATGACGTAAGATGGGTCCATGGGGCTCATTAGAGGAGTCTCCATTTGTGATAGAGTAGGCTGTTGAGCCTTGCTCGTATCCAGAAATCTCATGGGGCCAGTTGAGAGTATATTTACCCCTCGGTTTTGCCTTTCTGATTGAATAATGCCATGGATAACATTACAGATCATTTTCTATTGATCTTCGATGCTCGTGGCACTAGAGGTGGATTGTACAATCTCTATCCATCCTACATGGTAGGCGTGGCCAGAGTGTAGATCCGTCAACACCTCAGTGTGGAGGTCGCATGTCCAATGATCATTAATGAACAATCCTTCTAGAGTCAACGTGTTAACGGTTTCTTGTGAGGTAGAAGCAATGTTGCTCCCCGTGGTTTTACTTGTCACCAACGGTACTCTAGAGGGAACTTCTGAAGGAGGCAGCTCAACAGGGCCTTCTTGGTAAGAAGTTGGCAAGATATCCACATGGACACTCTTTGGGGGTGTGGGGTCCACGTACGATGTGAAAGGAGATTCCACTTCCCCACCCCCTTCGCGTGCTTCATCTGCATCAGGTTCCGAGCGAGTAGCTCTACCTAATGTTTCCATGAAACGGATAAACATACTAGTACTAGGCTGTGGAGCTTCGGGAGGTGCATGGCCTTCTCTCTCAGTGTTTTGGGTAGGGTATGCTTCCATGATTTCTGAGTCGGAGGAGGAATCACTAGCGGCTATTTTAGGGTCTTGGGTGGTGCTACCTTGTGTCCCCGCTGAGGATCTAGAGCCTATCGTGGATGGGTAATGGGTGTCCGTATGAACAGAGGCACTCTCAATATGCTCGTGTTCTAGAACCCGCCCAGAGCGTAAGTGCATGTGCTTTTGATACCCTAAGGTGTCAAAAAGCTGCTATAGGAGGCCTCGTGACTAGTTTTTAGCGTGTTTTTTGTTTGATTTTTTGCTAGATTTTTTAGAGCGTGTCGTGGAATGGGTCATGTGATAGCTCAAAACGAGCGTATCGGTCAGAGGGTCGTGTCGTGCTTTACAGCCCTCCGTTTGGTCACTCTATGCCCTCGGAATCCCTAAAACTGTCAATTTCCAGTAGGGAACTAGGCCCAAACTAGAAAGTCTAAGGGTGCAAGTGGGAAGAGAAAGGAGGAGAGTGGAGGACTTGTCCCACATGCTCTCATTCTCTCTTGAGGGAGTAGGGTATATATATAAGAGTGAGTCTAGTGTATATCATAAGACTGAGGACTGAGGCCTGGGCCTGGGCTTGGGCTTGGGCTTGGGCTTGGGAAACCGATCCCGATCTATCTTTTATACAAACCAACCCGTCCGTTTTAAGAGTCACGTTTTTTATTTTCGAAAAATTTCGCCGCACGCAGAAATTGCAGAAATTACAGAAAAAACATAGAAATTGCAGAAAATGCAGAAAATTAAAAAAACGCTGAAATGCAGAAAATTGCAGAAATTGAAAATGCCGAACTTGAAAATGCAGAAATTGCAGAAATTGAAAAAACGCAGACAATAGCAGAAATTGAAACTTGACAGCAAATGCAGAAAACGCAAAAAACAGAAATCTCCACACACTCCTTCCCTGCCTTTCCTATGATAGAAATTGCACCACAAGGAAGCGTAAAGTGCTAACCGAGCTTAGTGTAGGGCATATCCCCGGCAGCGGTGCCAAAAATGTGCGCTCCTTGCCGCACTGTTGAAGCAAGGGACTTGCCAATACACCGTATGCGAGCCACAAACGGCTCCAAGCACACAACAAGCCTAAACTAGCAAGCTCAAGAAAACAAAGGGTGTGTCACTCACCGCTCTACGCTCGCCTTCGTGGTGGATTCCTCTCCGCGATGAAGAAGAAGCTGCAGTCGTGCCGCGCTCAACCGCTTCGCCGCCGTCGTGCCTTCGTAATGCTCGATCGCACACACACTCTCCCTCTCTCTCTCTCACACACACACACACACAAGGAGGTGAAGAAGAAGAAGATGGAGATGGAGCAAGAGCACTCTTCAATTGCACAAATGAGAGAATGAGTAAAAATTAGGTTTAGTTGGCTTTTATAGGAGCTCACCCCATTCACACTTGGGCGCCCATGCTTAACCAACTAATCCCTTGAATGTCCAAGTTAAAGTGCGCCTCTCATCGGCGATCACTCCTACCCTTTTCCTATTGGTCCGACAAGCCCGGTACCTGACTCTACTAAATAATACATAATACACGTCCATCGTAGGTGATGGGGTGTCCGTGAGCCGTGAGGGTTAACACCTGTGGATGGTATGGAGCAGATTTCCTATGCATGACCATGAATTCCTCTAGTAGATATTCAATGACTTCATTAAGAAAATGTGTCCCACGATCACTGACAATTTCTATTGGTAATTTGTATCTTACGAAAACATTCTCCTACAAAAATTGTGCAGTAGTCCTTGCATCAGCTTTTTGTGTAGCTTTTGCTTTAGCCCATTTTGTGAGATAGTCCGTAGCGACAATGATATATTGGGTATGGGTACAATAAGCAAGAGGTGAAATAGGTCCTACAAAGTCAATTTCCCATTTTGCAAATGCCCGTGCTCCCATCATTGGCCGTAATGGCATCTCATCTCTTTTTATTGGCACTTTAGTACGCTGACATGCGTCACAACGCTTGACAAATTCCTCCGCATCCATGTGCAATGTCGACCAACCCACCATATCCCTGCGGTTAAGACGATTTTTGCCGTCCTATCGCCTGAAAAATGGCCACCACTTATCTCGCCATGTGCGTGTTCTAGAATCAGTAGGTATTCACTTTCACTTGCACAGATTCTAAGTTGATTGTCTTTTCCTCGTTTATAGAGCTGATTTTCAATCAATTGAAAGTCACGAGCTTCCAGCTCTAAAGCTCTTTTTCGTGCTCTTGTGATGTTCTGAGGAAACTTCCTGGTGGTTAGGAAATCAATGATATATTGACTCCATGCAGGTGCAATGTTTACCTAAAACAATGTTGTGTGATCTACTGGTCGTTTGACACTACATATAGTACAATTGGTAACATAAGAATGTGTGTCCGCAAACATAGTTGGCCAATATACCCCTAACTGTTTCAGTCTCTGGTGTGTTTTCATTGTTGAACAATGAAATGCACAATCCTGGACATGTGCTTCTTAAAGGTAGCACTCGAATTCTTCCAGATTTATACATAATCGTAGGATTTGGTCCGATCCTAGATGATACAGCCGTCTTGCAATCAACTGGAAGTTTTTTGTTTGTCGAATTGTTTGTTGTTTGGATCTGTATTTCACATTATCAAACCTACCTCCAAAGGAAAGAATGCTAACAATTTCCTGAGACCATTTAGGTATCATTTTAATATTGAAAAGATAGGCATCAGGTATGTCATCATCGACTCCTTCAGGAGCTTCTCCGTTTTGTAGTCTTGAAAGATGATCCGCTCGTAGATGTGTTTTCCCTTTCTTTACTACTACTGTGAAATCAAACTCCAGCAATATAATAAACCATCGTACAATTCTCCCCGTATTGCATGGTTTATTAACTAGATACAAAAGAGCCTGGTGATTTGTGAAGAACACAAATTTGTTTGCAAGGAGATAATGCCGAAATTTCTTTACAGCATATATCATTCCTAATCCCTCTCTTTTAGTGGTCTTATAGTTCTTTTCTGCACTATTTAGTTTTCGGCTCGCATAACAAACTGGGAAATCCATTTTTCCCTCTCCTGGTTGAGCGAGAATACTCCCGATTTCATATTCAGAAGCATCAATGTGAACATGGAAAATCTTTTCCCAATCTGGTGCCTTAAGTACAGGTGCTGATATAAGGTTTTCCTTCAGCTTTTGGAATGAAGTTTCACACTCCTCGATCCAATCGAAATTGACTAGCAAACGATATAGAGGTTGTGCAATGACTGCATACATGTATATGAATCTTCGATAATATCCGTAGTGTCCCATGAAAGATTGCACTTGTTTCGCATTAGTAGGCCTTGGTAGGTCTACAATGACTTTGACTTTGTCTAAGTCAGTGGTTATGCCATTTCTTGAGACAATGTTTCCCATTAGAAAATTTCGGAGGTCATTTGGAGGGCCTTGTAAGAAATTGTATTTCTCTCTCTAGAAACTTTTTTTAAAATGCACTTGCACCTTGTGAGTACGTCCAAAAGGACAACCAGACACTCTGAAAAGTAAGATTTATATTCCCAATCGTCCTTGAAAACGGTCACTTTTTTATTTAATGCGAGCGTCTTTTTCAGGAGGCAGGTGCGGCGCATTCAATGCAGCTTACGTCATCACTGAAAGTTGAAAAGTCACAAACTGTAAAATAGTGATAGATTTTGAGGATTTTGACACCACCAATGCATCCGGAACGCCAAAATACCTTAAAAACGAATGTCTACTTGTCTCATTCCGACATCCGGAGAGGCAAAAAATGTCAAAAAACCCCCAAAAATGGGCTTTTTACTAAAGGCGCGCGAGGAGGCATTCTAAAATTTTAGAATGCCCCTCTGCGCGCCGTTAGTACAAAGCCCATGTTTGGGGGGTTTTGGACACTTATCTTTCCAAAAAGCCTCTTATTAGAGGTTTTTGGACATTTTCCTCTCAAAAAGCTCCCTAAAAAAAAGAAAAAAGGGCCTTTTTACTAACGGCGCGCGAGGAGGCATTCTAAAATTTTGGAATGCCCCCTCGCGCGCCGTTAGTACAAAGCTTCTTTTAGTGATTTTTGGACACTTATCTTTCCAAAAAGCCCCTTTTTAGAGGTTTTTGGACATTTTCCTCTCAAAAAGATCCCTAAAAAGAGGAAAAAAGGGCCTTTTTACTAACGGCGCGCGAGGAAGCATTCCAAAATTTTGGAATGTCCCCTCGCGCGCCGTTAGTACAAAGCTCTTTTTAGTGATTTTTGGACACTTATCTTTCCAAAAAGGCCCTTTTTAGAGGTTTTTGGACATTTTCCTCTAAAAAAACTCCCTAAAAAGAGGGAAAATGGCCTTTTTACTAACGGCGCGCGAGGAGGCATTCCAAAATTTTGAAATGCCCCCGCGTGCGCCGTTAGTTAAATGTTCTTTTAGGGGTGTTTGACATTTTTGGCCTCTTTGGATGTCTAAGCGAGGCAATTGGACATTCATTTCTAGGAGATATGTGTGTTCCGGACGCATTGGCAGTATCAAAAGTTTCAAAATCTTCCACCACTTGATAGTTTTGTGAATTTTTGACTAGTGATGACGTATCCCGTATCAAATGCACCGCATCTACCTTCTGAAAAAGGTGCTCGCATTAAATAAAAGAGAGTGCTCGTCTTCAAGGACCACTAGATTATTAAATGAGGAGAGGGACACCTTTTATATTTTTGTTAATATCAATCTATTTTCTACGTAACGTAGGCTCTTCTCTCATTGGAGGAGCTTATTTTCCTCTCTCTACCAAAAGGCCCTCCAAAAGACCTCCGAAATCTCCTAATGTAAGATGCGGCCTTGTTTCACCATGAATATGCACTTTTCTGGGTTAATACATATTCGATATGTCCTACATTTTTCAAAGACCTTTTGCAAATGGTCAATATGTTCCTCTCGTAGAAGAGAGTGTACACAAAGATCATCCATGCATATTTCTAAGAATATTCTCAGGTATTCTTTGAATGCGTGCGTCATTAACCTTTGGAAGGTAGCTAGGACATTAGTTAAGCCAAACGGCATAACTCAATACGCATAAATTTCCCATTCGGTGGAAAAAGCTATTTTGTGTTGATCCCCCCCTGCAATTGCCAGTTGGTTGTATCATGAAAACCCATCCAGGAAGGAATAAGCCCGTTTCCTGGCCACCCGCTCAAGTACATGCTCCGTGATTGGCAAGGGATAATTATCCCTTATGGTGGCTGCATTTACCTTTTTGAGGTTTACACATACTCTCAGTTTTCCATTCTTTTTGGGGACTACCACAATGGGTGACACCCAATCTGTATGTTTGATCTCATAGATAAATTCAGCTTCCATCAGCTTGTCAATCTCCTCTTTGATTGGTTTAGCAAATGTGTCATTATATGTATAAGGACGTTGTTTTCTAGGTTTGGCATCCGATTTCAAAGGAATTGTATGTTGGCATATCAATGGATCAACTCCTTTGAGGTCTTTATAGGACCATGCAAACACATCTTTATATTTCTTGAGAAGTTGTGTTAGCCGTTCCTCTTCTTCAGGCCCTAAATCGTTTGCTATATAGACCGGCTGAGGCTTTTCGCCTGTTTCTGCGAGGTCTATCCTTTTTGCATTTTCAGGCCCATCGTAAGATTCTTGGTTTGTTCTTTCCCTGACTGGTGGTGTCATAATGATTTTTCTGTCCTGGATGATAAATTTACGATAGTGTGATGGTACATTCATGTTTCCCATTTCTGACTCCCCTTTTCCATCACTATCTTCCTCACTAGTCCATTCCTCACGTAAAGACCGTTTCAGTTCTTGGTATTTCTGTTTACACTCCAGTTTGGTCCACTCTTGGTCTTTTGTTGTTTCTTTTTTTGAGTTTTTTTATTTTTGTGATTTTGTTTGTGTTTCAGCTTTTCGTACCTGTTTTAATTCCTCTCGAGTTCTTTCCCTTCGTTCTTTTGAGAATCTTCCTAATATTTGATCTTTTACACAATCGTCTGCTTTTACAAGCATCAAATAGTGAGTTTTACCTTTTATCCTGGGCATCAGGTTTTCTCTTGCGTTATTTCCTGTTGGTTTCCTCCTATAGCGTTCCTGGCGTCTAGGGTGTTGATTAGCAAAATCATAAAACTTGATATTATCTGTTTCCTCCCCACGCTCACTTGAGTTTCCTGAACATTCATTGTCTGCATCATTGTTTACTTCCAGATGCTCAAGGGAGTTATAAAACTCTTCTTCTCCGGGTGGTTCTATCATTTCATCTTCTCCTGGTCTAACTTTTACCATGTAGTAGGGTAGCACATCATAGCCATCCTTATCGCAAAATTTTATCGTTGGACTATCTGTAATGGTACAGACATCCAATGTTGCTAGTATGTGTTCCCATTCTAGAGGTTCCAAGGCATATTCAGGGAAAGGTTCCGGAATATAATCCTTGTCCTCAATCGCTCTTTCTAAGATGCATTCCTCCTTTCTTAAGCGTCCACAATGTGAAGCTCCACACATCCATAGCTCCTTTTGTTTCCCTAACCATGCTGGGATTTCCGATCTTACCACTATAGTTGAATCAAACTCTTCCACAGGTGTTTGGTTTACATCCTTGTAACTATGGTCTTTCAGGTGTATTTTAGTTGTTGTCTCGCCATGTCTGAGGTGTATATGGTCATAACCCCAATCTTGTACCATTTTCAATTGTCGCATGAATGGTCGTCCCAATATGATCTCATAATTGTTCTTTTTGTCGAAATCAACTATTGCAAATGTATGCTCATACTCGATCCCGCACGAAGTGACAATCATTTTTTCTAAGAGTCCTAGAGGCTTCTCCATGAACCCATCTGCCAATTGCAATTTCATTATGGTAGCTCTTAAAGCTGGTTTTTCCCATTTTTTCCAGATTTCCTTGGTGGCGATAGCAACTCCCGCTCCACTGTCAAGAATAGCTTTGGAAACTACTCCTTGGAATTCTACTGGTAGCGTGGTGTTTCCATCTTCTTCCTCGCAATACTCTCCAACCTTGTTTAATAGTACTAGCCTGGTGTTTAGTTGAGGCATGTCCAACTCTTTGATCCCTTCTTGAAGCTTCGATGTGGGGTCTTTCACTCCAAATGTTTCTAGGCATTTTCCTACGGTAGTACACATATTTGGTTGTAATCTTAGGAGTTCAGCTAATGTGATTGTGCATGTCATAGGGGTGGACAATAACTCAATCAACCCTTGCAAATCCATCACTCTGTTGGAAGAAAGTCTTTGAGATGGGACTGCTCTCACCTCTGACTTAGCTTCATATTCCCCTAGGTAGGAGGGTAGAGTTTTTAACGAGTCACGTTGGCTGTGTCCCGAGCTCATCGATCCTTGGTCTCCCCCTTGTGAATGTATCTCAAAGTTCATTTGTGACCTTGCCTCAAATTCTTCAATAGGAGGTAAGATTACATTCTTTACTTTTTCCGTGTTGTTCATGTGGTTACTTATCCTGTTAGCCTCGTTAGCCTCACGGATTTGGTTCCACAGATCGTCTAGACCGTTACAATCCTTACCCATTTCTGCCAATGTTTTAGGCTGGAACCCATCACTTGCCTCATCTGTTGTATTTGGCACTATGATAGGCTCTTCTCTGGACTCATAGGCTCTGGTGAGTCTTTCCCTTGTTTCTACATGTTCTTCTAAAGTTGGTTGGATAGGGGTTGGAGCTGGTACTTCATGCCACTTTGCAGGTTTACCTAGCGGGTCTTCCATCAATGATTGAGTTGTTTCAATCATCCTTTTACACATTTACAACCTTTGTTTTTCTATTTCAGCATATGGATAAGTCATCCACCTTTGCTCCTGGGTTTGGTTTATTTTGAGTCTAGCTTCATAAGCTTTTAGAAGCGCATCCAACTGCTCATTTACCTTGTCTGCCAGTACAGATCCTCCTAATCCTGCACTTTGTGGTTCCTTTAATTCCTTCGGCTTTATGGTTGCCGCAGTGTGTGAGCTTAAACTAGTTAGATCCTCTAATCGCTCCAACCTCTCCTTTGTGTGCTTCAGCTCCTTCGCTAGGGCGGTTTGCTCTCGTTCCTTCCTCGCTTTCATACGAGCCTTTCTATCTTTCCAAGTGCTTCATTGATTTTTTGTTTCTGAACTTTTTGGCTCTTCAACTATGGGTTCGTCTTTCCTTTTCTGAGCTTGTGCCCTTGTAACTACCTGAATGGGTATTACTGTTTCATTTTCTGACCCCCCACTGGAAGGTACTGTTTCTAGCAAGTTCAAGGTGGTTTTTGCTCCTTTGTTCGGGTTATTAGGGCAATCTGGAATCAAATGAGTAACGCCACATTCGGTGCAATATGTGTTGACTCTGATGATTTCATCATGAGGACAGTCTCTCAGCCAATGGTCTCCGCCTCACTTGTAGCAGGGTCCCTTGGGCTGTTGAGGTTCTCCTTGTGCCCCTCTTTGTTGGTAAGCATGTCCCTATCCGCCCATGCCCCCATTGGCTATGAACATCAATGTTCGTTTATCCAAACTGTATCTTCCCTCTCTTGTAGCCTGTGCAGCTATTGGTGGTCCCGTACTTCCAATCATGCTTCAAGGTTCTTGCATTTTAGGTGCCTCAGGTGGATAATAGACAGGATTTGCTATATATCCACTCGGTTCCTCGTAATATGCATGCATAGGCACCAAAGCCTTCTCCTCTGACTCTTCTACTGTTGGTGTGTACCTTATGCCGACTGGTCGTAAACCTGGTAGGGGTAGTTGTTGTCCCAACACCGGTTGTGGTCTTTCTACACCTACAGGTCTTGGTAGGTTGCGTGCTTGATACCTAGGCATCGGTGGAGCTTGAGGAGAAGCTACCAGAGCTTGGGGGGCGTAAGGTCTCTCTCTCATATACCCCTTGTTATAATAACATTCCTCTTTCCCATGGTTTGTCCATTTTTGTTCAATAGCACACCACTTGGGCTGTTTTTCCTGGGGTTTGGCATACAAGTTAATCTTTTTTAGCACTTCATCTACAAGCAGCTCTTGGTTTGCAACCATTTATCCCTTTGGTGTTGTCTTAGAAGACTTGCTTCCACTCTGTTGTGAAGATGAATCGTCGTCAAGGTCCTTGAACTCCCCCTCTTTGTAGACTGCACAATTGTGCACAAGGTAAAGAGTCTCCTTGGTCAATTCATTTAACGTTGTGCTCCTCTTCATATGTAAGTCTTTCTGGAGATCCGCATTCCTTAGTCCTTGGATGAATATCAGCATGAGTCTGGACTGAGTTGGCAGTTCTTCAACAGGACAGAACTTAACATATCTTTTTAGTCTTAAGGCTACCTTTCGCACAGATTCCCCATCTTTCTGTTTGAATTTATGGATTTGTGAGACGGTATTATGAGCTATCCCTCTTTCTGAGAATTCCTTAATAAACTCATCAAACACTTCCTCCATAGACTCAAAGTCTCTACACTCTACAAAGTCAAACCAAGTAGCAGCATCATCCTCTAGGGTTAGTCCAAATCCTGCAAATTGGTTAGGGAAATCTAACACCTCTTCAGCTCTAATTACACGCACAAAGGCTGCTACATGATCTCTTGGATCTCTGCTTCCTGTGTATTTCTTGTTTACCCATTTTTGGACTTAAAAAGGCCTAATTCTCCGATGGTATACAAACTTCATCATTGGATCTCCTCGTCCTAATCGATATACCGCCTCAGGTCTTCTGTAATAGGTTGGTTCGTCTCCCAGTGGTGCTCCTAAGCCGTAATTTCTAACAGTTCTCACCAGAGATGGTTCATCTCTTCGAACTCGTTCTATGCATGGCCCTCCAGGCTCTGTTGACCCTTGAGTCCTTGTCTTACTCTCTCCTTGATACCTTGAATAGAGTGGTGGTTCTTGCAAATCCCTTAGCCCTCCTGCGGCTTGATAACCATCTTGATTTCAGTCTTGCTCCATTGTTGCACTCTGTTGAAGCCATGCCTGCAATGATGGCTGATTTTCCGGTTGGTTTTGGTTGTTGAATGTCTGCGGCCCTGTGGAATGTGAGGTAGCGTCATGTCAACTTGCTTGGGGTGTAGGTGACTCTTGGCACTTCCTTAGGGGCATATGATGATGCTCCTGGATCTGTTGCCCTTTCTATCTTCTCTGGGATAATACGCTAGTATTCTTGCGTGTATCTATCAACAAAAACTATACCCTTCCCCATAGCAGTTTCATAAGAGAATAAGTAAAGAACCTTGTCTTTGCTTCATTCGTTTACGTATGGTTCTTTGTTGCGAAAGTAAGAGACTATACCCTCACTCTCATGCTTGTAGATTCCCATGTTCTCGTTATAAGTTAGAACCCTGGTTGTTTTCTTATCATACATAAAAAGCTCCGAGCCAATCAATGTTTGGTGGCGGTTCTTTAGCTTCTGAAACCATTTTCCCTTTCGCCACGTTGTCTCCATATCTGTTGTAATCTTCAGGGTTACTGACTATCAGACAGTGGTTCCCCTTTTTGTCTCGGAATCTATCTCCATCATCATAGACTCGAATTATCTCGAATCTCTGAGCCGGCCTCTCTTCGATACAAATGCACTTGCGCCCTCGATAATCAAAATAAACTAGGGCTCCATGAGAGTTAGTTCCTTCTAAGAAGATCACCGTGAGTTTGGGATCATTCAAAGGATTTTGGGAGGTGCTTCCTCCTGGCATTGGTCCGTCATAGGTGAAACCCCCTGGCTGTTGACTACCCATCATGAAGAAATATTTTTCTGACGAAGTTTCAGTATCACTACCTTCCTCAATAATCAGTGCTAGTGGATCTAGCCTTGCCTAGTTTACACTCTCCTCGGTGGATACTAAACTACCTTGGTCTCCTGCTACTTTTTGGTCTCTTGGAATGTGTCTTCCTGATCTCAAATTCATCAAACTTAATTTCTAAACAACCTTTTTAAAACCAAACCTCTTATCTGAGAAGTTCTGTTGTTCGTGTCTTTTCCTTGACCTGCTCCCTTGTATAGTTGCAATCCCTAGTTCTTGCTTTCTCAGAAAATATTTAGCCTTTGAAACTTCATCAAAATGTGAGCATTCACATTAGCCATCCACAGCTGTTACAACTAGTCAATCAATCTTCAATCAATGACTGTATGCAAAGTTTATGCACTCGGTGGGTAAGTCCCAGTTTTTCACACCTATACTGGCAATTGGAATCGTTGTTTAAGTCCAAATCTTGTTTTGATAAAATATTTGGGATTTCAAGGTTGACAGAATGTCTGGGGAACAGTTAGTTTCTCTTTCTGAGCCCAGATCTAGCCTCAAGTCTTTATACGCGTATAAAGACTACTATGGCAGAATTACACCAAACTTGGTCCCTTAGTTGACTTTACAATACTGAACAACCCTATGATGTCAGTTCCCAAATCTGGTGTCTATCCTACGAGATGAGTCTTTATACGCATATAAAGACTTCTGACACAGATTTGACCTAATTTTGTTTTGGATGTTCCCTACACCCTAAGGAACTGACAGATACTCTCTGTTTCTGTTTTCACCCCTTTTGGTGTCAGTTATGAACAATTCAAGTTGTTATCTAGTCTAGGTTTGCCTTTTTTGGACTTTCTAGCCCATATGAATTTCAAAAGCAATCAAATTTTGGCTAGGTACTTTTTTTTTTGCCTTAGAACATTAGGGAATATTCATTTGCTCCATTTGAGCCAGATATGTTCAGTAAGTCTTTATACGCATATAAAGACTCTAGCTGAGTTTTTGGTCAGATTTAGAGCACAAGCATCCCCAAGTCTTTAATCACTGGTTTCAAGCACTTTTACCAATTTTTATGCAAAATATTCTTAGAATCACAAGTTTTTCTCTTTCTTCCGCTTTTGACACTTTGTCTTTTGGCCTTTTGGGTACTAAGGGCTGGTCAAAACCCTAGTCTCAAAGTGTACTTAAGGAAAAACCCTCTTTTTGAACACCCTAGTTCAGTCAGATTTGTCAAATTCTATCTCCAGATGCCCCTTGAGACATTATACGCGTATAAAGTCTCTGTTCACAGATTTTCAAGTTTTATCCACAGAACTCTTGCAAATGCCCTCTTATATGCACAGCAGCAATCAGTCATGAAAAAAAATGTCAACAAGAATCTGTCTATTGCATTCTTAGCCTCAAAATCAACTTTTCAGAGATCGTGAATGCAAACAAATACTTCAGCAAATAAGTAATCGTTGAATAGCTCTAGATCAAAATCAGATCTCTTACCTAAAGCTACTCCTACACATCATGTGGGGTTTTGCATTAATGAGTAGAAAAACGCTTCACTGCCACACACAGACTAGAAAGCCCTTTTCTCTCCGATACAACTATTCTAAACTAACTAACTGTCAATCACGAAAGACCCAGGCGAGACACACACTCCCTCGATCCTCTCTTTGATCCTTAGTTCCTATCTAAGATACAAGAAAATTTGGTGAACCAAATGGGCTTTTACCTCGTAGGATTAGTCAAAGGTCACCTACTTAGTGCTCTCGTCCCCGGCAACGGCGCCAACGTTGTTGTGCAGAATCACTTCTCGCAGACGCTAATACAATGAGAACCAAGCCAACAACAAGTTGTCAACCTAGGACGGAGTTGATCCGCAGGCGCATGGAAATAAATAGCTGGTTGTCACTCAACTATTCGACCTTCTCTAGACAATCACTACCAAAGGAGATCATTCTAAAACACTCTAATCATACTGAACTGCAATCTTTCCTACAACACTTCCGTTCACCGAAACATGGTCAAACATTATCGATTCGCCACAAAACTCAAGGATCCTCCTCTACACACCTAGAGGACACTTCCCCGAAGTTTCCAACGTAATCCACAACCCGTAAACATATGGTGCAGAAATCGCGTATAAAGACAGGTTGAAATTTACAGGTCGTCGAATCTGGAAATGTTTAGTCCTAAAGTGTAGTTCTACTCACCGTGAACGCAATGACATAAAGCAATCACAAAACGGACACACAGATAGAGAGAAAACTCACTCGGAAGCTCACAGAAGAGCTCTTCGCAAAGAGACTGAAACCGCTCAAGCTTGGCGTCGAAGCGTAGTTCTCGCCGTTGCTAACAGGATGGCGTAGTCACTTTCACAATGCAGTAGTCACATCATGCAAGGGGAAAGGAAGAAGACCTCTCTCACTCTCACACACAATACGCAGTCTCTGTACGTTAAGATAAGCCCAAAAAATGATAAAAAGCCCCCTTAGGTTTACAAAAGATTGGCTTTTATACCTCAGCCTTGGAGGTGTCATCTCATCAAAAATGAATTCTACTTCCTATCAGGGGTGTTGTGGAATAGCAATTACAATGACATATGTTCCAATAATTATATGGAGCCTGAAGAATTAATTACATTTAAGCTCATAGTGTGAATAGTACAAGAAAAATGGGATTTCGGATGCGGTTGATTTGCAGGTCAACACTTATGCCTTCCTTTGCTCCTCCTCCCTCACGAAGAGAAAGTACACCTGCAAAAAAAATACTCAAAGATCATAACATGAAAAGTGTTACCTTTGAAGTCTTGACACTCGAAACACACCTCGGTTCCAAAAAAGAAACTCCCCGAAAGAGATATCTACGCAAAGAATCCTCTCTTCCAATCATATACACACAAGAGGTGTGTTCTCGGGTTCCTTCTCATAAATCAGCCCCATCTACGACGTTTATGGGCCAAAAACAGAGAAAAACAGCAACTTGTTGCACTGGAAACTCTCTTTGTAGGCGCTTCTTCGCAATGGAACTCGCACACTAGGTCTTGGCATCATCCATCGGCACATTCGGGGCAGACATGGGACTCACCAATGATGTCATCTTCATCGATGAAAATCTACAGCAACACCTTCTCTTTGCAAGCGCTGGCTTTTTCTTTTTTTTATAGAGAGGGAGAGTGCGCTTTTAAAGCTCCTGGCAGCCGGTGAGAATAGGGAAGGGCTTGCCGATAAGAATAGGGCTAAGAGAGGAGCGCCAAAGACGAGGAGAGAGAGTTCGTTTCTCATGCGCCAGAAAGAGAGGGAGAGGAGAATCGTACGCAACAATAAAGGTAGCACTTGCCTTTTATTTATGGGTAGTCCTCTCTTTTTCTTTTATTTAAAGGTTGGTGCCCACTTATTAAGTGGGCGGCTGGCCTTTTTTTAGAAATGGTGTAAACCTGTTAAAAACTCAATTAAACCTTATGAGTTAAAAACCTTGCTTGCACCACACTTCCCAGGCGTCCCTGGATGCAACCACATGCACAAATACAATGCAGACATAGACTTCCTTGCGGGAAAGCATCTACTTTCTTGAAAAGCAACATGCTTTCTCATAAAGAAACTCTTTTTCCTCAAAGCTTCCTCTGAACCCATCTTCCTTCAAGTGCTAGCCCATTCCTTACAATCGTGACATAGTTCAAAATTCCCTCCTGATTATGGATATTCCCTTCTTGATGCACTTGTCACCCACCTTGTGATGCATCAGGAATACCCATTACCTAGTGCTTTTGTACCAAACTTACGGTATAGTCTCTTTCGCGATGCTCTATGACACCCATCCTATGATGCATCAGAGATAGAATACTTCTTCCCGATGCTCCTTGTCACCCATCCGATGTGACGCATCAAAAGTACCCATTCTTGGAGGTCTTAAAGATATCCCTGTTCCCAGTGCTCATGTCATTACTCTGAATGATGCACTAGAAATATCTATACTTTGATGTCTCCACTGAGAAAAACCCTCTCACTTAAAATTCCAATAAGTCATTTAGAATTATTTTTCTATCAACAAATAAGGCCAATTTAGCAACATCCCTCTCACTTATAAGTAGTTGTCCTCAATTATAGAGGTTCCTACGCATAATCATGTGCTAATATTCCTAAGGCTATTAAACCTCTTGTATTCCTTTTGCAAAGGGAATGTTAGAATCATAGAGTATTCATCTTGTGTGAGCATGGCTTCCTTTGGTGAATAGAGTCTGCTATTTCACTAGTAGCCTTTGCTCAAGGTAGGACGACTATTCCGGTCCAAAGATCCCTTGTGCACTACGTCACTTCTTTCCGCATTTTCTTACCATGGGTGTTACCACCACCAACAATGTTTTCCTGACTCCCGTTAGCGTGTCTTCGTTGTGGAGGCCATTAAAAAAACAATTCATCTTGCAAGCATCAATGACAGCTTGCAAAATCTTAGGCAGATAGGATTCTAGCCATATCATTTTTTGAGCGTATGTTCAAACTTGGTTCACAATACAACGAACCCACTTTGAATCTTAAGGATGTTCTCCCATATGTGGTTAAGGTCTTTCTTTTTGTCTTAGAATAGTTGGCCGATCATTACGTGCACAAACAAAATAGTTCCTGTCCATACTAGTGATAGCCAGAAATGGCATGCCATACGGGGTGGCCTCTACACCACACATAGCCTGAACATCCCCAAGCATCATCTCAAGGTAGGAGTACTCCTTAACTAGAGAGGGGGCACCACCTAGAATAAGTGCGGCTAGGATGCAGACATACATGACCTAGGGTAGCAAAAGTGAGATGCCCTCTAGGTAACCAACATGAAATGGTGATACAACGAACGTCCACATGTAGAAATTGCCTAGTCAAGAGTCAGGAGTGTGTGTACAAGAGAGGTATGTGACAAGGTCGGGATAGAGCATACTGACTGATTGGAGAGACGCATATGATGGAGCACAAGCAGAGTGATATACCAGAGATGAAACATCCCGCGAATGTGGAAAAACAAAACTAAGGAGAACAAAGAATGGACTCCAAAGATCAAGAGAGCATTGCACACTTTTATTGGTGATGATGGTACTTACAAATGGTGGTCTTGACTGTTACAAACCTGGCTCTTGGAACAAGGGATGAATGATGGAATGCGAGTTCCATATGGTGTATGGAGAAGTTGGAGTTTGTGGGAAGTTAGTACGTTAGTGAGAGGTTAGTTGAGGGAAAACATCAAGACGATGCAACCATCGACGACATCAATCACCAGCATCGAGAGCGGCCCAGAGTAGTATGGTGTCGGTGCATTCAATCCTAGCGTGCTCATGTTGCCTTGCGGGGTAATAGTGACTGCCTTATGTGCATGAAGTGGTTGTGACTAGTAACTCAACCATGGTGTCGTAGAATGGGGAAAATGGTGATGTTGCCAATGCTAAAAATGCCCATGCTTGCAGCAAAACATGAGGCCATGAGCTCCCTAGCTTGGGAGGTGCATTATGTGCTTAGTGGTGCTTAACTGTAGAGTGCATGGAGCTAGTGTGCTCCTCGTTCACTTGTGCCCCCCTTTGTGATTAGAAGAGGACTCTTTATACAGAGAGGTGGTCCTTACGTAATGGTCCTTGCAAATATCCACTGGTCGCTGTAGGGAGCCTAGATGTCTCTCTAGTAAGAGACATAGAGAGGGAGAGAAGGTAGAGATAGAGAGAGAGAAAAGAGTGGGATGGGGAGATTTGTTTTTCAATCCACTAGCCACTGGCTAGGCTATTAGGGAAGAGTGGAGTTCGGGGCATTTACAAGGGTTTTGTCGATGGCTCGGGTGGTCGGTGTGAGGTTTTAAAGCTACTAGAATTGGTATTTTTTGCGTGAAGCCGAGATGCTACGTATCACTTCATCTTAGTGCCGATCAGGGCATGCCTTTGGCACCTTTCCTTGTTTCGGTGTTGGCGGCACGCGACTTGGCCTTCTTCTTCTTTGTTGGTTGTTGGAGTAGATTCCTTTGTTTTTTTACTATTTTTTGAGCATGCGTATATGCGTGTGTGTACTGTGTGTACGGATGTTGGTCGTAAGTGCGTATGCACATGTGTGTGTGTGTGTGTGTGTGTGTATGTGTTTCTATATGTTCACGTGAGTGTATGTGTGCGTATGTACATGGTTGTGTGTGTGTAGGGGTGTGTGTGTGGGAACGAGAGAGAGGGGGTAATTTTATTTTGTATATATATATAATAAAATATTTTTTACGTGGCTTACGGTGACCATAGAAAGAGAGTGAGAGAAGGAGAGTGAGAGAGGTAGAAAGCAGGGATGCTAGGGAGAGATAGGGGGGGTGAAGAGAGTGTGTGTGAGTGTGTGTGTGTGTGTAGGTGTAGGGGGGAACTGTGTATGTATTATGAGAGAGAGAGAGAGAGTGAGAGAGAGAGAGAGAGTAGGTTACTAGGAATTTACAAAATTAAGAACCCACTTTTACCATTAAAACACAGTGGTCAAGAATGCTAAAAAATACTCTTATTGGAAGCCATTATAATGAAAAAATGCTTGTTTACAAACAATGGAGAGAGAGAGAGAGAGAGACAGAGAGAGAGAGAGAGAGAGAGAGAGAGAGAAAGAGACAAAAGCTTAAACTTTGGTAGCTTGAGCTAGATTGCAATGTTTTAGCCAAAGGAAAACCCTGTTACCTGCCACCATCACCATCAAAACAAACATAAAAATGTTAGTAAAAAATGGTGGAAGGTAGGTGTCATAGGATAATCCTACATGTCATAGATGTCAAGCTAAAAAAGAACAATCAAAAGCAAGGGTAAGCTACAAACCTGAGAGGAAGATTCCATTTGAGCAGAGTGGTGAGAGGGTGTGGTGAGATTTCTCTTTCTTGACAGCTTGTTTGTGAACAAAATGTCACCTTAAAATGGACAACCAAACCTCTATATTTATAGGCTAGAGAGAAATGGACAACCAAACCTCTATATTTATAGGCTAGAGAGAAAGAAGGGTGCAACCTCAAAAACAAAGAGAGGGAAGCCCAAAGGGTGCATGGTTAGGGAGGGGTGTAGTGGGGGTAGTGGAGTCTTTTTTTTATTTAAAAAATTGGGGGGTGAGGTTGAAGTAAGAGATACTTCCATCCAAAATCTTGTAACCTTATAAGCCTCTTGGTCTAGGTTCTAAGGTGTGCACTATATTAGCCTTTAGAGGTGTTTTTTGTGCTAGTGAGAGAGACCCTCCTCCGCCCGCACTAGGAAGGATGAGGATTTGTCCCAAAGGGGGTACTAGGTCCCCTAAGGGGTCCTAGTGCCCTCCAAAATCTAGCGAGTCCAAGAGTGTAGTTGGGTGGCATGAGAATTTTGAAGCTGAAAACTCTGAAAGGAATCTTCTCACAAGTCTCCAAAGTTTAGCTCTCTTGAAACCATTTTTACAAAAAGAGTCCACAAGCATTTTAATGTATTTAGAGGCTTCCGTGGCATTGGAGTTACAGTAGAGTATTGGTTTGAGCTGTGAGATAATGACCTTATGCACCCATTCACATGGCCGGTTGCTGGATCTTTTGAGGTATCTTATGGGTGTGCATGGGAGTTTATCTTCTTTTGACGTAAGGCTTTTTGTGAGATAGCCAAATTGGGTAGACAGATGGAGGTTTAGAAATTTGGTAGAGTTACCAGAGGTGGTTTCAATGGGTAAGCAACTAGGGTAGATTTTGTGTTACTCTATGAAGAAAGATGGGTTTGTAGAGTTTACGAGTAAGATATCGTCGTAATATCTAAAGGGATGACCTAAAGTTGAGAGAATCTCTTTAGAGCTATGTGTGTTGAGAGTGTTAGAGAGAAACTCAAACTCTAGGGAGTGGAGGTAGAGATTGCACCATAGGGGGGAGCATGCTAGTCCCATTGGGATTCCGTTGGTTTGCCTATAAATTTTCCCTTCACATTGTAAAAACATGTTATTAACGAGCCAATCGTTTAGTTGGAGTACTTCCTTGAGATTAAATGAAAGGCTTGATTTATATCTATAGGAAGACCAAGTGCCCTCTATGCAATTGGATGGGAATCTTTTGAAAGAGATGAATGTTTTTAGAGATGCGGAGAAGGCATGGGTAATTAACAAGGTAAGATGATGGATTAGGCCTTGTACCCCTGCATGTGGGATGTTCTCGAAGCATCTTTTTACATCCCCTGAGTAGAATTGTGATGCATGAGAGGGGAGGTTGAGGATGCAATCGTAAACCCAATCTACAATCCACCAAGATTGTAGATGAAGATGGTGACATAAAAGTGCTTTGTTGTTAAGTTTTTTGGATCGTTCCTTGAGTAGTGGAATACAAGTTTTTAACAAGCAAGCCATAAGTGTAGAGATTTCTGAGTAGCAACAAGTAGCCCCACATGTAATCCATCTAAAAGAGGCCTTATGCAGTTTCTATATGCCAGTGAGATAAGGGAGGGAGTGGTGTTCTGGAAAGGTGTATTGAGAGAGAAAAGTTAGCACAAGGGAGGTAACTCCTTCAATCCCTAGAGGAGATGGTGTAAAATCGTTGCCTTGTAGGCGTTTTTGGGCTTCAAAAAGAACAAAGGCTTTACAATGATAATCATATTGTTTGGAGCCTTGTCGATGCAAGTAAGAAATAATTTGTTCCTTAGTTCTTTAATTTCTCTTGTGAGATCATTATGGATGTGGTGTTGGATTTTAGAAGGGAGGAATTTCCCACAATAAGCTAAGAACGCATTAGTTAATTCTCCGTGTGTTAGGTTAGAAGGTACAGTGATGCAACCTGATTTTATGAGATATAAGAGTGCTTGATTTAGCTCCTCAAACGCTTCTATGAAGTTATGTGGTTTAGTTGGTATGTGACCAAGACCGTGGCCACAAAGGTGAGTGAGAGAGGTACTCATAAAAGAACAAAAATTTGTGGAGATTACGTGTTGTGCGGTGATTTCCAAGTTACAAAAGCACTCATGGGGTGTGAGAGAGGTGAAAACTTCCTTCGCATTACAGAGTGTTACTTTCAAAGGGGGGTCAAAAGCCCAACTGAAAATGCATTCATCCCATAGGGGAGTGGTGGAAATGCCAAGCCCGAAGAAAAACAAGCTAAAAAAAGAGGTGAGATTTTTGATATCAAGCAAGGGGTTGACAAAATGAAGGGGAACAAAGGTTCCCTTCGCCTTGCTCTTGGGGATAAACCGAAAGCATCCATGCACATCTTTGGAAACGTGCATTAATCATAAAGGAGGGATTTAGCACTAGTTACGCATGCCTAGGTGAAGACGGTTTGGTTTTTGGAGTTGGTATGGGGGGTGGGGCAGAAGCTTGTGCAAAGAAAGGTGGGAAAGTGGGGGTTGGGTTTTGAGGGGTGCGGCTACTAGCGGTGGAGTTGGCTGGTGAGGCTCTCTTCCATCTTGGAGGTGTAGTAGAGGTATTTGAGCATTGAGAGGGGAAGTTCCTTCCTCTTCTGCGTAGGGTTTGATTCCCTTCTCCGCGCGCTTTTTTGGCCGAACGAGTATCGTGGGATGCCTTTGAAATTGGAGCAGCTGCCGCATTCACAAAAGAATCCACTTCCGAGGATGAACTGCAGGAAGGTGCTATGTGGCTAAACAAAATAGAATGAGTGATAGCATCTTTTAGCTTTTGCCTGTAGAATACATGGAGGAGGAGAGCTTTAATCACTTCTTGGGTTTCTTTAGCGACCCAACTCATAAAGGCAATAGTAGACCGTTTAAGGTTTGAGCTTGGGAAGAAGCGAGGTAGTTGATTGAGAACCAACCATAAAGCATGATCGAACCACAAAACATTGTTGTCCCGGCAATGATCCCCTTGTCCAATATGCTCTCAACTGCACTTAAGAAAAGGTCGGTGCACATTCCATACTTGTGTAGTATAATTAGTATCTCGGTTTGTGGTAGAGATGACACCCTTAACCCCGACCACGCAACCAAAATTTGCATTACAGCGGCGTGGTTCAAAAAATGACATAGAGAAGGGGGTGGCAATTAGAGTGTTTTCGAAGAGGTTGGAGTTATTGCCCTCAAGAATCTGCATAAGACCTTGCTTGACCACAGTCTTATCATTATCATTAAGTAGAGTAAGGAGAAGATTCTCGGGGAGGGGAGCAAGTAAAGTAAAATTACCGAAGGACCAAGCTTCGTGGTGAGCTTTACCCAAGAACATCTCCAAAAGCCGACTTGGGATGAAGGGATCGGTGTAGGTTTCAAAGGGTTTTGTGGTGAGGCTTCGACTCAGCGTGGCAATGGTGAAGTCTTTGTTTGCAAGCATCTGCTCCTCTTCTTCAAGATCCATAGGTAAGAGTGAGCTTGTGGTAGCGGCTGGAGGCATTGTGATGATCTTTGAAAAGCCATTAAGTAAATGTCTCTTTCGCTGTCGGGTTAGTGGGTCGTTTCGCAGCCGCTTTCCATTACTCTCCATGACTCGTGGCATTAAATTTGGTGCATGCTCGAGCCACTCTTTTCGATCACGCTCATCTGCGTCAATAATTGCGAGTAGATTTTCCGCCAAATCACGTAGGCGGGTAATCGGGCAGGTGGGTTTTCCCGTGCCATGGCATACAAGCGAAACCATGCGGGAAGGTCAAGAGTGGATAGGATTGTGGTATCTTCAGCCTGCTGAGAAGGGATGGCACTATCAAGTTCAATCAAGGTGGAGTAAAAGATAGGGTCACTAATGCAACGGATCAAACCCTAGACAATTACAGAGGAGGGGAAATTTTGTGCAGAGGGTGAGAGTTGCCAAAAACAGGGGTAGCCAGAAAAGCTTCTGCGGGTTGTGAGAGAGAAGCCAGAATAGGGGCTGTCGGAATTGGCAAAGCAAAAAAAAAATGATGTGTGAGGATCGGGTGCTTCTGTAGACCAAGTCCAGCAGCATAGATTGCCCTTTAAGGCATTTAAAAAAATCGGAAATCTTAGTGCAAAGAAGAAACAGAAGACAAATGGTACATCATCTCCACACATCTGGCCAGTCCGTTGAGATGATGGAGGAATGGACGCCATTGAAGCATCAATTGCAGAAGACGATTCCTACAGAATCATCAAACTCTTTCCCTTTCCACAATAGACAAAAAACCTAAAGAAATAGTTCATCCTTTTCCTGCATCCATTCTCCTGAGCCACAAAGACAGGCCCTGCTGAACATTGGCCAGTTTCCGTGGAGTCTCGAGTGGTGTGGTCGTAGAGGTAGAGATTCAGAAGTTTTCCATGGTGTTGTAGGCGAAGAAGAAGGAAATTAATCTTTATTTTGTAGCGCAGGTAAGTGGGGAGCGACTAAATTGTGTGCGAGCAGTAGGAGATTAAGATGGGGGAAGGAACTGGCACGCGTTATGCGAGAATAGAAGACCGTGGTTGTGGCTAAGCAGTAGGAGATTAAGACGAGACTGGCACGCATTACGCGAGAGTAGCAGACTATGGTAATGGCCACAGAGCGTACATTTTGGGGTTTCTATGTTGTGAAAGGGAAATAGAGATAAGCTACAGCTGTAAAGTGAAAAGAGGAGGGGTATCCCACTCTCCACTGTCCGAAAGCCAACAAAAACCAAGCGAAGATAATTATTCAAAAATTTGTGTGTGGAACCCAGCTTTTAAAGTTAAAAAGGCTCTCATCAAAGGGGTGTACCAAAAAAGAAGATGACGTTCTTTGTAACCGGCCAAAATCTGAGTAAAGGGTAGGTGTAGGTGAAAGTGGAGTCTATGACACCAAAAGGGGAGAATGGGGCATTTAAGGTGTGAGAAAGAAAAGAGATATATCATATGTCCTTACAGATCAAAGGTAGTCCTTTTGTTTAAAAAAGAGTAAAATACTAGCTAGTGGGCTAGTGAAGGGCTACTCTGACCACTAGAGAGAGAGTAGGTTACTAGGAATTTACAAAATGAAGAACCCACTTTTACCATTAAAACACAGTGGTCAAGAATGCTAAAAAATACTCTTATTGGAAGCCATTATAATGAAAAAATGCTCGTTTACAAACAATGGAGAGAGAGAGAGAGAGAGAGAGAGAGAGAGAGAGAGAGAGAGAGAGAGAGAAAAGCTTAAACTTTGGTAGCTTGAGCTAGATTGCAATGTTTTAGCCAAAGGAAAACCCTGTATTGCTGCCTTTGGACTGTTTACCCAACACAGAGAGCAAGGGAGGGGGTGTGAGAAGAGTGAGCTAGGGAAAGAGGGGGGGCTGAGAAGGTGAGGGAGAGGGTGAGGTCGTTTAGAGTAGGTGTGTGTGTGGATAAGAGAGAGATGGTCTTTGTGTGCGGCTGCCTTCGGGCTTGAATCGGGAGCGGGAGAGACAAGGAAGAGAGGGGCCCCGAGCCAGCACCTGGCTGACAGCGAGCGAGGAAGGGGGGGTGGCTTGGGTTATGTGAGAGAGAGAGAGAGAGAGAGAGAGAGAGAGAGGGTGTATTATTTGTGCCTTCCGGTTGTTTATACAAAGAGAGACAGTTGGAGAGTGAGAGAGAGAGTATGAAAGAAAGAGAGAGAGAATATGTTACGTGGCCTACCGGTGGAAGGAAGACAAGAGGGGAGACAGGGAGAGGAGATTGAGTTTGAGGAAGTGTGGACGAGCGAGAGAGGTAAGGGAGAGGGAGATAGTGTGGAAAATAATGAAAGACAGAGAGAGACTTGTAAAAAAACAAAAACGACGGCCCGCCATGGAAGGGAAAGAAAGCAGCTTGTTTTATGCGCCTTGCGAGGTTCGGCAAAAAAGATAGAGAGAAAATAAAAGATGAGAGGGGGTGTGTGGTGCCCAAAGGAGACGCGGCATCCCACTTCACGTGCGCGAGTTGGTGGCAATACAAAAAAAAAATGGTTGTTTTGTTTACCTCTGGTTCTTCGAATGGGTTGATTCATGAAGCCTTGTTTTTGAAAACTGGCCACCTTCAGTTTCTTTGGCCGGGGGCTAGAGGGCGGTGTGGCTAAACCAGTATCATTAGCCCTCCCCCTAAGGTTAGGGCATTTATGCCTCTAACTCATTTGTTTGATCATTTTCATTGGAGGTGGAGGTTGATGGTGTATCCTCATCAGGAATGTCGATAGGTGGAGTCTGATCAAATCAAAGGAAATAAGGTTTGAGCCGCCAACCATTTACTCTTGTTTTATGAAGCTTACCATCAGCTTCCATAAGCTGGTAACTTCCATTGGCATACTTTTTCTTGATGATGAAAGGGACCTCCCATCAAAGTAGGAGCTTCTTATGTTTGCGTGTGTGTGATTGTCGTAGTGGAGCACCAACATGCCTTTCTTTAAATCTTTGCATCGAAGATGCTGGTTGAAACTAAGCCGTCTGTGCTCTGCCTGTGCCGTATAATAATTGATTGCACATCAATAGGTAAGATTGCCTCCTTGCCAAATACCAAATGATATGGGGTGAACCCCAAAGATGTACGGAACGAGGTCTTGTAGGCCCACAAAGGTGGAATTAGATGCTTATCCCAATCTCCAGGATGATTGTTAACCTGCTTGGTGATAATTTTACAAACCATTCCATTCACTTTCTCAACTAGGCCATTACATTCAAGCTAATATGGTCAGGTCTGCCTCCTTGTAATGCCAAGTTTTTGCATTAACTCTCCTACCTAGTCTGCTTTGAAAGCTAGCCCTCTATCAGAGATGATTTCTAATGGTGTGCCAAACGTGCAACATATGTGCTCATAGACAAACTTAGCTACCTCTACGGCTGTGATCCTAGTTGTGGATGTAGCTTCCGCCCATCTAGTCATATAGTCGACTCCCATGATGATGTAGAACTTCCTTGAGTTGGCCCTAGCATTAGGAAAGAAATGGACTCTTTTTTGGGCCTTCTAGCTCTAGTGAGAGAATGCTCCTTAGCCAATAGGAAGAAGACTAACGTTACATTGGAAAAGTATCACACTATCATTAGAAAAGTAAGGAGCTTGATAATGACATCTTGCACAAGCGCCGAACGCCTTTTTATGACCCGCTGTTGCTATCCTATAAAGTGAAGTACTTGTACTTGTGCAACTAGCACAAGTATCAATCGCCTTTTTATGAAGTACTTGCAATTTAAATTCGAACAGATTGTACTTGATAGTGATTGATAGATCTATTTAAGACTATGAAGGAGTTAGAACCAAGCGAATAGAGGCCCTTGAGGAGTCTCTGGGACCTCTATTCGCTTGTTTATGACCTCATGAGGCCCTAGGATTAAGACATAGCATTTTTTAAGTCTACGAATGCATCTGTAACGTCCAAAAACCTTAGGATAGCTCTTTAAAACGGTGAAATCTGACGTCTCTAGCTCAAGATATAGCATTTTTAAGCCTAGGGCCTCGTGAGGTCACTACTAAGCGAATAGAGGCCCTTGAGGGGGTCTCAAGGGCCTCTATTCACTTGGTACTGGCCTCACGAGGCCCTAGGCTTAAAAATGTTATATCTTGAGCTAGCGACGTCAGATTTCAGCGTTTTAAAGAGCTATCCTAAGGTTTTTGGACGTTCCGAATGCATCCATGGTATTATTTTTTTATTTTGAAAACAACTCCTATGTGTTTTCTCTCATCGCACATCACATCACTCATTAAGATTCACATACATGGATTTTTGTGTACACTTAAGTTGGGCTCTCGAAAAGCATTTTGTACGATCATGCATTTAAGTGATTCATCAAACTTTTATGTATGTACTATGAGAAATAGAATTCCAAAAAAATATATATATTTTTCATAATACCTCTCTCTATGCTGAGTTGGCTTTTTTTACAGGGCCCAAAATTGAGTCCAAGTTTCTCCTAATCGCAATGGTCCTATGGTAGCTATACTCCAAAATGGTCCATATGAAAAGGTAGGTGTATGTGGTTCAGGCATAAGTGACCTGGTGCCGGCCTTTTGACATAACTTACATGTCTTACACCATTGGTGTACATCACGGTTGAGGCTAGGCCATACAAAACCAGCCTGTAAGATTATCCTACTTGTTATATCTAGGGCAAAGTGACCACCACAAACACCATCATGACAACTAGCAATTACCCCCGTAATTTCATTAGAGAGAGGGACCTTCCTAAGTATTTGATCCTTACCCTTACAATACAAACCGTCATTGATAGCCGATACCTTGTGGCCTTTCGGGTAAGCCATTGCTTTTGTCCTTTTGTTAAATCCAATGGACATTCCCCTATATCCAAAAAATGCATGATGTCAGGTAAGGCGTCACTACCTTGAAATAGAGGGAGATTTAGCTTTATAGCCCCAACCACCACTTCTTGCAGTCTTTCGCTTGCTATTCATGGTTTTGAGCCCTTGGGATGTGGTGTAGTTGAACTTCTTCAAACTTTCCCAAAAACGGTTTTACACAGGTTAAGTAAGTCCTCAAGCTAGGATTATTACATGTCCATACTCCATTTACTTGCCTTACCAAAAGTAGAGCATCCCCAAATACATTAGGGCACCATTGTAACCCCTTGGTTAATGCTGCATATTCAGCTTCATTGTTAGAATGTGATTCCAACAAATGGCCAAGCGAAAACACCTTGATACCTTTGTCATCAAGGACCACTATCATGCAGAGCTGCTTTGTTGGATGCTCGCTTGTAGGCTCCATCAAAGTAGAGAGAGTGTACTCTTTCTATCACCGGTGGCTCTAGAAGTGATTGAATTCCTTTCCCTTTAGATTGCTTTACCTTTTTCTCAAAGTTTTGGTAGGTCATGAGTCTCCCCAAGCTTGCCCTTGTCGTGCTTTCTACTTGTACCGTGTAGTCAAATTCTTGCAGATGAACTAGCCATTTAGTAAACCTAGTAGAAACATCCATGTGTTGTACAACATAGGGAAACATCTTATCCATGGTTAAAATCACAAATTTCCTAGGCATTAAATATGACCTAAACTTTGTAGTTGCAAATCTAAGGGCTAGGACTAGGTGTTCTACAGGGGTGAAACCTTTCTCAGATGCTATCATCATTCGACTGGATAAGTAGATTGGCCTCATGAAAGATGTTGTTGTATCCTTCTGGAGTAGGACAGCCGCCAAGGAGTCAACACCCACACTTGAGGTGACACTGAATTTCTCATCCCACTTAGGTGGTGAAATAGTTGGTAGGTTGGCTAAGACCTCCTTTACCTTGTTGTAGTCATGTTCGCTCTCCTTGTTCCAGGTGAAAGTTGATCTTTGAGTGAGTTGTTGCAGTGGTAGAGCAAGTTGTGATAGTAGATGTATGAATATACTCAAGTACCTCACCTTGTTAGGTAGGCTGGCTAAGACCTCCTTGTTATGAAATAGTTGGTAGGCTGGCTAAGACCTCCTTGTTATGAAATAGTTGGTAGGCTGGCTAAGACCTCCTTTACCTTGTTGTAGTGATGTTCGCTCTCCTTGTTCCAGGTGAAAGTTGATCTTTGAGTGAGCTGTTGCACTCGTAGAGCAAGTTGTGATAGTAGATGTATGAATATACTCAAGTATCTCACCTTTTGTAAAAAAGTGACCAATTGATGTGTGGTTTTTGGTGAAGGTAGGGCTATGAGTGCAGACACCTTACTTGGATTGGCATTGGTAACTTTTGCCGAAACTTCATGCCCTAAAAGAATGACTCTACTTTCCCTTATGCGGCACTTGTCTACATTTAATTGCCCACCTAGGCTTTGCAACCTTGTCAAACCCTCAGTTACCTTTTCTAAGTGTGAAATGCGAGGGCTATATATACAAAAATCATCAATGAACACTCTTATGGATGTTCCAAAGAACGGTTGAAAGACATATGTGACATATCTTTGGAATGTAGCAGGTGCATTTGTGAGACCAAATGGCATAAGTCTGTATGCAAAACAACGCCATGGCGTAATGAAAGCGGTTTTTAGCTGATCTTCCAAGGCTATGCGTATTTGAAAATACCCAGAATAACCATCACACACAGTGTAGCATTCAAAACCCGCCACTTCATTCAAAATTTCTTCCAAGAAAGGGAGAGGAAAGTGGTCTCTCTTTGTAGCTGCATTTAGTGGTTTGTAGTCAATGTAGACCCTCCCCTTACCATTCTTCTTATGCGCCACTACTACGAGTGACACCCACCATGAGTTTTCTACAGGATAGATGAACCCTGCTTCTAGTAGATTCCTTACCTTGTCCAGGAGTGCCTTTTCTTGTATGACACCCAGCCGTCGTAGCTTTTGCACAACTGGTTTTACCCCTTCCTTCAGCTTAATATGATGTTCCACTACTGTAATACCTATGATTCTTTCATAGTTGTCAATGAAAAGTTCAGGAAATCCTATCAACATTTGCAAAAAATTATCTTTCTCTTCAATTTTTAATTCCATAGACAGCATACCCTTCAACCTACTTTCTCATAGGCCAGGTGATTTACTTTCCTCTTTGTTGCTTTGCCCTTCTGATGACAGGTCGCAAGTTGTGCTTATCCTTTGTACATCCTTCATGATGATACCCATCACATCGATGGAACTGTTGCTTTCGTCGGTGGATGTGGTCTCCACTAGTGGTTTCATCTGTTGATGTCTATAGGTCCATTTTCTTCTGCTTGCCAGTCTTCATGTCGTAGTAGATTGTCTCCCCTTTCTTACTAGTCATGCACAGAAGGCCAGTGCCCCAGTCCTACTTTTCCTTCATGGCCATCAACCATGGCCTTACCAAGATTAATAGATAGCCCTCCCTTTAGTACGCATTACAAAAACATCTCTTTCTACCTCAGTGTTGAAAGCTTTTATCTTCACAGCACTTACCACACATGCACATTTTACTTTTGCTTTGTTTGCCATCTTTGCCTTGCATGGAGAAGGCTTGTCAACCTCGAGCCCTAGCCAAAGCTTCACTCATCACACAAATTTGTGCACCTCCATCAATGTAGGTGTTTCCAACCCTCTTACCCTTTATGTTGACGTCGACAATTGGAAGGATGTCATCCATGTTGCAACCCAAAATTGCTCCGACTACCTTTGCTTTGGAGCACCTTGTTCTTACCATTTTGGACCATTGCCGCCTTACCTTTGGTGTGAGATGTAGCAGTTGTGGCCATGTAATCTTTGGTCCTTGCTCTACCACATCCAATGTTAGATCATAAGGCCTACAACTTTCCCCTAACTGGACGTCGGTGATGCCTATTTTCCGTCATGGCCTTGACGGCCTCTTGCTAGTCTCTCCTTTCATGCTTCTCTCATCATCAAACTATGTAGCTTTCTCCCACCTAGCTCTCTTTACAGTCATGGCTTCAAATGATTCTCCAAAGGTTATCTTCTCCTTACCCTTATCCCTCTTCTTTACTCTGGGTGGATCCACTACTACGGCCTTTCCTTTATCTTCTAACCTTATGATGTTTACAGGGCGATTAGGTGGTGGTGCCGGTGGAACAGGTGGAATGGGTGCTTGTGGTGGTGCCTGGGAAGAAAGTAGAATTTTTTTTGGTGGGGCTGGTGCCCGAGGTGGGGGTGTTCTCTCTCTATGGGGTGACAGTTGGTTTCTCCTACCTCCTCTATTATAGTTTTGTCGCTGTTTGGGATAGTAGTACATACCGTGACCATCTTCTCTGCAGTTGTAGCATTGATACTCCCTGTTTTGTCGTCGTGCTCTTCCTGGGTCTTGATCTCTTTCTTGATTCCTTCCTTGCTGTATCAAGTGGACAGACACATTCTGCAGTTGGTCAGTAATGTGGGCCAACATATCTTGTTGGTCATTTCTTACCCCAGGAGCCGGTGGTGGTGGAGGAATGGTGGTTGTCATGGTTGTTGGTCAACGTGATGTTCTTGCTTCTGTTGACTTGGTTTCTTTGGATTTCATCTAGATCTTCTTGTCCTTAAGGCGAGCAATCTCGACAGCTAACTTGTATGTAGCCGGGAATCTACCCTTCACCTTCTCCTTGAGAAGCGGCCATAAGCCATGCATGAACCGGTCCTTTTTGAGGAAATTGGTGCAGCTTCCCCTCTTGCCAGTGACTCAATCCACCGTTCCCACAAATCCACAAACTTGGACCCATAGGTGGCATACTCTAAAAGACCCTCCTGCTTCAAGTCTCTTAACTTGTCCCACAGCTTCAATGAAGTGGTACCTCCCCCAAAGTGCCTCTTAAAAGTAGTTTTTAAGGGCTCCCAGTCATCCTTAGTTGCTTGTGGAAGTGCGTTGTACCACGACCTAGCTTCTAGCTTCATGAGATGCTTAAAGATTCTAACCCAGGATTCATTTATATCTTTGTTTCTTACTACACATGCTACTTCAAAGTCATCTAGGAAATCTGCTACCAAATCCTCTCCCTTCTTTCCTTTAAATGTTGGAAATTCTACACTTGCCATGATTACTAAGAGAGAGAGCTAGAAAGACACACTACTTAGCTTGCAATCAAAAGTTTTTTTTCTTTTTTTCTTTACAAGGAGACGTGTATACCCTTTTTATACTAGAACATAGATTAAAATCTCAAACGGTACATTGCCTTGTATCAAAGGTAAGACAAATGGCTGATCTGATGCCAGAACCTCAAAGAAGTGCTCCCCACCCAGCATGGTGTCAATGATGTGCTGGTAGTGAGCCTTACAGTCCAGTATTATGTTGATTGAGCGTACTCATATCGGAATCTGTGATCTACCTTGAGGTAAGTTGTACTGATTCATGTGAAGCTTAGAGGTGCTTAGTCACTGTCCAAGCTTGTGGGAGAGGGTGGTGTTCTTTCCTGAAACAAGCTCAATAGATCCCTAGTCCCTCTAGTGAGAGCGTGAGCATGTGCTTCCATTATCTGTGCTGGATCATCAGGTGCGACTTGGAAACTGACTGTGATAATTACCTCCGGGTGACTTGAGTTACCCAATTCTCGAAGTAGAATAGTGTTGATTCTCTATTGTGCAGAGCTCCCTCCATCTCGTTGTTGTGAGTTAGTTGTAGGTTGTGGACATGGTCTCGACTTCCTCCTTCTTCTCCTTGGCACCCGGCCTATGTATATCCACTGAGTCTGGCGTGTTGGTTGACTCTCCCACTGCAAATCGATTACCGTTACGCTTGGCACTCGAGCTTTGATGGAGATGCGAAGTTCGTCTAGTTGTGCTTGGATCTCTTCTTCTTCTGTCCTCCAGTTAGCAAACCCTGCTAACCATTCATCCATCCATAAAAGCTTAGGGGTTTCAGTCTTGTAAACTGGAGGGTTTCATGAAACGATCCTCGGTGGGGGCGCTAAGAAAAATGATAGCCGGAAATGACATGCCATATGGGGGGGGCTCTACACCATGCATAGCCTCAAAAACTCCAAGCATCATCTCAAGGTAGGACTAATCCTATAACTAGAGAGGGGGCACCACCTAGCATAAGTGTGGCTAGGACATAGACATACATGACCTAGGGTAACAAAAGTGAGATGCCCTCTAGGTAACCAACATGAAATGGTGATACAGCGAGAGTCCACATGTAGAAAATGCCTAGTCAACAGTCAAGAGTGTGTGTACAAGAGAGGTTTGTGAAAAGGTTGGAATGGAGCATACTGACTGACTCGAGAGGCTGCATGTGATGGAGCACAATCAGAGGGATATACAAGAGATGAAACATCTCGCGAATGTGGGAAAACAAAACTAAGGAGAACAAAGAATGGACTCCAAAGATCAAGACATCATTGCACACTTTTATTGGTGATGATGGTACTTACAAATGGTGTTCTTGACTGTTACAAACCTGGATCTTGGCACTAGGGATGCATGATGGAATGTGAGCGCCATATGGTGTATGGCAAAGTTGGAGTTAGTGGGAAGTTAGTACGTTAGCGGGAGGTTAGTTGAGGAAAAACATCAAGACGATGCAACCACCAACGACATCAATCACCAGTATCAAGAGCGGCCCGGAGTAGCATGGTGTCGGTGCATTCAATCCTAGCATGCTCATGCTACCTTGCGGGGGCCTTATGTGCATGGAGTGGTTGTGACTAGTAACTCAACCATGGTGTGGTGGATAATGGGGAAAATGGTGATGTTGCCAATGCTAAAAATGCCCATGCTTGCAACAAAACATGATGCCATGAGCTCCCTACATTGGGAGGTGCATTATGTGCTTAGTGATGCCTAAAATGTAGAGTGCATGGAGCTAGCGTGTTCCTCCTTCACTTGTGCTCCCCTTTGTGCTTAGCGGAGGACTCTTTATATAGGCTTGAGAGGTGGTCCTTATCTAATGGTCCTTGCAAATATCCATTGGTTGTTGTAGGGAGCCTAGATGCCTCTCTAGTAAAAGAGATAGAGAGGGAGAGAAGGTAGAGATAGAGAGAGAGAGAGAGAGAAAAGAGTGGGATGGGGAGAGTTTTTTTTCAATCCACTAGCCACTGGCTAGGTTATTAGGGAAGAGTGGAGTTTGGGGCATTTACAAGGGTTTTGTCGATGGCTCGGGTGGTCGGTGTGAGGTTTTAAGGCTGCCAGAATTGGTATTTGTTGCGTGAACCCAAGATGCTACATATCACTTCCTCTTGGTGCCGGTTGGGGCGTGCCTTTGGCGCCTTTCCTTGTTTCAGTGTTGGCGGCATGCGCCTTGGCCTTCTTCTTCTTTGTTGTTGGCGCTAATTCCTTTGTTTTTTTACTATTTTTTGAGCGTGCGTATATGTGTGTGTATTGTGTGTATGCGTGAGTGTGTGTAGGCATGTCAATTGTAAGTGTGTATGCATGTGTGTGTGTGTGTGTGTGTGTGTGTGTATGTGTTTATATATGTGCCCGTGAGTGTATGTGTGCGTATGTACAGGGTTGTGGGTGTGTAGGGGTGTGTGTGTGGGAACACGAGAGAGGGGGTAGTTTTATTGTGTATATATATATATAATAAGCTATTTTTTATGTGGCTTACGGTGTGCAGGGAAACAGAGCGAGCGAACGAGAGTGAGAGAGGGAGAGAGCGGGGATGCCAGGGAAAGAGGGAGGGTGAAGAGAGTGTGTGAGTGTGTGGGTGTGTAGGTGTAGGGGGGGAATGTGTGTGTATTATGAGAGAGAGAGAGAGAGAGAGAGAGAGAGAGAGAGAGAGAGAGAGAGATAGAGAGAGAGGGAGAGAGAGAGAGAGAGAGAGAGAGAGAGAGACAGAGAGTGGCATTGTACTGTTGCCTTCGGCTGTTTATCCGACACAGAGAGCGAGGGAGGGGGTGTGAGAATAGTGAGCGAGGGAAAGAGGAGGGGTCTAAGAAGTTGAGGGAGAGGGTGAGGTGGTTGAGAGTATGTGTGTGTGTGGATAAGAGAGATATGGTCTCTGTGTGCGGCTGCCTTCGGGCATGAATCGGGAGCGGGAGAGAGAAGAAAGAGAGGGGCCCCGAGCTAGCACCTAGCCTACAACGAGAGAGGGGGGGGGGGGGGGGGGGGGGGGGGGGGGGGGGGGGGGGGGCTTTTGTCAACAGTGGCTTGGGTTATGAGAGAGAGAGAGAGAGAGAGAGAGAGAGAGAGAGAGAGAGAGAGAGAGAGAAGAGAGAGACAGAGAGAGAGAGGGTGTATTATTTTCACCTTCGGGTTGTTTACACACACACACACACACACACACACACAAACAGAGAGAGAGAGAGAGTATGAAAGAAAGAGAGAGAGAATATGTTACGTGGCTCGCTGGTGGAGGTCAAGGGAGTGTGGAGGAGCGAGAGAGGTAAGAGAGAGGGAGATAGTGTGGAAAATAATGAAAGAGAGAGAGAGAGAGAGAGAGAGAGAGAGACGTAAAAAAACAAAAAATGGTGGCCCGCCATGGAAGGAAAAGAAAGAAGCTTGTTATATGCGCCCTACGGGGTTTGGCGAAAGAGATAGAGAGAAAATAAAAGATGAGAGGGGGTGTGTGGTGCCCAAAGGAGACACGGCGGCCTACTTCACATGCGCAAGTTGGTGGCAATACAAAAAAAAATGTTTCTTTTTTGTTGTTTTGTTTACCTCCGGTTCCCCGAATAGGTTGATTCATGCAACCTTGGTTTTGAAAACTGGCCACCTTCAGTTTCTTTGGCCGGTGAGGCTAAACCAGTATCACTAGCAGTATGCCAATGGTACTTGGCCTGCTTATGGAGAAGCGTATGCTACAACCATGACTTAATATTGTAGTAGTGTACTTGATGATCATCGACCTTCAGAATACTCCTTCTTAGTGGAGAAACTGAGAGCAACCAAACACATTGGCATAAAACAATGTTTCAACTCGACTTTATTCTGATAAGAACTCGAGAGTGATCGGTCCTGGTTAAACATATGTATTTCTCGTGTATAAAGCAATACTCACTTGACGAGTTCCTCAAAGATTTAACTTTGATCAAAGACCTACCCTTTCACTTAAAGTTCGAGGGTCTTCTATTCAAAATCTCAGGAGTTAGATTGAATTCCCTTGCTCCAAAATTTCTTCGGATAGAAATGTATCCTTCGAGGAGAGGTAACAAAATTTTTTTGTTTCTGAGTTCAATGGTTCCCATCCCACTACGGGGATTAGATTCTATGTACACTGTAATTTTTGACTTTCAGCCTGTATTGCCGACTCCACCATCCGTAAAGTATTGCGGATGCGTCTACAAAATTCAGACAAAAGTCCTTTGTTGAATTTCTTCATCTTTTCTTCCTCATAGAGGGCCAAGAGTGGAGTCACCTTTGAAAGAGTGAACCAATACCTGTTCACTTAATACATGACTTGCTCATGCTCCTATCGGGCAAACGGATCCCAATCTTCTTTGATACCTTCCTTGAAAGCATAGAGGAAAAACAAAATTGTCAAAAAATTCAGCCTAAACTGAATCCAAGTCTTGTTTTGAATTCCTTGCAGAGATTTGGTATATCACCAAGCACTCACAATCCCCTTGTGATGCCTGGTCACATTCCTCACCTTCGGCGCTTCTGAGAAATTGTCGTTTGCAAAAGCAACTTCAAACTGCCGAATGAAAGCGGTAGCTTTTGAGACATCTTCCCTTCCATCAAAAGTATCACTTGACTAAAATGTTCTAAGGTCTAGAGACCTTCTTCATTTCCTTCCCAAAATGACGAGATTTCTTCGCTATGTGATGTTCATGGATATTTTTTGGATTTTGAAGGATCTTGAGCATTTTGCTCCTCAGATTCTCTAGGTTCTTGAGCATCATGCTCTTGTCGTTGTCTCAGAGAATCCCAAGCCTTGTCGACTTCTTCGCAGAGAGGAAAACGTTTCCAACTCTACGAGATTTTTCTGCAGGGCTTAGGGCTTCGCCTGCTTACTTCTCTCTTGGCTTTTCATGGCTTCTTCTCGTGTCTTCCTAGAGTCACCCTCCTTAATAGAGAAAGAGAAGAGACCATGCTCTGATAGCACTGTCACAAATGGGAGCGCATGGCAATATAAAATATACTCGGATAAATATAATTTTTCATTAATACTGAAGCCAGAGGATATAGAGAGAAATAGAGAGAGCCAGAGAGATAGAGAGTGAGAAGATCGACACAGTACAGGGGACAGAAGATGGAATGTCTTAGTCAAGCAATGCACTTGAGGATGTAGAAGCCTGCGTGTGGCTCCTTTGCAACCATTGCAAAGTTCTTGCCAGCCATCAAAGCATCATTGAGGTCGATGTGGTGGCTAGCGTATATGGGGGCATATTCATCCTCATCATCATTGGATGTTACACTATCGTTTTCATCCCTGACTATGGGTTGTACTTGCAAGTACTCCCACCCTTTCACATGGTCTTTGTTTGCACATCTCCTCCATTGACTTTTCATGCACGTGTGGCAAAAGCAAGACAGTAGTCTGCACCTTAGCCCGTACGTATTTTCTTGGCTATAGCCATTGACACAATGAAAAGGTCGAGACCCTTTGATTTTCATGCAATCCCACTCTGTGTCTATGTCTACATCATCAAGCTTGACCTCCTAGAATAAATGATTGACTTTGTTGATTGTTTGCAGTTCTTGTTTCTAAAGGGTTGCATTGAGAAATGCAACCACATTTGAAGCGTTATGCAGCACCCATAGATCGGGTTTCAACTGCTCATGTGTAAGTGCTCTTTTTAGCACTGCACCAGCCTCATCATGTTCAGCCATCCCATCCTCATGCGCCCACAGTTGAAGCGTTATGCAACACCCATCCATCAAGTTTTTATCTACTCATGTGTAAGTGCTCTTTTTAGCACTGTACCAGCCCCATCATGTTCACCCTTCCCATGACCAGAAGCAAAGAAAGTTGTGCATCATCTTGATGCCAGTCATATTGAAGTAGCGGGCGACAAACTAGAATGGCCGTCTTGCTTTGAACTATGAAGCAGCACCATCAAACCAAACCCAGTGTCGCTTGATACTATAGCCTTGACGTTTCAGTCAGTCATTGTGTAACATAAAACAATGATGAACAAACAAAGTGTCATGCGTCTTTTCATAAAAAATGTAGAAGTGGGTCGTCTTCTGAATGGAACCAAACGCATCACGTAAGTATGAAATGTGAACCAAAATTGTGACCTAAACTGAATACGAATGCATTGAATGAATCTCATTCTACACATTGAAGGAGTAATTCTTTGCAAAATCTACGACAAACACCACTATGTCGTCAGGAAAGTTATCCAAACACTCCTTGAACTATTGAGCTTGCCATTTGTACTTGTAGTTGTGTTTGATAAAGTTTTTCAATTTGCTTTGAAGCAAGGAGATGAAACTCATCAAACGCATCTAGCAAACCATGAGGTCTTATCAATCTTTTCTTGTATCTATCTTGTCCACTTCCTGTATAGGAACCTCCTCAATAAGCTTCACAGTCATCAAAGAGATGCCATCAACCTATTCACTTGGACACAATGAGAGCCTTTCAATGCCACAATATTGGCATGTTCCCAAAATATATTTTCTATTGTGATAAGAATAGTCAATGGGCTTTGGGCACAATACAGACTCCCATAGGTCTGTTAAACTTGGAAATATGTCACTTGATGCTATGCATTGCGTTGTTTCACCATGTAGGTTGCAAACAAAGCACCTACAAAATCATGACTTTCCGTGTAGCCCACATCTTCCCTAGCATATCTAATTGAAGGCTTCCTTAAGGTAGACAAGTGGAACATGGTATTCATATTAGCAAATGTTGCAGTTCTTCATCTTGCGTATGAAGTACTACTTTAGACCCTCAAAGCATCTGAGGGAGATCCCAATGTTAGGATGAGCCTCTTGAATTCACATGTAGAAGTATCTCTGCAAACATAGTAGTACACATTTGGGTACCTTTGACATGCTTTTGGAAGTAACTGAAATCCCTCAGAAGTGCATCAAAGCACAAAAAGTCAATGACAAGCACATAAAAGTAATTGGCAGCACTTGGAAGAACATGGTGATGGGGGCTTTTCACAAGCCAAGCTCCCATACCCCTCTTCTCTTGTCCCCACCCCATGGAAACCTCCTCTTAGGGAGGGAGTGATAAAAGGCATTGGAAAAAAGTAAGAAAAAATAAAGTATGATTATGTAAATATATGAGAAAGGTAAAATAGGCCACCTCATGCCTGCTGGGCAGCCCATCCCCACCTTGCCTCCTTTTTCTTCATTGTTGCCCCGCCCTATGTCCCTTTTCCTCTCCTCCACTCAAAAGGTCAACCCCCTCTCTCTTCCCCTTGTCCTTTCTCCTTTCTATCTCCCCTCAAGCTACCCCACCTCTCACCAATAATGCATTATAACTCACCAATAATGCACCCTAACTCACATGCAACTTATGCTATCTTCCAAAATAGTATACCCCACCCCCCCTTTCTCTCTCCTATCATATCCCATGATCCAAATACCCCCCTCTCTCTCTAAAGGGCGCCATGTCTCTTGTCTTGTAGCTAAATAACCTCCCCCACACTCACACACACTCAGTTTCACTGAAAAAGGTGCCCATAGACCCATCCCCACCCGGTGGTTACCTGATTTTTCTTGTGTTCACACACATCTGCACACAGATTCACCTGTGAACACACTCCCCTCTCTCCCCTCTTGTAATTACCTTATTCTCCATGTCACCTCTCACTTTTTTCATCAACCCATCTCTCTCTTTTAGTCTCTCTCTCATGAGACTGCTGTTCTGGCACATATACACACAGCCAGACAAGTGGGGCCCACAGTCACATGGCCTATGTAGATAATTATTTCTTCATTTCTAAATTCTAGAATTTCCCCCCCCCCCTCCTCCCCTATATAAAGAGGGGTCACCATCACACTACACACACACACACAACATCACCAAAGAGTACACTATGCACTGTGTGTGCCTAGTGCACACACGCACACCCACACCATCACCATCACCGCAATCACCATGCTCGTCTTGAGCATGACCTCTACACCCTTGGGCTATGGAAGATGAAGGGCAGCTAAATGAAGGATGATGGCCATAAACCTCGCGCGAGTCTTCGCCATCAGCTCCCACCTATCAGCCATGTGCTCTACCACTCTCTCCCTTCTCATTCCCCTACCCTAAGATCCCCATTTCATCGCCTTATTCTCTAAATAAAGCTTGAGGTTTTGTGAGTATGTTTTCTTGCAATGTTTTGCCCATGTGAGGTGTGCGGAATCGCCACCTAGTCTTGTGTTTGGAGTGAGCTTGTGTATGTGTGAAGGGTGTGAGGATTCGCCATCCTTCTGTGGTTCCTAAGTACTAAGCCGCAATACCCCCTCCCTCACTCTCTCTCTCTCTCTCTCTCTCTCTCTCTCTCTCTCTCTCTCTCTCTCACTTGATCTCATTTCCCTTCCTCTTCATCATTACTCCCAAGCATCCATCTCTCTTGGATGAAAATTTTGTTATGGTGTTGTGTTGTTTGCGTCCTAGCCGCTCAAGCTAGGTGGTGCCCCCTGTTTGCTTTACCATGACAGGCTCGAGGCGCGTCATTCGGTCCCCGGTGTTTTAGAGGCCGTCGGGGTTCGGGGTTCGGGGTTCACTTTGCTCCCGTCATTTGGTGACCCCACTGAGGATCTTTTCATGAAACCCTTCAATTTACAAGACTGAAACCCCTAAACTATTGTGAATGGATGAATGGCTAACAGGATTTGCTAATTGGACGACAGAAGAAGAAGAGCTCGAAGCACAACTGGATGAACTCCGCATCTCCATCTAAGCTCGAGTGTCAGGCGTAACGGTAATCGATTTGCAGTGGGAGAGTCAACTAACACGCCAAACCCAGTGGATATACATAGGCCAAGTGCCAAGAAGACGAAGGAGAAGGTCGAAACCATGTCCGCAACCTACAACCAACCAACAACAACAAAATGGAAGGAGCTCTGCACAATAGAGAATCAACACTATTCTACTTTGAGAATCGGGTAACTCAAGTCACCGAGGTAATTATCACAGTCAGTTTTCAAGTCGCACCTGATGCTGCAGCACAGATAACGGAAGCATTGGCTCACACTCTCACTAGAGAAACTAGGGATCTACTGAGTTTGTTTCAGGAAAGAACACCACCCTCTCCCACAAGCTTGGACAGTGACTAAGCACCTCTAAGCTTCACATGAATCAGTACAACCTACCTCAAGACAGATCACACATACCAACACGTGTACGCTCAATCAAGGTAATACTGGATTTGAAGGCTCACTACTAGCACGTCATTGACACCATGCCGGGTGGGGAGCGGTTTTTGGAGGTTCTGGCATCAGATCAACCATTTGTCTTACCTTTGGTACAAGGCAATGTACCGTTTGAAGTTTTAATCTATGTCCTAGTATAAGAGGGTATACACGCCTCCTTGTAAAGAAGAAAAAAACTTTTGCAAGCTAAGCAGTGTGTCTTTCTAGCTCTCTCTAAGTAATCATGGCAAGTGTAGCATTTCCAACATTTAAAGGAAAGAAGGGGGAGGATTTGGTAACAGACTTCCTAGATGACTTTGAAGTAGCATGTGTAGTGAGCAACAAAGATACAGATGAATCCCGGGTTAGAATCTTTAAGCATCTCATGAAGCTAGAAGCTAGATCATGGTACAATGCACTTCCACAAGCAACCAAGGATGACTGGGAACCCTTAAAAATCGCTTTTAAGAGGCGCTTTGGGGGAGGTACCACTTCACAAAAGTTGTGGGACAAGTTGAGAGACTTGAAGCAGGAGGGTCTTTTAGAATATGCCACCTATGAGTCCAAATTTGTGGATTTGTGGGAACGGTGGGTTGAGTCACTGGCAAGGGGGGAATCTGCACCCGATTTCCTAAAAAAAGATCGGTTCATGCATGGCTTATGGCCGCTTCTCAAGGAGAAGGTGAAAGGTGGATTCCCGGCTACGTACGAGTTAGCCGTTGAGATTTCTCGCCTTAAGGACAAGAAGCTGTGAATGAAAGCCAAAGAAATCGAGTCAACAGAAGCAGGAACATCGCATCGACCAGCAACTACGACAACCACCATTCCACCACCACCACCGGCTCTTGGGGTAAGAGATGACCAACAGGATATGTTGGCCCATATTACTGACCAACTGCAGAATTTGTCTGTCCACTTAATACAGCAAGGAAGGAGTCAAGAAAGAGATCAAGACCCTGGAAGAGCACGATGACAAAACAGAGAGTATCACTACTACAACTGCGGAGAAGATGGTCACAGTATGTACTACTGTCCCAAACCACAACAAAACTATAATAGAGGAGGTAGGAGGAACCAATTGTCACCCCCTAGAGAAAGAACACCCCCACCCCGAGCACCAGCCCCACCAACACAAATTCTATGTCCGCCACAATCACCACTTACAATCATCCTACGCCCACCACCAATTGGTACCCGCACACCAAGTATCATTGGTCTTGCAGAAGAGGACAAGATGAGTGTAACGGAAGAAGGATCAAGTAAGAAGACTATTCAAAGAACTCATGCAGTGGAACAAGAGGTTAAAGAATCAAAAGATGCTACCCAGGTGGGGGAGGTAAGTCAAGAAAATTGTGTTACAAATGTGAGTACATCTTTAACCTTAAATGAAATAGGCACCAAAGCGATGAATCGACAACATTGGGCGTTAAGGGTAAGAAGGTGTAAAGTGTTGATTAGGCCTCGTCAGAGTAAGAGTAATGCAAAGGTCATGAAAGATACAAGAGAAGACGAAAACCAACCTGCTAGCAAGGCTTTGCAGAAGATGGACAACATATCAAGCAAAGGGGAGGGCTTTGAAAACGGAAGCCTGTGCACCACCATGGACCCAGGACAGTGTAGCAAGCTAAATGAATCTTGCATCAAGGTAGTTTCACTAGAGGACCATAATGAAGAGGTAATTATGACTGAAGGTTTGGAGTTGGATATTGATCCAGAGGCTTGGCAGCCGAGCAAGACTTTATTGTGTAGTGTTATAGACTTAGAGATGGGTAATGCCTCTAGTTTACTGAAGGGTGTTATAAACTTGGAGATGGGTAATGCCTCCAGTATATGTGAGGATGTTCATAGTAAGTTTGATGATCAATATGTTGCCAACCTTTTAAGGATGTTCCAAACTCCTCCACAACACAACATTGTGTTTGCATGGGATGCATCAGACCTATGGCTATGGCTAGCCGCTATAACATATACAGAGAAGATCAGCATGGAGATAAGAGCAAAGGAGCCATGGATAGACAAAAGCCTGATAGAATGCAAGAATGAAGAACTCATTCGCAATTTGGTACAATTTTTTACAAATAGTGCATCCTCTCTTTGGAGAAAGGTAAGTGGATTACGCTTGAATTTAAGCCGCAAGGTAGGTGGCTTGCTATTAGCATCAGTAAAGGAAGCTGACATGTTTGAGCACACCCAAAAGAAGCATGATATGCTTGCAGTTTTTTCTAGTCATGGCAGTAAGCAGGACTCTGAAGACAACTTGAGCTCACCACACCAACAAGGCAGCCATATATGGTGGATTCTTGGTACACTATTGGGAATCATAATTTTCAGTTCTGTCTTTGCAGGAGCCAAGATGCTCATTTCCCCTCTCGCTACTGGTGGTTACAAATTTGATCCGATTTGGCATGCAAATTTTATTGTTCGGACACTGCAAACAATGATCCTATTTTTCACTTGCGATCCAAGAGGACATTGGCACAAAGTTCTGGAAGCCATGGGCTTCCCCTTTAATCAACCGACACTATTCCAAGGAACAAGTTATCACTCGGACCTGTTACAGATTCATGAATATCCCAGAAATCTCACCAATGGCCAAATGGAATGGCTAGTTCAAAAGGCAACTCGATATCGGATCCTACAGCTAAGCGGAAGAAGAAACAGAGCTAGAGACATGAATGCCTCTAGCCAAAAGGGGAGGGCTAATGATGTGGGCTTTTCACAAGCCAAGCTCCCATACCCCTCTTCTCTCGTCCCCACCCCATGGAAACCTCCTCTTAGGGAGGGAGTGATAAAAGGCATTGGAAAAAAGTAAGAAAAAATAAAGTATGATTATGTAAATATATGAGAAAGGTAAAATAGGCCACCTCATGCCTGTGGGGCAGCCCATCCCCACCTTGCCTCCTTTTTCTTCATTGTTGCCCCGCCCTGTGTCCCTTTTCCTCTCCTCAACTCAAAAGGACAACCCCCTCTATCTTCCCCTTGTCCTTTCTCCTTTCTATCTCCCCTCAAGCTACCCCACCTCTCACCAATAATGCATTATAACTCACCAATAATGCACCCTAACTCACATGCAACTTATGCTATCTTCCAAAATAGTATACCCCACCCCCCCTTTCTCTCTCCTATCATATCCCATGACCCAAATACCCCCCTCTCTCTCTAAATGGCACCATGTCTCTTGTCTTGTAGCTAAATAACCTCCCATACACTCACACACACTCAGTTTCACTGAAAAAGGTGCCCATAGGCCCATCCCCACCCGGTGGTTACCTGATTTTTCTTGTGTTCACACACATCTGCACATAGATTCACCTGTGAACACACTCCCCTCTCTCCCCTCTTGTAATTACCTTATTCTACATGTCACCTCTCACTTTTTTCATCAACCCATCTCTCTCTTTTAGTCTCTCTCTCATGAGACTGCTGTTCTGGCACATATACACACAGCCAGACAAGTGGGGCCCACAGTCACATGGCCTATGTAGATAATGATTTCTTCATTTCTAAATTCTAGAATTTCCCCCCCCTCCTCCCCTATATAAAGAGGGGTCACCATCACACTACACACACACACACAACATCACCAAAGAGTACACTATGCACTGTGTGTGCCTAGTGCACACACACACACCCACACCATCACCATCACCGCAATCACCATGCTCGTCTTGAGCATGACCTCTACACCCTTGGGCTATGGAAGATGAAGGGCAGCTAAATGAAGGATGATGGCCATAACCCTCACGCGAGTCTTCGCCATCAGCTCCCACCTATCAGCCATGTGCTCTACCACTCTCTCCCTTCTCATTCCCCTACCCTAAGCTCCCCATTTCATCGCCTTATTCTCTAAATAAAGCTTGAGGTTTTGTGAGTATGTTTTCTTGCAATGTTTTGCCCATGTGAGGTGTGCGGAATCGCCACCTAGTCTTGTGTTTGGAGTGAGCTTGTGTATGTGTGAAGGGTGTGCAGATTCGCCATCCTTCTGTGGTGCCTAAGTACTAAGCCGCTATACCCCCTCCCTCACTCTCTCTCTCTCTCTCTCTCTCTCTCTCTCTCTCTCTCTCTCTCTCTCTCTCTCTCTCTCACTTGATCTCATTTCCCTTCCTCTTCATCATTACTCCCAAGCATCCTTCTCTCTTGGATGAAAATTTTGTTATGGTGTTGTGTTGTTTGCGTCCTAGCCGCTCAAGCTAGGTGGTGCCCCCTGTTTGCTTTACCATGACAGGCTCGAGGCGCACCATTCGGTCCCCGGTGTTTTAGAGGCCGTCGGGGTTCGGGGTTCGCTTTGCTCCCATCAATGGAAGCACTTCGGAGCACTTCAAATTACTCAAAATCACTCATAGAAGCACTTTGAAGCACTTAGAGCCTTTCTAAAGCACCTAGAGTAATTAGAAGCACTCAAAGGCACTTAGAAGCACATAAGAGTCACTTACAAGCACTCAAAGGCACTGAGAAGCACATAGAGTCACTCACAAGCACTTGAAAGAAATAATAATCACACTTTGAAGCACTTGACCGACTTAGAATCATCCATGAGCATAGACAAGCACTCTGAAGCCCCTGGGATCACTCGTGACCTCTTGAAAGCACTCATTAGTCTTTTGAAGCATGTCTTTGGAAGCACTTCAGAGCACTCACAAGCATTTTGAAGCACTTGATAGATGTGGAAATCACTAAGAAGCCTTTTGAAATATGAATACACTTAAAGCACCCTGAGCCACTTGAAGCACTTACAATCTCTCAAAAGCACTTAGAAGCACATATAGTCCTTCACAAGCATTTGAAAGATATTAGAATCACTTGGAAGCACTAGAAAACACTTGGAGTGCACTACAAAGCATGTGGAAGCAGCCTGAAACATTCTAAACAACTTGGAATCACTTTGAAGCACTTGATCGACTCAGAATCACCCATGAGCACATACAAGCCCTCTGAAGCACCTGGGATCACTTATGACCCATTGAAATCAATCATAAGTATTTTGAAGCAAGCCTTTGGAAGCACTTGAGGGCACTTAGAAGCATTTATAAGCACTTTGAAGCACTTGACACATGTGGACATCACTCAGAAGCATTCTAAAATACGAGTATACTTAAAGCACTTGGAGGCACTTAAAAGCACTTACAAGCTATTAGAGACACATGTAAACACTTATAAACCTCTCAAGAACCATAAAGCACTTACAACCCCTGAGAGACATACGTAAACACCTACAAACATCTCTTAAGCACCATAGAGCAAGGGCAAGCACTTTAGTGCACGAACAAGCATTAGCTTTATAAAGTATTGTAATGCACTAACAAGCATCTCGGTCCGCTTGGAGGCAGTTGGAAGCACTCAAAGACTCGAAAGCACTTGAAAAAACAACAAACTATAATGGACTAACTTACACATGAAAGCACTTAAGCAATTGGAGACACCTTCAAGGTTGATAAAGCATTTGGAAGGGATTACAAGCACAGAGTAAAGCATTATCACACACTTTCACATGTTTTGGGTGATATACCTGAGGCAAATCGATTAAATGCATTGGATTCAGTATGTGCACACTCTTGCCTATTCTATTTCAAACAACATCTTTCTTGTTTGGGGAGATGCGGATTTCCACCGTCCAAAACTGAAACACAATTCCTAACTTCGGTTGTTATGATGCTTTCTCTATGCACTTGTTGACGATGACAAGTGTCCAAGGGAAGTGATCTTTCCTCCGCATCATGATGAAGCCAAAAATTTGCAGTAATGACATTTCTTCGGTGCAGTCCTAAATCCTTGGCAACATCTCTACTGATCATTTAATCATCACCACCACCCACTCCATTTATGCATGCCATGATAGCAGCCTGTTTCAAAAACACCTCATTATATGAATGGGGTGTCTTCACATCAGATAATGTATGACAAATGTTAGAGAAAATGATATCTCATCTATCTCCGACGTGTGTTGCAAAACTAAGAATGTTGGATGGAGGAGGAGTTGTTGTAAAATCCTCATTTGAAGAGTCTCAAAAAGCTTGCTTGTTTGTTTATGCTACCACTAAGCAACCACCCTGCAGATTTTCTTTGCCTCTCGCTCATCAATGTGATCATCCTCATGCGTTTGTATCATGCTCTTCTCAATGCTTGTTTGTTCCCTCTTCTTTGCATTCCAGTAGTTTCATAGACTGGGCAGAAGATACCATGGGATGTGTTGTGTAATAGACACTGGAGGAAGATGGGTGCCTGCACTGCCATTCTGGACACTATGAGGTTCCATGCGGAACAAGTTATGATGTTAATAATATAGCACATAAGACCATCAAAAGACAGCCATAAGACTCATGGACACACACACACACACTCTCACATAGAGAGAGAGAGAGCACAGCTGGTGCTGAGCTGCTACTAGAGAAGATGCAATAGTCATGGTTGAATGGACTTCATGAGAAACATCATCCTTCCATGCCTAAGGTGGGAAGACAAGCATGGAGCTGTGAAATTCAAAAGTACAGGCTACTGAGAGAGAGAGAGAGAGAGAGAGAGAGAGAGAGAGAGAGAGAGAGAGAGAGAGAGTATTGACGATAGCTGAGGCATGTACCAAGAGTGGAGAAGAATGAAATTAGAATGAAATGATTTTGATACATTTGCTTATATTCGAATTTAAAATCTCTTTTGACAGCCTCCCTTATTCCCCTCTCTCTCCTCCAAAAAGAGGTTTCTTCCTAACTTCGGTCGTTATGATGCTTTCTCTATGCACTTGACGGTGACAAGCATCCAAGGAAACTGATCCTTCCTTTGCATCATGATGAAGCCAAAAATTTGCAATAATTACATTTCTTCGTTGTGGTCCTAAAGCCTTGGCAACCTCTCTACTGCTCATTTAATCATCACACCACCCACTCCATTTATGCATGCCATGATAGTAGCTTGTTTCAAAAAAAACTCATTATATGAATGGGGTGTCTTCACCTTAGATAATGTATGATGAATGTTAGAGAAAATGACTATCTCATCTATCTCCGACGTGTTGCAAAACTAAGAATGTTGGATGAAGGAGGAGTTGTTGTAAAATCTTCATTTGAAGAGTCTCAAAAAGCTTGTTTGTTTGTTTACGCCAGCACTTAGCAACCACCCTGTAGATTTTCTTTGCCTCTCTCTCATCGATGTCATCATCCTCACGTGTTTGTGTCATGATCTTCTCAATGCTTGTGTGTTCTCTCTTCTTTGCAGCCCAATAGTTTTATAGATTGGGCAGAAGATACTCCAGGATGTGTTGTGTAATAGACACTGGAGGAAGATGGCTGCCTACACACTGCCATTTTGGACACTATGTTCCATGCGGAACAAGTTATGATGCTGATAATATAGCATATAAGACCATCAAAACACAGCCATAAGACTCATGGAGACACACACACACACGCACACACACACACAGAGCATAGTTGGTGTTGAGCTGCTACTACTGGAGAAGATGTAATCATGCCTAAAGCGGGAAGACAAGCATGGAGCTGTGAATTCAAAAGTAGAGGCTACTGAGAGAGAGAGAGAGAGAGAGAGAGAGAGAGAGAGAGAGAGCCACAGTACTGACGATAGCTGAGGCATGTAACAAGAGTAGAGCACAAAGAAATTAGAATGAAAGGATGTTAAGACATTTGCTTATATTTGAATTTAAAATCTCTTTTGATAGTCCCCCTTATTTCCCTCTCTCTTTCCTCCCAAAAGAGGTGTCCAAGACACTCCTTTTTGGTACCACCTATGCATGCCATCACCCACTAGCAGTATACTAATGGTCACTAATTGACCTGCTTACGGAGAAGCGTATGCTACAACCATGACTTTCTACTGTAGTAGCGTACTTGATGATCATCGACCATCAAAATACTCCTTCTCAACTTTACTCTCATAAGTACTCAAGAGAGAGACCCTATTTCAAGAAACTTCCGTTCCTTATTCCATATCCTCAAGAAACAAGGTTCTTGCCTCTGAATCTTACTTTCCAGACTGAGGGCATGGTATCCCTGCAACCCTCTTCCGAATTTGTTCCCAGAGTCCTCTTCTGGAAAAACAACTCTGCTTTCTTGGACGCAAAGTCCTTTCTTGGGAATCTCAACTTCAAGATCCCAACTCGAGAGTCTACCACTCTCGGATCCGTGGATCTACTTTGAAAACTTGGCTATGAAACCCTTGGGCTGATCTAGCTCTAGTTACTTAGAGCGCTTTTCCCTTATGCCTTCCTCTGCTCCTCCTCCCTCGCACAGAGAAAGTATACCTACAAAAAAAATACTCAAAGATCATAACATGAAAGCGCTCAAAACACTACCTTTGAAGTCACGACACTCAAAACGCAACTCGGTTCTCAAAAAAGAAATTCCCTGAATGAGATCTCTACACAGAGAGTCCTCTCTTCCAATCCTACACACAGAATAGGTGTGCTCTCGGGTCCCTTCTCGTAAATCAGCCCCGTCTACGACGTTTATGGGCTAAAAATAGAGAAAAATAGCAACTTGTCACAATGGAAACTCTCTCTGTAGGTGCTTCTTTGTCATAGAAGTCGCGGACTAGGTCTTGGCGTCATCCGGCGCACTCGGGGCAGCCATGGGACTCACCGATGGCGTCATCTTCATTGCTAAAACTCTGCAGAAGAACCTTTTCTTTGCAAACGCTAGCTTTTTCTTCTTTCAGAGAGAAGGAGAGAGTGCGCTTTTAAATATCCTGGCAGCCGGCTGGCGAGAATAGGGAAGGGCTTGCTGGCAAGAATAGGGATGAGAGAGGAGCGCCAAAGAGGAGGAGAGAGAGTTCGCTTCTCATGCGCTAGAAAGAGAGGGAGAGGAGAATCGTGATCAACAATAGAGGCAGTGCTGGCCTTTTATTTAAGGGTGGTTCTCTCTTCTTCTTTTATTTAGAGGTTGGCTGCCCACTTATTAAGTGGGAAGCTTAATAAGTGGGCAGCTGGCCTTTTTTTAAACATGGTCTAAACCTGTTAAAATACTCAATTGGACACGGTTCAGGAGGTGTGGCAATTTTATTCAAGAAGGAGTAGCACCTCTCATTTTTATTGTTTCGAGAGATGAGCATGCTAGATATATATGGGTCAGGGTGAGAGCAGAGACGAGGAGGCCACTTTATATTGCAATATGAAATTCCTCCACAAGCACATCTCTCTATGCATGACCCAAGGGGTAGTCGCCATCCATGATTCTAGATGAGGACATATGGGAGTTCTCTAGGGATGGGGATTGCATCCTCCTAGGGGACTTCAATGCCAAGACGGAACACTCTCAAACAGACTTCTATGATACCTCAGAGGAGATGTTAAGAGATTTGGATGTTAGTGATCTCTCACAAGATGTGGTCCATAATGGTATGCAAGGTATTTGACAGACATGGAGACTGCACATGGACTGGCCATCTGTAAGGTGCAATGGAAGTGAATGTTGAGCTTTGCTCAAGATGAGTTCTCCAAACTATACTCAAGGGTTCCTTTTACTTACGAAAGGGAGGGCCTTCCGTTTCTTTAGTGAGAGAATGCAAATGATCACAAACAAAGTGAATGACACTGTGAATGAAGGTGCTGAGATTGAGAGAGAGAGAAAGAGAAAGAGAGAGAGAGAGAGAAGAATACGACACCAGAATGTTGTCAAACCCTCCTCTAAGGGCCCCACTCTCTATGGCAAGAGAGGTCTATGCTATTGATTGCACAAATGGTCTAGATGCAATGGACTTGCCAACGATGTCGACGACAATGATGACAACAACAAGACGGGTTGAAAACTAAAAGTACCTAGGGGTTAAAATATGCAAATCTTCTATCTGCTGAATTCTAACACTGTGTCGGCAAGGACGGCAATGGCGATGACGCGACAACGATGTGCTGCAGAGGCTGAAATTTGCAAGCAATGGGTTGAAACTGAAAATGTTGGGCTGATCTGACCACGCAGCGAGGATCTGCTGCGAGAAGGTGAGATCTGCAAGGTTTGGGGGTGATCTTGTGGAGTCTTAAGTGTTGAAATCTGGAAACGTTGATGCAATGGCTGATCTGATGCTAATAAACGCTAGGGCAAAACTTGCAAAAAACTCAAGGCTCGTGTGGTACTACTAAAAATGCCAAGTGCATTGTAGCAAAAACACAAAGGCAGATTTGCTACAAAAAATGGTGGAAGTCTTGATGGTTGAAAAACTCTAGATAGTCTTGCCGGTCTTGTTGAGAAGGTGCACTGCCAGATGCTTGGTCTGTGCAGCCTCTTTTGCCAGAAAGTGCTAGCACTAGCTTTCTTATATATTAACTTATCAAAAATGCCCTACCCAGTTTCCCAACAAAGTAACTTACTAATAATAAGTGAAAATGGCTAAAATAGGAAAAATGGATTCTCTACACTGTAAAATGGCTAAAATAGGAAAAATGGATTCTCTACACTGTAAAATGCTCATGATGGCTACTAACTATAATGTTGATGATCATGTTGTGTGCAACCAGAGGATATGCAACTACTCTAAGCTAAGTTGCATTTATTCACCCGTATATCAAAAATTGTATGTATATACTGGTTATATACGTTGTATATCCGTATTATACGCATATTTTTGAATAAATCTTATTTCGATCAAACTATATTTTGATCAAAATATTGTTTGCCTTATAAAAAAAGGTGTCGCGACAGTTCGTTTAAACTGTTGAGCTAGAGAGTACAGTGCTAGAGAGAGAGAGAGAGAGAGAGAGAGAGTAGTGACAGCACAGCAGATCAGAGTAGCCAATCCAAGCAGAGAGAAGCAGGTAACTTTTTTGTTTCTTTGGGTGAATTTTTTTTGCTAACATTGTTGTTGTGGAGCTTTGCTCGCACCTCAGTGTTAGTTTACATCTTTTTTTTTACTAACATTGTTGTTGTGGAGCTTTGCTCAGACATCAGTGTTAGTCTGTAGATTTAGACACCCGTCCTTGACTGTGTTGATCCTCGTGACATACTGCAAGGGGGGTTAGACTTTAGACGCTTTTTCCTTGACTGTTGTTGACCATTGTGTTGCACTGCAGGGAGTAGCTTAGGTTGTACAATTAGAATTTTCATCCCTGGTTGTTGTTGACAACCGAGTCGCATTGCAGAGAGGAGTTAGCTATCTTACATGTTTTCTTCCTAGTTGTTGCTGACCATTGCATCGCACTACTGAAAGATTGGATTTAGAAAAATAGATTCTTCGTCTTGTCTGTCGTTGACCATCGTGTCACACTGCAAAGAGGAGTTTAGGGTTGTCTAATCCTTTGTTCTTAACTGTTGCGGACCATCAAGTTGCACCTCAAGAAGATTGGATTTAATAGATTCTTTGTCTCTGTTTGTTGTTGACCACCATGTCGCACTGCGGGGAGGGTTTTAGGGTTGTCAAATCCTTCGTTCTTGCCTGTTGATGACCATCGTGTTGCACCGCAAGAAGATTGGATTCATTAGATTCCTCATCATTGATTGTTTCTAACCACCATGTTGCACTTCAAGGAGAGGTTTAGGGTTTTTTAATCCATAGTTCTTGGTTGTTGTTGACCATCATGTCGCACTGCAAGGAGATTGGATTTAATGGATTCTTCATCTCTGGTTGTTGCTGACCACCATGTCGTAGTGCAAGGAGGGAATAGATATTTTATATCCTTCAATCTTGAATGCTTTGACCATCACATTGCACTACAGGCTAATTGGATATAATAAATTTCTTGTCTCTAGTTGTTGCTAACCACCGTGTTGCACTGTAGAGAGAGGTTAAATAGTATTAATCCTTTGTCCCTGATAACTGCTGACTTCCACGTCACACTGCAAGGAGATTGTTATTATACGTGTTTTGTCTTTGGCTGTTGTTGACCACTAGGTCGCACTGTAAAGAGAAATTATATATGTTTTAACGTATTCCATGAAATGTTTTTGTTTAGAACTGTTTACAATCATATATGTCAAATTTGTATCTATTCTAGATTTACTTTACTTATACTTGCTTCATGTATTTTCAAGCTTCAGTCATGGTAGAGACAAAATTAGCGCATCAGCATCGCAAAATCATTTGTGATGCTCTAGTTTTATCTCTATATGGAGCTTCAATGATCATTTGCGACGAGCATTTGATCCACTACAGGTGATTTTGATGATTTTGTGATTGAACTTGTGGAATAGTGCTTGGCTGAAGCTGTGCAGTGCATTTCTTGTTTCATTTGACCTAGCTCTACGCACTAATGGAGAGATGCATAACACAGTAAAGCAATTATTAGGCCAGGTCACAAGAAGCTTTGAGAGTATGGTTCATCCAAAAATCAAAACCAAACCTAGAATCAAAGAGAGAATGAAGCTTGTGGCACAACTACATTCAGAATTGAAGAGCAAGGATAAGATCGAAGGCTCTTCAAAACATCCTAGGAAAGAAGAGGATATACCTCCTCCTCAAGTGTTGAGCCCTTAGCTGCACACCTGGATGATGCTACATTTCCTCCTGACCTACACTTATTTGGGGAGGATTTCTATCTTTCACTTGCAAGCAACTCAATTAGGTGAGGGACATTTTGCAAATGTGAAACAAGTTTCAGTGGCCCATCCTCTCTTCAAAGATCCTATCTTTGCGGCAAAGATCTCTCCAAAGACCAGGTAGGAAGCAATCCAATATTACAAATTGTGCTAGAGGAGGCAACCGCTACAACTATTCAGCATTGTGGCATGATATTTCCCTGTGCTCTTGTTTGTTATAGCAAAAGGTTTATGTTGATCTTCAAGCTTTGGAATGGAGGTTACCTTGAGCAGTGGATTCAGGCATGTCATCATGATGGAAGCAAGCCTGCAATCAAAGAGTTTCAACACACATCTGGAATTGTACAGGAGTTCACAGACAACATTTTGCCGATCTGCAAAGCTCTTTTGCAGACGATGAAATTCGTGCATAGTCATGACTTCAGTCACAATTATCTACACTCTAGAAATATTCTACTACATTTTGACAAGCAAGGAGTGTATGCCGGCATTGCGGAATGGGGACAAATCACACCAGCTTTGTTGGAATTGCCCTTAGGAGACTTTTGGACATTGTCCTTCCCCTTAGGCTCATTGGAACCCTTGTTTTCCGGGGGCTTATTATTTCTTTTACCCCCCGTTTGGAAATTGATTCGCGAGGCCACCATAGTATGGTGTATTACCGCCGATATGGTACGTGGCCTTTGGGAGTTGACATACTCCGCCATTTCTTCGGTTAAGCCCGCACAAAATTGTTGCTTTTGCTCTCCAAAATCCAACTTTTTGAAGACAGTGGCTTTGAGTTGTAGGTCCCAAAACTTGTCTACATATTTGTGGATGGATTCATTGGGAGAGAGCTTTAAGCTTCGCCATTCGGTGAGTACTTTGTCTTTGGCATCGGTGGCCAAAAACTGCTTCATAATGGAAGCTCTTAAAGCCTTCCATGTTCGTGGAGCTTCACCGTTGGCTCGTAGGCTAGACCACCATTGTCTGGCGGACTTTTGAAAGTGCATAGCTACATGGCGTAGCTTAGAGGACTCCGTGAAGCCCTCATCTCCAAACGCCGCATCGAATTGCTGGATAAAGGCCAAAACTTTGTCTGTAGCACCGAAGGTGCCATCATAGGTAAGGAAAGAGATGCTCTTCCCTCCCTCTTTGAATTTCTTCAGCTTGGACGACCTCTTCCATGCGGCATAGGATTTCCTATGGCCTCTTCTTTTTGATGGTTCAAAAGTTGCACCATCACTTTCTTCAGAAGATGAAGAATTTGAAGAAGATGGAGAAGAGGGTGACCTCTTTCTCGCCTTTTTCTTGTCTTGATCTTTGTCATCTTCACCATAGCTTTCATAAGAGGAAGAGGATGAAGAAGATGGAGAAGAGGGTGTCCTCTTTCTCGCCTTTTTCTTCTCTTGCTTTTTATCATCCCTCTTTGAATTATGGCGTGGAGAAGAGTGTGATGGTCTTCTCCGCTTTGGTGGTGATGGAGAGCGTTTAGCCCGCCGTCTTCGTGGAGCCATCTCCGCCGAGGTGGCGGGAGACTCGCTTCTTTCTCGTTCCTTCGGTGGAGGCTCTTGAGTTCTCCTTTGGGAAGGAGATGCATCATCAAGAAGTAAGTTCTTGAGCCCTTCATATGGATTCTCTTCTTCTTCCCGAATCGGAGAGAGACCTCTTTTGGTAGTCTCACAAGGAGGCTTCCTAGGTGTTCTCTCGTCATGGTGATGAACTTGGAGAATCCCGTGAGCACGGAGCTGCCGTTGCACTTCACTTTGGAGAGATGGATTGCCCATGGCTTGTTGAAGCCTAGAAACAAGATAATTAACAAGCATTGAAGCATCATTAGTAGCTTGCTCATGAGCAAAATCAAAGTTATCAACATTAATTTCACTCTCTTTAATATTGTCAGCCATTCTAACAACTTTTAGGTGTAAACTTTTTAGGTGTACTTTGGCACTTCAAGCCCTAGTTGCTACTCCTCTTTACCCCTTTAGAAAAAGCACTCAAGCTACTGTACCCGCGGCTCGAATACCATTAATTGCAAGGAATAGAAGAGAGGGTCTTTCGACACCAAAACAGCACCGGCTCCTGTCAAGCTTCTAATAGCTCAATAGTGGTTAAGCCGTAGGCAAGCCCCGTAGGACTCCACTATTAAGACCATAGCTCTCGACGGTGATGCCCCGTTAACTGCACAAAGGCAGGCGCACTGCAAGGCTGAAAAATCCCTATTCTACTTACTCACAGGCAATTAATAATACCAACCATTTGTAGCTAGCTTGAGGACCTCCCTTCTTGAGCAAGAAAAGAGAAACCTTGAGCTCTGATACCAATGTAACATTTAATGGCCTAAAATCTTATTTGGAGCGGAAATTAGCATGAACATAGTGGGCATTTCATTAGAATAGATTCCTAATGAGAATTACAAGAGTGCTTGGGTGGAGAGAGCAACAAAAAGCATAACACCTAGTTAGATAGCATCGACAATACTTTCAAAAGAGAGAGAGCAATTAAGCTATTGACAACAGTTGAGGACCGGATTTGCATGGAGCCGGTCCCCCCTCCAAAAGGCTTTGTATTATGGTTTCTCCCATCAAGAGAGACATTGTACAATACAATTCTTTGTGTTCCTTCAAGACTAGCTAGTGCAATGAAGATGGAAGCTTCATACACCAAGCAAAAACACTTAATCAAACACAACTTGAATTATCCCCGTTCTCAGACCCAAGACCTCACACACCTTCGAAGATGGTGAGAGCTAGCAGGGTATGAGAGTAGATTGAGAGGAAAAAGAAGTATCTTACGAGAAAGAAGTACATCTCCTCACATAATCACTCATATTAGCATAGCTTAGCTTAGTAATTAGCTTGGTAGAGAAGATGAGCATGCATTGAAGCTTGGCTCTTGGTTGGATTTGCATCCACATGCCAAGAGGGTGTTGATGTAGGCTTCTATCTCACAAGCTTGGAGTAGGTGATGAGCTCTCCATTAAAGCTTGGGAGGAGATAGAGTGTTTTCCCTTCACACATGGTCAAGTGTGAGAGTGTGTGAGTCAATGCCAAGCAAAAATCAGCCCCCTCTCTCTCTTGGGCAAGCCCTAGCTGCTAAGTTAGGCTGGCTTTTTCCTCATTGGACCTCCCCAGGTCAAGCCAATAGGAATTAAGCAGCATAAGTGATAGCCTTCTGACATGTGTCCCCCTTTCCCCTTTTGTGAGAGCTTTAGATAATTAAATAATTAAACTAAACTCTCATTGGACCCCTTTGCCTCCTGGCCAATAGGAATCAGGCAAGCCATGGGGCTTCTGAATGCTCATTGGACCCCTTGGGAGACTGCCCAATAGTCTTCTAGGACACTTAATTCTTATTGGTTTCTTTTATTAAATGTTTTTAAATTAATTAAACTAGATTTACTCTAGCTTAATTCTCATTGGTCCACTTCAAGGGTCTTCCAATAGGAATTGGGCACACCTTGTGGGCATCTGGCCTAAGAAGCTGACATGTGTCCCTCATTCCCTTTGTGTAAAGGGAGCCTGTGTGTGTGTGTGTGGTTTTCTCTCTCATCCCCTAGCTTTGGGGCTCGCCCCCTCCCATGTAGGGATGCAGAAAGACTTTTTGGGTACACACTAAGCATCCAATTTTCCCTAAGGTTAACCTTTGGACACAACCTTTGAATTTTGGAACCTTAGCATTTTGGAAGTCTTAATGGGCTGAACCTTAGGGTCTTTTTAGCCCGTTGTTTCACATGGCTCTTTTGCAGATGGCCCCCCCTTTGGATCCCTATTTTCCCTCCTTTGGATCCCTACTGTGGCCGGTCTGCTAACTTAACCAATATTCTAGCTTTTTCTCCCTTGGCACTTCCCCACATTAAATGATCAGTTTAATATGAGAAAATCATTTAGGAGAATTAGATATTGATTATTATGACATTACCTCTCTCTTGAAATCATAGTCGTCCTCGACTATGGTGTAGAGAAGATAAAGCATATACATGAGTCCTTTTCTTAGCGGGTAGAGGATCCCTATGTTACCCTACGACATCATTCCATAATGGATGACTAGTCCATTTGGCGCTTGAGAGCCTGAGGCTGCCGCAAGCATGTCTGTACATTAGTCCTATCAGTCGTCCATAGTAGAGTGACAAGCTCTACTTTGGTGTTTGGGAGACGTCGTCCCCGCAAACTTGATCTAAGCATGCATACTACTTCATTTTTGTGCACAAATCAAGAAAAAGAGAGTCTTATAAGACAAAAATTTTTGTTCATTTTTTTTAACATTTTGTACATTTGCTTACTCTTGGGAAGCATTGTAAGCAATGACAAGGTTTAGGTTATCCTTTAATTGTATGCCTTGCATCCATCTAGCATCTTCAAAAGGATAATTCTTAAACTTAATAAGATATCGTCTGATAGTCTTACCGCCTCTTAATACCTTGTCTTCATGTCGGAGAATGGACTCGGGCTGCAGCACCTCCTCGTGGTCCTCGATCTCCGGTGGGTCTTCAATAGTTGGTTCTTGAGGTGGCTCTCCTTTGTAAGGCTTTAAGAGGCTCACATGAAAAGCATTGTGTATGAGCCAATGATTGGGCAACTTAAGTTGATAGGCCATCTCATTGATTGGCCTAAGAATCTGGAAGGGACCATAGTACCTTTTTGCTAGTTTAGCATAGTACTTTTGGTGGCCCGTAGGATTCTTGCCCGTAGTGTGCCTTAATCGAGCCTTGGGAAACTTTAACAAGACCCAATCGTTTTCTTTAAAGGCTTGGGCTCTTCTGTGCTTGTCAGCAGCAGCCTTTTGCCTTTGCTGTGAGATAGAGATAGCATCCTTAATCTTTTGGAAAGATTCTTGTAGGTCTCGGCTATACTCATCTGCAGCGAAGATCTTCCCATGTACCTTAAGTAGCAAGGGACTTTTTGATCTTCCCTCAATTACCTCGAAAGGTGCTTTTCCTGTAGAAGTATGTACAGTGTTATTGTAAGCATACTCTACTAAGGGTAAGTACTTCTCCCATTGGGATCTTTGATCTACTTCCGTTACATAGGCTTTTAGTAGATCGAGAATAGTTAGGTTAGCTATTTCACTTTGGCCATCAGTTTGTGGATGATAGGCCGAAGAGAAGTTTAGCCTTGTTCCTAAATTCTCAAAGAGACCCTTCCAGAAATTACTGGTCATTCTAGGATCTCTATCCGACACTATGGACATTGGCAAGCCATGGTACTTGAAAATTTGCGAAATGAAGAGGGTTGCCATTTGATGGGCTTTGATAGTCTTTTTGACAGGTATAAAATGAGCTTGTTTACTGAACCTGTCTACTATCGTCCATATTCCCGTATTCCCATGGATAGACTTAGGCAATCCAAAGATAAAATCCATGGATATGCTCTCCCATGGTGAATTAGGGATTGGCAAGGGTTGAAGCAATCCAAGTTGCTTCCCTCTATCAAATTTTGTCTTTTGACATACCACACATTTGGAAACATACTCATGTATGTTCACTTTCATGGTAGGCCAATAGAAATATGTTTCAATTCCCTTTAGAGTAGACTGAATCCCTCTATGCCCCGCATATGGGGGAGCATGAGATTCATACATTACTTTCTCACGTAGTGAGTTAGTAACGCATAGTCTATTGCCATAGAGAAGATAGCCATCTTGTAAAGTAAATGGTTCTTCTTTCTTCCCTAAGGCAAGGGCTGAAATCACATCTCTAAAATCGGGATCAATAGCATACTCATCTATCATTAAAGATAGATCATTGTGAGTTGCTATGGAAACCGCATTCACTCTCGGTCGTCTTGAGAGTGCATCGGCTACTTGATTATGCTTGCCAGCAATGTGAGCAATATGAAAATGAAATTGCGAAAGGAAATTTGCCCACCTCATTTGTTTGTCGGAGAGCTTGGTCTGCGTCATGAAGTACTTAAGACTTTGGTGATCCGTTCGCAGAATGAAAGGAGTCCCCAATAAATAGTGCTTCCATGAGTCTAAGGCATGTAGAACTGCAAGGAGTTCTTTTTCGTATATGCCTAGAGCTTGCTCAACAGGGTCGAGCCTTCGACTCTCATAGCCTATGGCGTGCCCTTCTTGGAGCAAAACAGCCCCAAGGCAATCACCACAAGCATCACATTGGACCTCAAATGGTTTTGAGAGATCCGGTAGTGTAAGCACAGGTTGAGAGATAAGCTTTTCTTTAAGCTTTTCGAAAGCATTGTTCTCCTTAGCAGACCACGTATACCTAACATTTTTCTTTGTTAGGTCATGTAATGGTCCCGCAATTTGTGAGAACCTTTCTATGAAGCGTCTATAGTATGCACACATACCTATAAAGCTTCTTAGTTCATGAAGATTCCTTGGTTTAGGCCATCCTTTTATTACCTCTAACTTGGATGGATCCATTTGGATTCCATCTTGAGAGATAATGTGACCTAAATATTGAATCTCTTGCAAGAAAAATTCACTTTTCTTTCGATTAACATAAAGTTTATTCTCTCTTAAAACTTGAAATATTATCTGGAGGTGTTGCTTATGTTCCTCTAATGAATTAGAGTAGATGATAATATCATCAAAGAACACTCCAGTGAAGGTTCGATGAGGCCTGAACAGCTTCTCCATCAAGCGGTTAAATGTGGCTGGTGCATTAGTCAAGCCAAAAGGCATGACAATGTATTCGTAAAGACCAAATGTAGTACGAAATGCGGTCTTTACAATGTCTTGATCAACTATCCTTATTTGATGATAGCCACTTTTTAGGTCAATCCTACTGAAGTAGGTCGATCCTTGTAGCTTATCAAATAGGTCTTCTACCCGTGGAACGGGAAACCTATTCTTGATAGTGATCCTATTTAGTGCTCTATAGTCGACACACATACGATATGTACCGTCTTTCTTTTGCACTAATAGCACAGGTGAGCAAAATGGAGATGAGCTAGGCCTAACCATGCCCTTCTCAATTAACTCATGCACTTGCCGCATAATCTCCTCTTGTTGAGCTTGAGAAACTCTATAAGGAGGTTTGTTAGGCGGTGAACTTCCTGGAAGAAGTTCAATTGCATGGTCGTCATTACCTCGTTTAGGAGGTAGCTCACAAGGGATGTCGTCAATAAAGACATCTTGAAACCCCTTGAGAAAATTGGATAACTCTAATTCCTTTTGGTTACTTTTATTTTCTTTTGCTAAAGCATTAGGTTCATTTTGAGAATCTTTAACAAAAATCATGTACACGGAAATAGAGCTCTTTATTGACTTGTTGAAAGCTGGTGTATGTACAATGGGGATGGTGTTACCCATCTCCCTAGCATCTATATACATGTCCTTTTCCCTGAACTTAAAGGAGATTCTCCTTTCAGGAAATTTAACATGGGCAGCCAGACGGTCAAACCATGGTGCCCCTAGGATTACATCCTCATGCTTGAGAGGAGAGATAAAGAAATCCTCTTTGTCCACATAGCCTTGGACATGAAGCCTCAATTTCCCGATTAAGGGAGTGACTGAAGCTTCTTGCCCCTTGAAGGCACTGTCTGCGGGTAGGATATCTCCCATCTCGTAGGATTGTATGCCTAGCTTGGTGGCTAACTCCATAGATATGAAATTGTGAGTAGAACCAGGGTCAAAGAGAATAAAAGCATCATGTTCTCTTACCTTTCCCCAAGCATGGCATAGAGGAGATCCTTTGTGATGAGTTTGGTGAATCTCCTCCTCTTGGATTTCAACCAAAGAAGCTCTAGGAGGATCTTGGCGGTTGTTCTTTTGGGACAAGCGCGGTACGCATGCCCTTGTTCGCCGCACTTGAAACACCGGTTATCTTTACGATAACGCTCAAGCTCTTCAGGAGAGAGTTTATTCTTTCCTTTGTAAACTCCCTTCTCTTTAGCTTTGTTGGAATTGCCCTTAGGAGACTTTTGGACATTGTCCTTCCCCTTAGGCTCATTGGAACCCTTGTTTTCCGGGGGCTTATTATTTCTTTTACCCCCCGTTTGGAAATTGATTCGCGAGGCCACCATAGTATGGTGTATTACCGCCGATATGGTACGTGGCCTTTGGGAGTTGACATACTCCGCCATTTCTTCGGTTAAGCCCGCACAAAATTGTTGCTTTTGCTCTCCAAAATCCAACTTTTTGAAGACAGTGGCTTTGAGTTGTAGGTCCCAAAACTTGTCTACATATTTGTGGATGGATTCATTGGGAGAGAGCTTTAAGCTTCGCCATTCGGTGAGTACTTTGTCTTTGGCATCGGTGGCCAAAAACTGCTTCATAATGGAAGCTCTTAAAGCCTTCCATGTTCGTGGAGCTTCACCGTTGGCTCGTAGGCTAGACCACCATTGTCTGGCGGACTTTTGAAAGTGCATAGCTACATGGCGTAGCTTAGAGGACTCCGTGAAGCCCTCATCTCCAAACGCCGCATCGAATTGCTGGATAAAGGCCAAAACTTTGTCTGTAGCACCGAAGGTGCCATCATAGGTAAGGAAAGAGATGCTCTTCCCTCCCTCTTTGAATTTCTTCAGCTTGGACGACCTCTTCCATGCGGCATAGGATTTCCTATGGCCTCTTCTTTTTGATGGTTCAAAAGTTGCACCATCACTTTCTTCAGAAGATGAAGAATTTGAAGAAGATGGAGAAGAGGGTGACCTCTTTCTCGCCTTTTTCTTGTCTTGATCTTTGTCATCTTCACCATAGCTTTCATAAGAGGAAGAGGATGAAGAAGATGGAGAAGAGGGTGTCCTCTTTCTCGCCTTTTTCTTCTCTTGCTTTTTATCATCCCTCTTTGAATTATGGCGTGGAGAAGAGTGTGATGGTCTTCTCCGCTTTGGTGGTGATGGAGAGCGTTTAGCCCGCCGTCTTCGTGGAGCCATCTCCGCCGAGGTGGCGGGAGACTCGCTTCTTTCTCGTTCCTTCGGTGGAGGCTCTTGAGTTCTCCTTTGGGAAGGAGATGCATCATCAAGAAGTAAGTTCTTGAGCCCTTCATATGGATTCTCTTCTTCTTCCCGAATCGGAGAGAGACCTCTTTTGGTAGTCTCACAAGGAGGCTTCCTAGGTGTTCTCTCGTCATGGTGATGAACTTGGAGAATCCCGTGAGCACGGAGCTGCCGTTGCACTTCACTTTGGAGAGATGGATTGCCCATGGCTTGTTGAAGCCTAGAAACAAGATAATTAACAAGCATTGAAGCATCATTAGTAGCTTGCTCATGAGCAAAATCAAAGTTATCAACATTAATTTCACTCTCTTTAATATTGTCAGCCATTCTAACAACTTTTAGGTGTAAACTTTTTAGGTGTACTTTGGCACTTCAAGCCCTAGTTGCTACTCCTCTTTACCCCTTTAGAAAAAGCACTCAAGCTACTGTACCCGCGGCTCGAATACCATTAATTGCAAGGAATAGAAGAGAGGGTCTTTCGACACCAAAACAGCACCGGCTCCTGTCAAGCTTCTAATAGCTCAATAGTGGTTAAGCCGTAGGCAAGCCCCGTAGGACTCCACTATTAAGACCATAGCTCTCGACGGTGATGCCCCGTTAACTGCACAAAGGCAGGCGCACTGCAAGGCTGAAAAATCCCTATTCTACTTACTCACAGGCAATTAATAATACCAACCATTTGTAGCTAGCTTGAGGACCTCCCTTCTTGAGCAAGAAAAGAGAAACCTTGAGCTCTGATACCAATGTAACATTTAATGGCCTAAAATCTTATTTGGAGCGGAAATTAGCATGAACATAGTGGGCATTTCATTAGAATAGATTCCTAATGAGAATTACAAGAGTGCTTGGGTGGAGAGAGCAACAAAAAGCATAACACCTAGTTAGATAGCATCGACAATACTTTCAAAAGAGAGAGAGCAATTAAGCTATTGACAACAGTTGAGGACCGGATTTGCATGGAGCCGGTCCCCCCTCCAAAAGGCTTTGTATTATGGTTTCTCCCATCAAGAGAGACATTGTACAATACAATTCTTTGTGTTCCTTCAAGACTAGCTAGTGCAATGAAGATGGAAGCTTCATACACCAAGCAAAAACACTTAATCAAACACAACTTGAATTATCCCCGTTCTCAGACCCAAGACCTCACACACCTTCGAAGATGGTGAGAGCTAGCAGGGTATGAGAGTAGATTGAGAGGAAAAAGAAGTATCTTACGAGAAAGAAGTACATCTCCTCACATAATCACTCATATTAGCATAGCTTAGCTTAGTAATTAGCTTGGTAGAGAAGATGAGCATGCATTGAAGCTTGGCTCTTGGTTGGATTTGCATCCACATGCCAAGAGGGTGTTGATGTAGGCTTCTATCTCACAAGCTTGGAGTAGGTGATGAGCTCTCCATTAAAGCTTGGGAGGAGATAGAGTGTTTTCCCTTCACACATGGTCAAGTGTGAGAGTGTGTGAGTCAATGCCAAGCAAAAATCAGCCCCCTCTCTCTCTTGGGCGAGCCCTAGCTGCTAAGTTAGGCTGGCTTTTTCCTCATTGGACCTCCCCAGGTCAAGCCAATAGGAATTAAGCAGCATAAGTGATAGCCTTCTGACATGTGTCCCCCTTTCCCCTTTTGTGAGAGCTTTAGATAATTAAATAATTAAACTAAACTCTCATTGGACCCCTTTGCCTCCTGGCCAATAGGAATCAGGCAAGCCATGGGGCTTCTGAATGCTCATTGGACCCCTTGGGAGACTGCCCAATAGTCTTCTAGGACACTTAATTCTTATTGGTTTCTTTTATTAAATGTTTTTAAATTAATTAAACTAGATTTACTCTAGCTTAATTCTCATTGGTCCACTTCAAGGGTCTTCCAATAGGAATTGGGCACACCTTGTGGGCATCTGGCCTAAGAAGCTGACATGTGTCCCTCATTCCCTTTGTGTAAAGGGAGCCTGTGTGTGTGTGTGTGGTTTTCTCTCTCATCCCCTAGCTTTGGGGCTCGCCCCCTCCCATGTAGGGATGCAGAAAGACTTTTTGGGTACACACTAAGCATCCAATTTTCCCTAAGGTTAACCTTTGGACACAACCTTTGAATTTTGGAACCTTAGCATTTTGGAAGTCTTAATGGGCTGAACCTTAGGGTCTTTTTAGCCCGTTGTTTCACATGGCTCTTTTGCAGATGGCCCCCCCTTTGGATCCCTATTTTCCCTCCTTTGGATCCCTACTGTGGCCGGTCTGCTAACTTAACCAATATTCTAGCTTTTTCTCCCTTGGCACTTCCCCACATTAAATGATCAGTTTAATATGAGAAAATCATTTAGGAGAATTAGATATTGATTATTATGACAGATCCCAAGAAGACGAATCAGAACTTCAAGGGGAACCACTGAATTAAAGGCAATGTAGATAGCTATGTCAGAATCACTTTGTGCACAATACATTATTTTGAGTTAGTGGAAACACTAAGGCTTCTGCTCCCTTGAAGATTTCATATTTGCAACACACTGTCCTCGCAAGAAGTAACCTTTCAAGATTTATCCAAGTGTACAAATCGCCACCAAATAATAATCAAGTGTCAATTTACTTTGTGCAACAATGTTTTTGTTATTATGTATTGCGGCTCAAAGTAGCTTGGAACAATCATCCCACTACAGGAGGCATTGGCAAAGGATGCCCAATCGAGAAGATTCGTGGATGGGAAGCCAATCAAGAAGATCCTCCTCGCAAGAGAGGTTACGCATATTTTCCCAAAAAAACCACATTCATTGAGTAGCTTGCAACCCAAGGTGTGGATTTGGCAAGTCAAGGAGAGACCCAGCCATGCTGCATGCTCGTACAGCAGAGCTAGAAAGAAAGTTGCCATGGTACAAGGCAAGGTATGGGCCTGTTAATGAAGAAGAGATGGTCAATGCAGGTCCAAGTAATTTAGTTGGTAATTCAGAATTATGTGTATCTGATCTCTTTGAAGAACAAGTCCATGATTAAAATTAAATCTTCCAAGTAATACTAAGCTCTTTTTGTATCTTAAATCTCAAGATTTGTAACTAAAACCTCTTTTTGGTATGTAAATCTTTATTTGTTGGAAAAAATGGACGTGACAGATGTTATTGCAATTGTGTAAGTTATGTTCTCTCTTCTTTCCTCTTTTTACCAATAATAGAGAGCAGATGGAGAGAAAGAGACAAGGTATGGATTGTAAAGCTAAACTCCACATAACTTTCACATTGCAAAATTAATTGAGAATATAGTACAAACTTTATAGCTCATTCATCCCCTCAATCACAACCACCATGTCATCAATTTCTTTGACATCTGAATATTCTGGATCAATATCTTTCGAGTTCCATTCCATTTCATCGTCAGTGTTGAGCTCATTTGCAATTGCTTCGTGTGTTTGAAAGCATCCAAAGTTTTCTTCTATGGCACGTGTGGCTAACTTCACTGGCTTGGGCATAAGTCGCATGTTACAAAGACATACATCAAGTCCCTAGCTCGTTTAGGACTTAATCAATTTCATTTTTTAGTATACATGAAAGCAAATGAAGACCAATTTCTTTCATATCTACCACTTGAGGTGGCAACAGACAATACCTCACAGCCACATGTTGAAGCTCCAGATCTTCTCCACCGTAGTCTTTCCACCAAACTGATGCGCTCATTGTCTTGATAGCATCTATATGCCAAGGATCTCCAAATGTTCCTTCTCTACTAGTATATGCCATCTTCTGTGTGTATGCCACATGTCCATCCACATTGCCTGATAGTTAAGCACACACTTCCTTGAAATCACTGATCACTTCATTGTTTGAAGATTGCTCGTGCATTTGGAACTTGGGATCCAAGACAAAACCTGCTCCATGTAAAGGAGTATGCAGCTGCTCCCATTATCTTTTGACAAATGACATCATCATGGATTTCTCTTTCCCTGCATAAGATGTATAGTCTTTTTAACTTGCAAGTGGCTTCATGCATGTACCAATAAACCCGTCAAAAAAGATAGAGGCTTCTTTGTCCACTAATTGTATCAGATGAGTGAAGGGTTTTGTGACAGTAACAATTTTGTCTACATTTCTCCAAAAAACATGAGAGTTTACAAGCTCATAGCATTTGGAAGCAGCAGGTTCATACTTGGGATATTTATCAAGATAAATGTTCCATCTTCTATCTACCACTGTTTCCACAAGGGTTGCTTTTACTTGCTGCAGTGTAGAGAGAACGTAATACATTGTCCCAAAATGGGTCACACAAAAAATCTGTAAATTTTTGGTTGGGGACTTTGTTCTAAAGCAAGCGTAAGAAAATGAATGATCTCTTATAAACTTCACCAAGTGGTTTGCATCTAGAAGCGTTTGCTTAATAGAAGGAACTTCCCAAAGTCCTTTAAGAGCAAATTCAAAGTGTGAGTAGCACATGGAGCCCATGTATTCTCTAGATACTTTTCTTCAATTTCTTTTCGAGCTGCTTTGTAGTAGATGCATTATCTGTGACAATGCAGTCACATTTTTAGTTCCCCCTTCTCTTCTGATCAAACTCTCATATACACCAGCAAGATATCCACTAGTTTTTTCTTTCAGGAATGTATCAATCGCTTCAAGAAAGAGGGAACCTCTTGGACAAATAAACATCACATTAATCAATGGTTTCTTTTGACAATTTGTCCAACCATCTAGAGCAATTGTGCGTCCATACGCCGTCACATAATCAAGAGTTGTGTGCTTTAAAATATTCTCTAGTATAGTTTTTACTTTATCTAAATATTTTGTATGCATCTTATTATAATCAGGAACCACAAAACCCTTCTTCACTATGCTCATTAAAGCATCTTTGAAGATAGGATTTCGAATGACATGAAAAGGAATTCCACATGCAACAAATTCTTGCGTCCACTTAAGATGGAGTTCAAGCAGCCATTGTTTCCCAAATGCCTTTTGCAAAGTAGGATCACTTGGTGCAAATTCTCCTCCAGTCCATGCTTCACCTTGGCTTATGTTAGCAGACCTTCCGGTAGGATTAGAGCTACAGTTCCCAGCAAAGGATGAATGACACCCTCCTTGACCTGAAGTAGGGGTTGAGTGAGGTTTTTGATCATTCTCGAGTATCATCTCAATGTCCCTAGCCATAGATGAAGCCATCATTTTGGGACCTCCCTTTTTTTTGCCCTCAAGATGTACTCTTTTTGCCCTGAGTGCCCACTCGGGAAATTTTTCTTCAATACCTGTTGGGGGGTTTTGCATGCTGCCACGTTTCCAAGAATTTTGAACACATGTTCTTTTATCCTGTGAGCATTTCCGCTAAAATTATGGCCACGGGTCTTACACCTCAACTTTGATGTAGTCTTCCCACTGACCAATTCATCTATGTAGCTCCACTCATATCCTTTCACCATCTTCTTAAGATTTGCAAACTCAAACAAAACTAATTACTAGATACACATCTAAAATTGAACTCTAATACCATTTACATTACTTTATTCGTCAATGTTTTGAACCTCTTTAAATTATAAATACCAAAAGTAAATTTTTTTCAAGTGTGAGCTTTCACTTTACACCTAAATCATGATAAATAAATCACTTAATCTATCTCAATAGCTTCCAAGTGTGAGTAAACTCTACACAATTAAGCAAGATATCTTTAAAAAACCTATCGAAATTACCTCCAAGTGTGATACACATGGCAAGCAATCAAAATTCATTACTTCTCTAAATATCTTCTAGGTGTGAGAATACCTCTACACAAAGAGAGGTTTATTATTTAATCTACCTAAATTGTTTGTTGTGTGAACTATTACTCTACACATGATAGACAATCATTAGATACATCTAACCTAAGTTATTTCTAGGTGTGAAAATAGTTCAACACACAACAAGTAACTCTTAACTTTAACTATCTAACTAAAGTTACTTCTAAGTGTGAACATAGTTCAACACAAAGCAAATAATTGCTAACTTTAACTACCTTAAATCACCTCCAAGTGTGAGTTTTCTCTGCACAAGGAAAATAATCATTAACTATCTTACGTAATTTACCTCCCAGTGTAAGATATACTTCACACAAAGCAGATAACTCAAAACTCCAAAGACTTTAAAAAAATATTTATCCAAAGCTCTAAATTTTCACTAAAAAACACAAACTGACTTTTTTATATTTTTCTTGATGTTGTAAAAACCTATAGATGAGATAAGGGAAGAGAGATCAATAGAATGAGCAAAGTAGTCCGTTTTCATGATATATAAAGAGATTTTTTTTATCTAAATAATATTTCAATCAAAATATTATTTTGATCGAAATAATATTTCGATCAAAATTATATGATACGGTGGTTTTGCTGATGTGGCACCGTATAATACAATCGAATAAAGATAGGTGTCGTATAATATGTTCGTTTAAAGAGTACACCATATTATTAGTATTATTATACATACACTGTATAATGTACAATGCAACTTAGACTCTAAGTGCATGGACATGCATGGCCTGTGCACAGGCTCACAAAGGTGCCAGAACACATCGGAGACTGACTTTGTCTACATGGATAGTATTTACAGATGCTTGGCCATAGAGGAATAGAGACGTCCATTAGAGGATCTACCCAAATATTGATGAAGACTCTACATGATGCACCAGTAGAGGCATACCCACACACCCAATCTGCTTAGCACAGATAGCATTCTCGGAGTATGCCACAGAACAATTGGTATGATGGGGAGTGTCGAAAGACAAGAGCCACACTTCAGAGAGAGGTGTTGAACTATCTATTCGTGCGCATCCCCACCCCCCCCCCCCCCCCCCCCCCCTTCCACCCACCGGCTATCACATCCGGGCCAAATTTGGGGCGCATATGCAACATCTCTTTACACAGTTCTAGGGCAGCAATCTCTACCCAACATCTCTTTACACGGTTCTAGGGCAGCAATCTCTACCCAACCCTCTAGAGCCATGCTCGCAAACATGCATTTTCTTTAACGATGAGATGGTAAAGAAAGCCATTAACACCATATTAGAGAGTTTGAGACTTTAAAGCCAATTTGGGACTCACCAATGTCTTGAAGATTTGGCCATATGGACAAATCTAAAATTGTTTTTAAAGATCAAACCCTTCCACAAGGGAGTACTTGAAATGGTCTTTCAAGCCATGCTCTCAAAAATTTGGCTAAGATTTAACCATGTGGTCAAATCTTAAGATTGTTTTGAAAAGGGGAATTGGGAAATTTCCAAATTCGCTAATATGGTGTTCATTGGCAAGATGAGGACCAGGCGAGTATATGATCATGATGGATTGATAGAGGAGCACTTTATACATGCTAAATATATGCTTGCAGAGCTTCTTGAAGTAATGTTCAACCGAGCCATGTGTGAGGGTGGGTTTTTGAGATACTTGGAGAGTGTCTACTATTGTGCCTATCTTCAAAGCAGGAGACCCCACGATATCACAAAATTACCTTACTATCATGGTTGGGCACATGCTAGCTAGGTTGTATGCATCCATTCTTGAGCAACAATTGAGTGGATGGGCAGAGAGCAAGCATTCCGGCATCTGGCCAGGCAGGTTTCAAGAGGGGTTTTTTTACTCTTGATCATACATTCACACCCAGAGCTCTTATTGAGGAAAGAAAATCACATGGTAGGAGGATTTTTTCACAAACCATTTGATATTGTGCCCGGAGCTTGTTTGAAGCAAAGACTACATGATATTGGAGTACCCACAAAGCTTATTTTGGGAGTCAGACCATCATAGAAAAGCTAGAAAAACTAATGGATGGATATGTATGGAAACACATTTTATCTCTATGATTTCTTGGATGATTAGGGCCCAGGCCTTTGTACCACACAATGTTAGTCGTGTAGAGCTTGATGCTCCCCGCTGGTCAATAGAGGCACTTACCAGATCTGTTTCCCTCTATACATAGTATCTGGGATCTCCCCAAAGATAGATTGGAGTCTTCTCAATAGCTTGCCTCACAGGGAGACACATCTTGTTGGTATGCACAAATGACATCATGCTTTAGGCTGCATGGATTTAGTATGGACAGACTACCCCCTTTCCGGATGCACCCTCCTTGTCCCTCACACGGACCGAGATTGCTTGCCTCCTCAAACATGATTTGATTTAGCTAGACACCAAGAGTACATGGATAGAGCCGACACAAGAGCTTGGCACGAAGATGGATTGCTACAAAGAGCATCTTTTGCAGCTCACAGAGGATGGATATGTGATCAAACCTAGCTATATGGACACTCATTTATCCCATGAGATGAAATGTGCTATTGGTCAGATGTGTACATCATCACATCAGCTAGAGATTGAGACAAGCAGATTTAGGAGAGTACAAGCATAGGCCAGGATTTTCCAGTTGTGTCATATAGAGCCAAAGACAAAGTTACTTTACATATGTCATTGTCCAATATAATATGAGATACGAGACTGTCTTTACTCTCTATTTAGAGAGCAGCACTTGACTGATGCAGCTATCCACGAAGGGGTGCACACAAGCATCTGTTGGCTGCCCTCCACCTCCGAGTGCTCTCCTGACTCTCTAACATTAAGATCGTGAGAGAGAGAGAGAGAGAGAGAGAGAGCTGGAGTTGAGAATTGAGAGAGGAACTTTTTGTGTATATGTGTGTGTGTTCTGCCAAAGCCTCCTAAATAGGTAGTGCTAGCTACATATGGCCAAATGTGTGTGAAATTTGCTAGGAGAGAGAGAGAGAGAGAGAGAGAGAGAGAGAGAGAGAGAGAGAGAGCTTGTAAAACTCCTACAATGGCTTTCTTTTTGAAAGCTCACCCTACATTCTATTTTTAGTCTTATTTGAATTAAATTATTAATGTTATAAAATTTGACCCCTTTCATTTTGGCCTGGCCTCTAATTTTTAAATAGGTTTTAAACCTTAGGATTAAAACCGAGTGTTAAAGGGTGAGTTTTTGGCCAATCTTGAGCATGTTTGACTCTGATGTTTCCATGCCCTCCAAACTCAATCTGTCTACTCCCGCAGAAATGCATTTATACTATTTCGACCACTTTCTTGGGCGGCCACAGTAAAAATATTAAATCGTGACTTTTGGAACAAAATTGGGGACACCATCTTATTCATGTGGTTGTCCTGATGCGTTTTGCATTGAATTCGGCTAATATTATCATACGATCCAGACATTGATGAATTTACTAGATGGCACATTGCACCGAAAAATTACCCCATCTTTTAAACTATAAATTGATACCAATAAATTCATAAATTAGTTATATGTGCACAAAAATCACTTATGTTCATTTAAAGTCTTAGCTAAAAATATTACATCCCTCTGCCTTCTAAAAAGCTATCCTCAACTATAGGGCGTGATGATTATGCAGGATATCTAGATAATCTTTCAATTATAATTCTCTCATCTACTGAGCATCTAGAGGGGAGTAATTCTTGAACTTCACGAAAGTACTTAGGATGAGTCATTGCAAAATTTAGTTGTCACTCCTGATGATGTATGATTGGTTCTGGAAGAATAATCTCTTCAATTTCATCTTCTTCAAGAAGTTTTCAATGATTGGTTCTATAGGAGGCTAGCCAACAAAAGACATAGAAGATTGATGTGAAAAGCATTATGGTGGATACTGTGGAATATCAAATCAAAATGTGACTTCATTAATCTGATCTATAATTTTAAACAAACCACAATACATGTTGAAAAGTTTTACAACCTTCCCTTTTTGATTGGCATGTTTCTTAAGTCTACATTTGTAAACTTTAGAAGAACAAATTTTCCTTCAACTAGTTGGAGTTCTTGACAATGTTTATCTGTTGCTTTCTTAAGCTTCTCTTGAGATCTAACAATGGTGCATTTTACATGAGTGTTAGTGCTATCTAGATCTCGAACAAATTCATCAAGTGCAAATATCTTATCCTTGGTGAGAAGGATTGGGAAAAAAGTGGTTTGCCACAAATAACCTCAAAAGGAGCATTTTTCGTCGAGGAATGTACAATGTTATTGTAGGAAAATTTTGCTAGAGGTAAATACTTCTCCCCTTCTCGTTGGTTGTCTCAAACATAGCACTTCAAGATGTCTAGGACTATAGAGTTAGCGATTTTTCTTTGTCCATCGTTTTGAGGATGATAAGCTGAGGAGAAATTCAACTTAGCTCCTAAATTCATAAAGAGTGCTCTCCAAAACTTACTAGTCATTCGTGGATCGCAATCACTTATAATCGTTTTGGGTCTTCCATGGTGTTTGGAAATCTGTATCACAAATATCTTTGCCATGTGATCATCTTTGATGGTCTTTATTATTGGAATGAAATGGACTTGCTTATTGAATCTGTGAGTGATGGTCTAGATTGCATCATTTGCATTCAGAGTTCATGGAAAATCCATTATAAAGTGCATGGTAAACTTTCTCGGGGTACTTTGGGTACTAGGAGGGACTGAAGTAAGCCAGGAGTTTTAGGGCAATTATACTTAGCCTTCTGGCATGCTACACAGTCTCTAGTGTATTATCTATGTTAGCCCGTGGTGTTGGTGTCACAAAGTGATGAAGTGGCTTGCCAAACTAGAAATAACTGGCCAAGAGGACAAAAATAACTGAACTGAACTCAAAAAGTATGGCCGCGTGGCCTAAAACAGAAAGGGATTAGGATTTTTCATAAAAACCTAACCCTACCAACTTAAAAGAACTTATGAGTATCGATCGTGGGGCCTAAATCAAAAAAAAGAAAGCTTGAACTCTAGGTTGATTTTTGTAATTTGCACTCACATGCTGACATGGGAGGCTGTACAAATTTTCATGTTTCATGCTTGTAGATTTTGGCGAGTTCTTGCATGAGCCTTTGGTAGCAAATTCTTTTGGGGGTTTGTGATTTTAGAACAAAAGCTTTTGGGGCTCTGTTTTTGGTTGTTCCTTGTACCTTTATAAGTGCCCTAGGGCCACTGCTCAGAGAGTATCCGGATGTAGAGTCTCATAGAGAGTTGGACCCCCGGAAGTTGTACCTTTGCAAAGTCACCTTTAATCTTCAACACGCAACGCAAATCTCCTCCCAATATACGATGAAAATCAGAAACACTCCTCCATCGATTACCAGTTTCAGAGAACACAAATAATAAAGAAATATCGGGAGGGAATCCAGTCATTGGGTCCAGTGCGTCTTGTCTCAGAACTCCGCCGTGTTGTCTCTCCTCTCTCTCTATTCAAGTTCAGTTCATATATTTATGATTTATGTTTGTGTGTTGCTATTGATTTCTCGCTTGGAGTGTCCAAGCATGTACCAGTGGTATCAGATCCTAGAACGATTCTTCTTCTACGGAGGATCCTGCACAGACTTGGACACTCCAAGTCGGGAATCTACCACAACACAAGCGAGCAAACTGAACAAAATTGAAAGAGAGACAACATAGCACGGTGTAGTTCCCTGCCTAGAGAGATTGGCCCCAAAGACTAGCGCCCCTTTTGGCATTTCTTTATGATTAATGTTCGTGGGTCCTCGTCTAAAAAACGCTGCCAAGCATATCTTGTTAGGAAATAAGACGTAGCTAAATAGATAATTGAGTAGATTACTTAATGAAGAGAGACAAATTTATATACACGAGATTATAGTGTAGAGAGAGTGAGAGAGAGAGTACACACGATATACGTGGTTCACCCAATGTGGGCTACGTCCACGGGAAAGCAGCCACTCAATGGCTTTGGTACTTCAAAACAAGAAGTAGTTTACAAAGGGATTATACCCTTAATGGAGCTCCCGCCTTGCTTCACTCTCACCACCTCACACTCACCTTGTTGCATCAACTTCACACTATGAAATGTGTGTAGAAATGGCCTCCTTTTATAGGCCAAAAGGGCTGCCCTCTCTTATGAGAGACAGCCATGTGTAGCCGCCCTTGTGCGAATAAGTCCAAATCGGACCCTCCAATCCGCCCATGTGTGGCCGCCCTTGAGAAGACAAGTCCGCTTTTGAATTTGGCCACCAGCCATTGAATTCGGCCACCGGCCACCGGCCATTGACTTCCGACCACCGGCCACCGGCCATTGACTTCCGACCACCGGCCATTGGCCATTGACTACCGGCCACCGGCCAACCGACCGGTTGTTTTCCGACCACTTTCCGATCGCCGTCCGGCCATAATATTCCGGCGAAAAGGAATATTCCGAAGAAAAAAAGTCTCGGGGGCCTCCGCCCCCGAGGCCTTTAAAGTTGCCCCTGATTCTTGTCCGTGAAAATTTTGGTTTCCGGTGAGTGATTTTCCTTCACGCACGATGGCTTCTCCTCATAATGGGGGCCTTACAAAATGTGCGCTTTTACCACAAAAAATTACAAGGGTAAATCAGGCTCCATACTTAACAATCTCCCACTTGGAGACTGATCTCCAAACCAAACCTGTGACTGCTTTCCATTCTGGCTTTTTATCCTTGAATGCCGATTGAAGATGAGCAAAAGCTCAACTTCTCCTTGTTGACCACCTTTGTAAACATGTCTGCAGGATTTTCACTTGTATGCACCTTTCCTAGCTTTAGTTGTCCCTCTTCCAAAAGAGTGCGTATGAAGTGATATCTCACCTCAATGTGCTTTGTCCTTGAATGAAAGGCTGAGTTCTTCGCAAGATGGATAGCGCTTTGGCTATCACTGTACAAGACACAATTGTCTTGTTTGAATCCAAGCTCTTCTAAGAATCTGTGAAGCCACAGAATTTCTTTGCTTGCCTCCGTCATTGCTACATACTCTGCTTCCGTGGTAGAAAGTGAAACCACTTTCTGCAGCTTTGAAGCCCAGCTTACTGTTGTGCCTCCAACCGTTAACACATAGCCAGTAGTGCTCCTTCGAGTATCTTTGTCACCTGCCATATCTGCATCAGCATACCCTTCTAGAAAAATATCAGTTCCTCCAAAATACAAAGCATTTGTTGTTGTCCCTTTTAGATACCTAAGTATCCACTTCACAGCTTGCCAATGCTCTTTACCTGGGTTGTCCATGAACCTACTCACAACTCCCACTGCATGTGCAATGTCTGGCCTTGTCCAGACCATAGCATACATTAGAGAACCTACCGCTGCAGCATATGGAACTTTAGACATATAGGCTATCTCCTCTTGTGTCTTTGGACACATATCCTTCGTTAGTTTAAAATGACCAGCCAAAGGTGTAGAAACTGGTTTTGCATTTTGCATTGCAAACCTTTCTAGTACCTTCTTGATGTAATCTTCTTGAGATAGCTTTATTGTCTTCTTCGTCCTGTCCCTTGATATTTTCATACCAAGTATCCTCTTTGCAGCACCTAAATCTTTCATTGAAAAAGATTTGGACAGCTCCTCTTTTAGGTCTTTGATGTCCTGCATGTTAGCACTTGCAATCAACATGTCATCAACATACAACATTAGGATGATGAATTTCCCATCTCCCAAATTCTTCGTGTAGACGCAGTGATCCGAGTTGCATCTTGTGAATCCATGATCCAACATCCATCGATCAAACTTCAAGTACCATTGTCTTGATGCTTGCTTTAAACCATACAAGCTCTTCTTTAATCTGCAAACCATTTTCTCCTTACCTTTTACTTCATACCCCTTTGGTTGAAGCATGTAGATTTCCTCCTCTAAGTCACCGTGAGGGAATGCCGTATTTACATCCATTTGCTCGAGATTTAGATCTTGAGCAGCCACAAGGCTTAAGACAAGCCTAATTGAGTTCATTTTTACAACAGGAGAAAATATTTCATTGAAGTCAATACCTTTCTTTTGAGAAAAACCTTTTACCACAAGCCTAGATTTGTACCTTTTCTTCCCACCTTCTTCTTCCTTTATCTTGTACACCCATTTGTTTTGAAGTGCCCGCTTACCTTTAGGCAACTCAACCAACTCCCATGTTTGGTTCTGATGTAGTGAGTCCATCTCCACTTGCATACTCTTCGTCCATTCTTCTTTGGATTCATGTTGCATAGCTTCTTCATATGATTCCGGCTCTCCAGAATCTGAGATCAAGAGATGGTTGAAGGAAGGAACAAACCTTTCTGGAGGTCTACTTGCTCTTGTAGATCTTCGGGGAATAGGTTGAGGCTCCTCATTTGGTTGATGTTGTTGCACATTGTCACCGTTTGCAGTCCTTGAGTCTTCACCGTCCTCAAGCTCCATGTACTCATCACCTGTTTCTTTTGTTTGTTTTCTTTCCAAGTAATCTTTGTACATATTTTGTTCATTAAAAATTACATCCCTACTCCTTAAGATTTTACCATCTTCAGGATTCCATAGGCGATACCCAAAGTCTCCTTCTCCATAGCCAATGAAGAAACACTTTTTGGACTTTGCATCTAACTTTGATCTTAGGCCTCTATCTATGTGCATGAAAGCCTCACACCCAAACACTTTGAGAAATGCATAATTCACCGGTTTACCTGTCCATGCCTCTTCTGGAACTCCCCCATCCAATGCCGTTGAGGGTGACCGATTGATTAAGTACACAGACGTACTTACAGCTTCCGCCCAAAGTTCAAGCGGTAGGCCTGCATGTAGCCGCATGCTTCGTGCTCGTTCCATAATTGTCCTGTTCATCCTTTCCGAAATCCCATTTTGTTGAGGTGTCCTTGGGGTTGTCCTTTGCCTCCGAATTCCATTGCTAGCACAAAAGCTTTCAAAAGCTTGGCTGCAATATTCGCCTCCATTGTCGGATCTGAGGCATTTAACCTTGGTACCTGTTTCATTCTCCACAAAGGCTTTCCACCTTTGAAATATGGAAAATACATCGGATTTATTCTTCATGACATAAACCCATGTTTTTCTAGTCGCATCGTCTATGAATGTTACATAGTACAATGAGCCACCAAGTGATGGTGTACTTGCAGGACCCCAAACATCAGAATGAACCAACTCAAGTTTTTTCTTTTTTCTTTCATTTCCTGATTTTTGAAATTTTACCCTCTTTTGTTTACCATAAACACAATCTTCACAGAACTCTAAGTCCACTTCTTTCAAACCTGGTAGAAGCTTCTTTGTTTGAAGGATTTGCATTCCTTTGGCACTCATATGCCCAAGTCGGTAGTGCCACACCGCACTGTCAACTTCTGTAGTTGCTGCACAAGCTGAAGGTTGCGTGCTAACAGCACACAAGTAAAGTGTACTAACTTTTTCACCCTTGGCAACCACCAAAGATCCCTTTGAGATCTTCCACCGTTTGTTTCCGAATGCAATGTTGTGACCTTCATCGTCCAATTGTCCTGTAGAGATCAAATTTTTGCAAAGAGAAGGAACATGCCTAACATCTTTAAGCTTCCATTCATTTCCGTTAGCAGTTTTGATAGAAACTGTACCTTTGCCGACAATCTCACAAGCTTCATCATCTCCCAAGTATACATACCCAAAATTACCTTTGGTGTAGTCTTGGAAATGTTGCTTGTGTGGTGTCGCATGGAATGATGCCCCGGAATCTACTATCCAGGAATTAGACACATTGTCTAATGAGAGAATTAGAGCATCTTGCTCTACTTTACCTGCCACATTGGCCTCCGATGTTGGCTTGTTGTCTTGAGACTCTGTCTCCTTCTTCTTCTTGGACCAGCAATCCTTCTTGACGTGGCCCTTCTTGCCGCAGTTCCAACATTCAAGAACTGACTTTGTTCGTGATTTGCTCCGTCTTGAGCAGTCACGACCCTTTTGGTTTTTGAACCTCTCCTTAGGCCTTCCTCTTGTTTCCACTGATAGTGTAGCACTTGATGATTCTCCTGTGCTTCTCCTTCGCATTTCCTCGCTTAGAAGAACACCCACAACATCATCAAACTTAAGAGTATTTGTGCCAGAGATAGAATTACTTACAGCCATCACAAGGCTGTCCCAACTATCCGGTAGAGATGATAGTATAAGGAGAGCTCGCACTTCGTCATCGAAATTGATTTTCACTGATCGAAGTTGACTTATGTTTGTGTTAAAGTCATTTAGGTGTTCTGCAACTGAACCATTCTCTGCCATCTTTAGATTGAACAAGCGCTTCATAAGAAATACCTTATTGGATGCCGATGGTTTCTCGTAGAAGTCGTCAAGTGACTTCATCAAGTCCTCCGTGGTCTTCATCTCCGAAACATTGAAGGCCACCGTTGACGCCAAGCTTAACCGGATTGTTCCCAGTGCCTTTCGATCAAGGACAATCCATGCTTCATCTGCCATTGTTGCGGGCTTCTTCGCAAGACCGCCTAGTGGCAAATAGAGGTCCTTCTGGTAGAGATAGTCTTCAATCTGCATCTTCCAATGTTGGTAGTTTTTGCCGTTGAACTTCTCAATCTTGAGCTTCCCCTCCTCCGCCATAACTCCCACTCAATTCAAGGAATCCTTTCCTTGAGATAATTTAGCTACGAGCAAACCTTGCTCTGATACCAGTTGTTAGGAAATAAGACGTAGCTAAATAGATAATTGAGTAGATTACTTAATGAAGAGAGACAAATTTATATACACGAGATTATAGTGTAGAGAGAGAGAGAGAGAGTACACACGATATACGTGGTTCACCCAATGTGGGCTACGTCCACGGGAAAGCAGCCACTCAATGGCTTTGGTACTTCAAAACAAGAAGTAGTTTACAAAGGGATTATACCCTTAATGGAGCTCCCGCCTTGCTTCACTCTCACCACCTCACACTCACCTTGTTGCATCAACTTCACACTATGAAATGTGTGTAGAAATGGCCTCCTTTTATAGGCCAAAAGGGCTGCCCTCTCTTATGAGAGACAGCCATGTGTAGCCGCCCTTGTGCGAATAAGTCCAAATCGGACCCTCCAATCCGCCCATGTGTGGCCGCCCTTGAGAAGACAAGTCCGCTTTTGAATTTGGCCACCAGCCATTGAATTCGGCCACCGGCCACCGGCCATTGACTTCCGACCACCGGCCACCGGCCATTGACTTCCGACCACCGGCCATTGGCCATTGACTACCGGCCACCGGCCAACCGACCGGTTGTTTTCCGACCACTTTCCGACCGCCGTCCGGCCATAATATTCCGGCGAAAAGGAATATTCCGGAGAAAAAAAGTCTCGGGGGCCTCCGCCCCCGAGGCCTTTAAAGTTACCCCTGATTCTTGTCCGTGAAAATTTTGGTTTCCGGTGAGTGATTTTCCTTCACGCACGATGGCTTCTCCTCATAATGGGGGCCTTACAAATGTGCGCTTTTACCACAAAAAATTACAAGGGTAAATCAGGCTCCATACTTAACATATCTGCCTCATACTAGGCCCTGGCACTTTATTTATAGGCCCTAGGCCTTCCAAAACCAGTGTACCAAGGGTTCCACATGAAATTTCATCAGAGAATTCCAAAGAAGTAAGGGAATCAATTAAAAGTGCATCTGAGGATTTTGATGAAACAAGGGAATCATCCGAAGGTTCATCAAAGAATTTTGACGATTCAAATTGAGGTGTGAGTGGACAAGGGAGGCTAGCAGGGCTACTAACAAGTCATAGAGCACAAGAAAACAATAGAACGGTAAGCTAGGTCCACTGGATAATTTGGTCAAGGGCAATTTTGGCTCTCAATGCAAAGTAGATGGGGGAGGAAAACATCACAAATTCCCTTTAGTTTGAGATGTACCTTGAAGCTTTTGGATTATTAGCAGTGTCTGTACCGACAATTCAGCACGTTGAAACTGGTGCGGTGCAGATTGCACAAATGGGGAGCCACTCCACTCCTTTGTCACAGATTGCCTAGATTGAATAAACTCATTAAATTTTTAAGATTTTGGGGATACTAACAGGTTGGCAATATTTTGCGGAATGACTTTATGAACATATGTACATTGAATTGGAAATTTTCTTGATTGAACCTAAGACATGTGCTCTTTCATGTGTGTATTGTTAGAGACATGTAGAGAGAGATGAAATTTCTACATCATTTTTGTCTAATGAATGATTTGAACTTAGTGCATCTAGACATTTGTTAGAGATTAACGAGATCTTGATGTGATGGCTAAGTCAAGGAGAACTGCATGTGATTCTAGTGCATCAAGATTTCTATAAGGATGAGATGATTGGATATTGTTGTGAATGCATCAAGAATTCTGGAAGGATGTGATGGTTGAATAGTGATCTAGGTCCATCAAGAGTTTTGGATGAGATGAAATGGCTAGATTGAATGATTGAAACTATCACAAATTGCTGACGTTCAAGCCATTAAAGAACTAACGTTATGTTAGGACTCCCGAATCCTCAACCTGCAGATCCCATGTGAGAGGCTCAAACCCTAGTAGAAGTAGAAGAAGAAGGATTCTTGACCCAACTTACAGATCCTTGCTGAGTGGCCCAAATAACAAGTTGGGTTAGGATTAATAATCCTAGCCCCTGGTAAGTTATGGGACCATGCTTGATGGGGCATAAAAATGAAGCGCGCACACACACACGCACTGAATTGCATAAACATATGATGACATGGGTAATATATGAGTGTTGTGTAAATTGCATTGACTTGTTAATGATGTGGTAGCTATACGGATGTTTGCATTTTGCGCTAGCTGATGATGTGGCAGGTTGTACGGACTTCACAAATTACACTAGCAACTTTTGGGACTAGATGCTTTTGGGATCTAATACTTTTCCTATAAATTTCTTTTAGTAGGCCAAGGTCCTTTAAACATAAATTGTGGGCTCTCTCTCTGGCATTCTACCACATGTAAATGCAGAGCAAAGCCACAGGTGTTGTACTAGCTTAAAACAATATAAAGAAATATTGAAAGAAGCGCAACAGTTTGGGGCCAGTGCTCTCTTGGAGTGGAACTCTCCCACTATGTGCCTCGTGTGTCATACATTTGTTTTAGTTCATCTCTTTTGAAGCGTCTTGAGTTTGTTCATTTTGTTCCTTTCTATTAGCACGTGGTGCCCTCCCATTTGAGTGGTATAAAAGCTCCAGTAATGTGATTTTCTCAAAACATATTTGTCCTACCAAGAATAGATAGAGAAAAATGGTGTTTGTGGATTCTACACAGTATCTGCAATTTCCCCTCGACGAGCTTTGTGACATACTTTCACAGTATCCTCAACAGAATCGTCCAATGTTGCAAATTTTCCAAGAGTTCATAAATTACATGTTTCCCCCTTTGATGCCCTAGGTGGTACCATCTCTTCTAGCACTAGAAAGTACAAGAGCCTCCAGCCAGCAATGACTCAACACTTTGTTCCAATTGGGGGAGTTTCTAGGAACATGGTACAACTCATCCCTCCCTCATGCTCTCAACCTCTCACATGCTCTAGCTTCTCCCTCAAGCCTCAAGCCTCAAGCCTCTCTTGAGTCTTTCCTTCTCCCTTGGGCCTCAAGGCTCAAGCTTGAAGTTCAAAGATCTCTTGAGTCTTTTTCCCTCATTATCCCTCTCTCCATCTCTCCCGCTCTCCGAGTCTCAAATCTCTTCCTCTCTCTTGGGCCTCAAGCCTCAAGCTTCAAAGTTCAAGTTCCATTTGGCATTTCTCTTTCACTCTCCCTCTTTTACTTAAGGCTCAAGTTTCAAGCTCCACGCTGCAACCTCTCTCTCTCTCTCTCTCTCTCTCTCTCTCTCTCTCTCTCTCTCTCTCTCTCTCTCTCTCTCTCTCTCTCTCTCTCTCTCATGGTGCAAGCTTCCACATCAACTGAATATGTGCCCTTGGGTGCAAAGAAGAAGAAGAAGGATGAAGCTTCATGGTGGGACGAAGTGCATTCCGGAGTGTTGGGAAGGGCTGGTGGTGCACGTGCATGGAAGTGCAAAATATGCAGCTTTGAATGGCAATCTGGAACAACTAAAGTCCACACTCACCTCCTTAATCTAGAGGGAGGTCTTCAACAAGCAATTGTTGAAGCCAAGGATGTGACCATCAAAGCCAACAAACTAGAGAAAGAAGCGGCCAAGCCAAAACATCTTGCAATCTAACCCAGCAACTTGGTTTTTCACTCTTCTACACCTTGTTCATTGGTTGGTTGTGATAGTAATGCGGAAATGACGGAGACGGGGGTGACATCATTTCAATGCCTAACACTACTCCGGTCTCCACTACCAAACCTCACCAACACACCCTACATGCCACTTTGGGATCCAAAAAGCAAGGAGGATGTGGATGCAAGTGTTGTACGCTTTTTATATCATGATCACATCCCCTTCTTAAAGGCTCGGTAAGACTTAATACCATTTTCTCATGATCAATCATCTCAATTTTTATCCTCATTCTCATCTAAATAGTAAATTATAATACCTCTTGTGTACACTATGCAGGTTGGAGTACTTCAAGACTATGTGTACACGGATCGGAGAGTATGGGGCATGCTATGTTCCACCCTCTTTTGGTCCCTACACACTACTCTAATTGCTAGAGAGAAGACCACTGTGGAGATGGCAACCCTCAACATGAAGAGGCATTGGACAAAGTATGATGTGACCCTCATTGCGGATGGATGGAGAGACACTACGAGGAAGTCCATTCATGGCATTGTTGCCTATTCCAAAGGGGAGATGTATTTTTTCCACTCCAATGACCCTACAAAAACGGGAAAAATCAGCAGATTCCCTTGCAAGAGAGTGGGCCTCTGCCATAGAGACCATTAGGGCTGATCTTGTGATAGGGCTAGTCAATGATGGGAGGCATCAAACAGGGCAACCAAAGCTATTTTGGAAGGCATTTATCCTTACATCACGGTGTCCTTTTGCATGGCACAATTCCTTAACAACATCTTGAAGGATTTTGACAAACTACCTTGGATAGAGCCTCTCATTGCATCTATGTCCAAAGTGGTTTCTTTCATCAACAACCATTACATTCTTTGAGCTGAGTTCTTGAAGCGTCGGTGGACAAAGTGCTTCTAAAGTATTGTGAGACCCACTTTGCCTACAAGTACCTTATGGTGAGCCGCTTTGTAGAGTGTCATAGTTCAGTGTGGCAGCATTTCATCAATACAGAGTTTGTTAAGACTTCCCATGCAAGTACAGCCACAAGGATCATTTGTACATGGAAGGTAGAGGATCTTGAGTTCTAGGAGTCTCTCAAGACTCTTGACAAGATGGTGAAACCAGTGATCCACTTGCTTAGAGTGATGGATGGTATGCAACCTTTTGTTTGCAAGGTATATGAAGCAATGGATCGCATGGTGGAGGCTCTTGAAGATCTTGAGAAGGATCCAGATAGGCTCGAATAAATCAAAGACCTTTGCAATAGCAGGTGGAACGCCTATATTTCACCTCTTCATCATGGAGCTTTTGTGTTGGATTCAGAGTTCCATGGTGCAGAACAGGAGCATGATTTGGAGGTGAATAGACATTGGAACACCACCTTGATCGGGACATGCAATGCAACATCAAGGATCAATTTTCATTTTACAGGGATATGCTAGGTTCATTTGGACAGTTGATGCCCAAATTGGTTGCACCAAGATTTCCTCCATCTTGTGGTGGCAACAAAAATGGTTCATATGGTCCCGATCTTTTGGGACTTGCCATCAACATTGTCAGCCAACCAGTTAGCCTCGCTTGGATAAATTGTGGAGTGTATATAGCCACATTTCATCTAGAAAGAGGAACCAAATTGGAGTGGAGAAATCAGGTGGCCTTGTGTTTATCAATGCAAACTTAAGAATGCTTTGCAAGTTAGCATCGAAAGTGAAACCCTTTCCTATAGTGGGAGATGGAGGTGGAGGCAGAGGTGCTTGGAGAGGCAAGAGGATCTACACATGAGGATGATACTATGCAAGAGTATCGGGATGATATCCATAACATCCAGGACACCACTACAAATTGGGAGGTGGATGCGCTTTTGCCCCTACTTAGAGGTGAACATCAGGCATGAGTCATGAGTCATGACTCATTGCTCATTGTTTTTTGACGTTTGTTTCCTTTGTGGCCGCCAGATTTTCCCCCTTTTTGTATTGCACCATCACATGAGTGATTGAGTCTTGATATGTCACCTAGTGACTCTTAGAGTTGCTATTTAGTACTCTATCCTCTACATATCTTTTTGTAGCATCTTGGCTGGCCTTGTAAGCCATCTTCGTAATCTATCATCTTTTTGCTCCAAGCTTGTGTGGACTCTAGACTCTATTCAAATTTAAGTTAATTTTCTTTCTATGAAGAATCAAGATGCTTTTGTAAAGGATGATCCCACTTCATGTGCTGTATGTAGAGTGTTTGCAACCGGTTATTGCATCAACACAAAGTGCAAACGCATGTAAGCCTTAAGACTAAAGAATCATTGCAAAGCCTGCCTAATTAAGATTGTACTTGGACTAATGGTGTGTATGGATCTCTACTAACATATAGGTTAAATACAACCTAGTTTAAGCATATTTTAAGCTTACCATTTTGGCCCCTATTCTCGTTCTGATTTTCGGGGGGACCCTTGTTCCCGTTCTGTGTCACTTTGCTCCCTCACCACCACCATCACCTAGGTACAATGGTTAGAGCCCTTACGAATACCCCTACTATCCACATCCAGGGTTTTCCTAGAACCAACCAAAAGATTTTAAGGATGGTGGGACGATAATAAAAAATTTCACTTTTTTTGGAATGAAGGATCGAAAGAAAGATTTTCAATTTCTCAAAAAAGTTGACAATCTATGCTTTGGGGAAGTACACAAAAGAATCAAAGATTTCTCAAGCTACGAGATTTCTCACAGATAATGCTATGCAACAGTGGTGTTTGATCGCTACCCAACCGCCTGCTCCAAGGACTTGGCTGCCTTTCAAGACTACTTTTGCATGCAATTACATGACCTCCCTATTCGAAGTCCAAATTTTGTCACAATGAGGAAACTTGAAAATGCTTGCCACGAAGATCACAACCAAAGGTTCCTCAATGTCTACCTTCTGATGTCTTTCTTCAAGTTGATTCCCTTGGAGGACCAATGCGAGCGATATACTATTGGATTGTCATCACCTTACAAGAGTATTATCTTTCCAAACAAGTATCAACAATGCAAGAACTTATGGACCATGTTGTAGTCAGTTACAAGCTTATGAAAGGAAAGCTGGTCTTATTACAGAAGACACCCCAACACCAATTTATAATCCTCGACCAAAATGAAAAACTCCTCAAGATGCTCGTGAAAGTCTACCACAAAGGCCTCGTTTGACGCCTCAACATGGAGACACTTTATTACAAGAAGGCACATGTTTTGGATGTTTTCAATCAGGGCATCATTATTTTAATTATCCCCTCCAAACCGATAGATTCACAGAGACAACGCATGGTCCAACTGGCAACTGAGCCTCAAGACCACCTCCAGCAAAGCAAGCTAGACCTACAATTGGGCTTGTACATATATGGCATTAATCTCAAAATTTCTAATGAATTGTGCAAAGCATATATAAAAATCAATAGCTTGAAAGCCGTAATCTTCTTTGACACAGGAGCTACCAAGAGTTTCATCTATTGTAAATTTCTCAAGTAGATGGACTTTGACTACAATTCCCGAGAATGAGAAATTGAAGCCAAGCTAACCACTAGGCAAACTCAAAATGTGGTACATCTCAATGGTGCTCTTCCCATAATCATCCAAGGATACCATGGAAAAGCAGATTTTCACATCATGAAGTTGCACAATTGTGATGCTCTGTTGGGCATGCCTTGGCAGAAGAATGATGATGCAACACTCTAGATTTGGGATTGTACGATCACTTTGATCCACAAGGACAAGCCAGTCATCCTTATAGTTTGAGTGCCCGACAAAACTTCTATTAGTTAATAAAACTACCCATCGGGCTACAAATTGCCCCAACAAGAGGCAGCTACATTAGCAATGGGGGAGACTCTCCCAACTAAAAAGTGAGATATGTACAATGAAGGCTAAATCAGTGCCATCTAGGAGTCCCATGCACCATGATGTAGAAAATCCTTGGATGCCAAAGCCATAGGAATTCCTCGTAGCACTCTTGCATACGGTTCGAGCTGCCCTACACCCTCTTGAACTGACCTCAAAGTGTATGGATAAGCTCTTGCCATATATCCCATATAGTCTCCACCGATGGAATGGAGCGGGCCTTGAACGGGCTCTCCATATGAACTAGAGAGCCACGCTTGTACATAAGCTCCCAACAGAGCACTCGTGTTGACTACGTCCCTGCCCTTTGTACACACCCAAGATCACACATGGGTTCTGGTGGAGAATCTGACAGAGATAACACCTCTCAGTGGGAAGGCAAAGAAACGTTGAGATTCAATGCATGAATTAAAGAAAATAATGAAGAATTTGGCAAATTTTGTGTGGGAAAGTTTGATAGAGCTAAGTAGAAACGTGAGACAAACTTCAACAACACGTTGACACGTGTGAAAACAATGATAACTTACTTCAAAGACCCAAAAAATTTGAAACACCTGAAGGATTATCCGCTTGATGAGATTCACTTGAGATGGCGAGAGACCATTGATTTTCCTCTTAGGTCGAGAAGAAAGTTGGGAGACAAGAGGAGTGCAAAAAATTGTACTCACAAAAAGAGCTTGACAAGAAGATGAACCAGTGCTTACAACACTCTTGGAAGAGGAAATCGACGGATTTTCTCGGTTATTTGAGCCAAAAGTTGACTTTTGAGGTGGCAAGATCGAAGAAGCGTGTTTTTTTTTAGCATGAACCAAAGTTTCGTTTTAGAGAGTTTCAACATTTTGCTATTTCCAATGAGGATGAGAAAAGGAGGAACATGAGAAAAATCAAGGAAGTAAATTTTTGAAAAATTCTAGAAGGCATAAGAGGCCATCTAGCAATTCAGAGGAGGATAGCTCGTCCTCTTCTAACAATAAGAAAATGTGCAAGAAGACCAAGGAGTTCAAGGAAGAGGGTCAGGCCATCAGGTATAAGACGTTTTCAAGCTTCGAAGACACCCATCAACCCTTGAGTTTATACAGCAGTCTGATGTTACCTTTAGTATGTTATAGGTTTTATATTTTATTTCTCTCTATTTGAGATGGTCTATTTATCCAAATGAACTAAACTATAAAGTCATGTGTACTTCGATGAAAGTTTAGTCCGTAAATGTAACTATACTTTTTGTAAGAGAGAAGGAGAGGAAGAGAACTTCTTACTTCATAGGAACAATCCAAAGATCTATCCCATGGGATTTGAATTTAAAGCTTATTGGAAGAAAGACGAGATTCACACACACACACACACACACACACACACAGATTGAATTATCATACACAAAGATTAGATATGACCCATGGGACCAAACAAACATTACAACAGTTTCTTCTAAGTGAAAGGTGGTTGTCAAGACATATCAATTAAGGACTGAGGGCCCATTGAAAGGGTGAAAAAAAAGAAAAGAACACAACCTAGGGGGGATCAATTGAGGGGAGAGCCAGTTTGGGGTTCGAATCTCGTGGACAATGGATTTACCACCTTGGTAGACTGCCCAGTTATCTTATTTGCGGGCTTCGTGCATATGCTTGAGCTCGCTTGCTTTAACCTTGAGGTAATTTTGGGTCAATTCCTTGGCGATCCAAATCTTTTTTCCCTGAGGAGGCAAGATTGGCATAGTAGCTTCATCCATTCTTCTTTGGCCTTGAAAATGATGATACAATGCTGGGTGGCACATGTCTATGTGTGTTGTTGATCCAAAAAATGGTTTCAGCCTTGATGTTGAGAGGTTGAAGAATGTCATTGAGCTTAGCGATTGCTTCTTTGAGTGTGTGTGAAGAGAGTGTGCACAGATGCATGCATGCTCAGTGTGTTGTGCGAAGAAGGAGAACGAAGAGAGTTTTGGGTGGAGCTCTTAGTGAGGATTGAAACTCCTCACTGCACCTTATGATCTATATTGCCAATGAATAGAGATAAGGTTAGTAGTATGGTTCGGGAGATGGGTTCCTGGGCTTGAATCCCAACAATATCCCACTTGAATCCCAACATGGCCCAAGTGCTGGTAACCATGGTGGTAAGCCTTCTGGAAACACATCTTTTTATTCCATTAAAAATTCTTTTAGTTTACTAGCAGCATTATCTTGTTCTGGTGACAAAGGAGTAGCAAGAGATGGAAGATGATGAGAGAGAAGAATGAGGCACTGTTGAATTGCCATATATTAACCTATTATCAACATTTGACAAAAAATGACACAGTGAGTAACACAAAAAGAGGCCATACAAATAAGTGGTGAGGAAGACACATCCTTTTTGCCAAATAGTAGCATGTGCACACCATTGGATTCAAACATTAAACTATTATGCTCATAGCTATGCTTTAATAAGGACCCTAACGTGTAAAACCACTCCCAAGTTCCAACTTAGTATAGCATCTGCCTGATCCATATTCATAACTTAAAAATACAAGGACGTATCATACCCTTGAATCTCCAATAGTACACCATTTACTTGTGTATTCTACACCTTAACATTGTTGTCGTTAATCATGGCTACCTTGTAGCTGTGGGAACTAGGGGTCCACGAAAAATTGAGTCATTTCACTAACTTATAGTTAATGAGATTGTGCGAGGCACCATCATCTACCAAGATTCTCACCTTGTGACCTTAGATGAACCCATGCATACACACCCGTTCCTGTGGACCACAGGTCGATTGCCACATGGAGGTCGTAAGACAACACTCATTTACCGCTTTTGTATGTGTTACTTCCACATTGGAAAACTGAGAAGAGGACTCTAGGGGAAGCAATTGCACCATGCGCACCACTTTCTCCCAACTTCAGGCAGTAGATTTTCCCTTTGGACAATCCTATTTTCCATGTCCACTTCCTAAGCACTTAAAACATAATTTATCCTTCTTTAATTTCTCAAACTCTTTGCTAGACCCTAGGCCTTAGGCCCCTTGGAATTTTTGGGCGCATCAAATGTAGCTATAACAAATTTCCTCTTATAAGGGGGATGGGAATGGACTGAGGCATTTTTGAGAGATCTTTGGAGTGAACTTTTTTTATCATTTTCTTTATATTGTATTTCACTAAAAATTATTTCTTGAGAGATCATTAGAGATAGCTTTTGGGAGTAAGATTTATTTTATCTAATTCTATTTTAAGAGAGGCTTATACAATGTAGTAGATGGTTTAACTTGGAAAACTAAATGCAGAAGGTTGGTTTAAATTTGCCTCATGGAGATGGGGAAAAGAAAAAAGTGTATGAAAAGGGATTCTTTCACTCTCCAACTCCAATATCCCTCCCTCTCTCTCTCTCTCTCTCTCTCTCTCTCTCTCTCTCTCTCTCTCTCTCTCTCTCTCTCTCTCTCTCTCTCTCTCTCTCTCTCTCTCTCTCTCTCTCTATCTATCTATCTATCTATCTATCTATCTATCTATCTATCTATCTTTTCCCTATATCAAAAGGTGATAAATCATCTCTCTCTCTCTCTCTCTCTCTCTCTCTCTCTCTCTCTAATTATTGTTCACCATCTCCCACTCTCTTCCTGTCTATCTCTCAGCACCCTCTCTCACTATATTCGTGAGGTGTTTTGTAAATTCTCTCTTTGAGCTTTATTTACATCACACTCTCTTCCCACCACTCCTTTCCACATACTTTATTTCTCTAGCAAAACCAAATAAGACTTTCCTTAGGCACACCATTCACTTTACAATTATGCACATACAAGTAATCAACAACGTAATTACAAAGAAATATTTCTAAATTTGTTAAAAAGGGATGACATGGTAAAACCAGACCGGATGGCCTGGGTAATCATTGGATACAATAATTATAGTATGCTCATTAGAATTGACTCAATGGTACAACGACAATTGAAGCAAATCCTCATTGGTTAGCTTGCTTTGATGGATAAACATGTTGTTCACATCCAAGCCAAAGTGGCAAAGGAAGAGAAGGTAAGTATTCTGGCAAGCCATGTAGGGTTTTCTCTATGTCACTTGATCCACAAAGTCTCTACATGTACACATTAGACTACTTGCGATGCGAACTTCATACATCTCTCCTCAAACCTGTGAATTGGTTGTTTCAACCACAAATTTCTCATGCATATTTGTCTTAACAAGAGTTTGTTGTACAATTTGATCTCTGATGGTAACTATTAAGTCAATTCTCTTGGAGGCTTGAATTTAAGTTCATGGTCAATAATGCGCATTGTGTGTTTTTGTAATTGCACTCTTCATAATTGTGAATCCTGCTGACTCCAAATTCTACAAATCAATTGTAGTCAAGTTCATTCCCTGTTACACGGGCCATATGTTGGGTACTCTAGCTAGACACTCAGCAATTGTGTTACAAATATGCCATATGTGATCCACATTGTCGTTGAACCACCTGAATCGGGCCTTTGATCCTCTTTCGTAAGCACCATCTGTTCCATTTTCCAAGTTTTGATACCCCAAAAGGATGGTGCAGTAGCGCCTTACTAATGTTTTTTATACTTCTTTTACACTTCCCAGATGTAGACCCTAACCATTCTTGGAATTGAATACTTTCCTTTGGTATATGATGAATTTCCCACATTGTCTTGTGTATGTTAGTCTCCTCTACCACCAGCCCCTCCTTTTGTTCTTAGCTGCGTGCCCACCTCTTTGATTATGAGCAACATTTTGTGCCAGGTACTTAGGTCGATGTGAAGCATTTTCTTCCTCACATTGGGAATGCCTTATCTGTTTTTTCTTGCTAGATACTGTAATATTATCCTTTCAACTGTTGGGTGTTGATAGAGATGAGTACCTCCAATTTAACAACCTCTCTTGCAATAGATGATGGTGTGGATGCTCGGCCTTGTTTTTCCCAACAAGCCAACTATGAGAGGTGTAGTTCTCAGGGGGTTCACAATTCAGTACCCCCCTATGTAACATGCATTCGTGGTGTATTTAAAAAACCCTTCTTTTAACATGTCTAAATGAATAAAATGACCCCTCAATTTTCGGAATTTTTTTTAAAATTGAATATAAAAACCCCTTATTTTAATGTATCTCTGGAAAATATGCCTAATTTTTTTGCATGTTAAAACCCTTCCTTTCAAACTCACATTATACATTAACACGATTACCACGTGCCCCCCCCCCCCCCCCCCGGAGCATAGTTTTACAACTTCATCTGAGCATATTTGATTTTGTAGGAGGTATGGAACGTGGGCATGGATTTGTTTGGAAATTGCTTATGCAGTACACAAACAAACATGATGTTGTGGTGGAGTATGGAAGAGACTCTAGGGCACCAGAATTACTAGGGAGCCAAATGGGTCGAATGGTTACTAATTTTGAAGACAACAAGGAGTATTCCACAAACTTCATCCCACTTAGGATCAGTAAGCCATATGTCTCAGAGCGTGGTAAGAGGCAAGTAATTGAGTTGGATCATGAAAAAAGGGAAAGATTTTCGGGCAGGCCCAAAGTCAAGTATCATAGAGTTAGAACCACCAACCCATGCTTTAAAGTAGGAATGTCTACTTGGGCCCACCCACATTCAATCTAAGAACTTTTTGAAAGTTGATGTGGGCGGTCTCATCTTTATTGTGATTGAATGGAAATATATTTTGCAAGATTATGTATGCTTAAAATTATTTGGATTTTTTGTCTTCAGATGAACTATTTGAAAAGTGTGTGTGTGTGTGTGTATGTGTGCATGTGTGTGTGCATGTGCGTGTGGGTGTGTGTGTGTGTGCGTGTGTTTGTGCACGTGCGCTTGTGCATATGTGTGTGTGTGCGTGTGCATGTGTGTGTGTGTGTGTGTGTGTGTGTGTGTGTGTGTGTGTGTGTGTGTGTGTGTGTGTGTGTGTGTGTGTGTGTGTGTGTGTGTGTGTGTGTGTGTGTGTGTGTGAGTGTGTGTGTGTGTGTGAGAGAGAGAGAGAGAAGAGAGGGGGGGATTGAGATAGAGATGTGAAGATTGATTTCATGAGTTGTTATAGACTTGTAAAGAGAAAGAGCGAGATAGTGTGATATTTGTATAGGAGGTGCATACAACTAGATAGACTAACGTAAGAGGAACAAAAAATTATAGAGGATAAATAAGAAAGAGGGAGGGAGACAAGATTATGGAGAGAGCTATTCGAGAGAGCTTTATTTGAGAATTATTTGTAGCGAACATTTTAGAATGAGCTTTTTCACAAGATTTAGTAAGTAGTTCAATATCCCAAAAAATCTCCCTCTGAAGCTCGCTCCAAAATCTTGCTCCATACATTAGCTCTCTTATTATGACCACAAGATGCATGTGCATTTGCATTTGCATTTGAAGTGTCAGGCATGTGTGTGCTATGCAATGCTTTTTCAAATGGAACATCATGCATATGAGCCTGCACTACAACTTTCTTAAGCATTTTGGAATCTCAGGTTTTAATGTGATTCTTAAGCTCTGGAGTTAACCCACGATGAACCCACGTACCTACTAGAAGGCATCTAATCCCTCCAACTTGAGGATCACATTGCAATAGTGTGAGATGTGCTCAAGTAGTGTGTTATGCTAATGCATAGAGCACTTATCCCATGCAGTTCAATTTCTATCCGTTTCATTGGTGGGTAGAAATTCTTTTCTAAACGCATCCTGAAAGGCTGCCAATGTATGTGGTATGATACCCTTCTACTTTAGCATGACATCCACCATTTATAGGCTTTACCCTCTAGTGCTAGACTTGTTTGTTATGCCTTGATTTCATACAGAGTTCATCTAAGATTGTGAATTCATCCTTTGGCCTAGGAATATATTAATCATATCTTTCTATGATCCTTTTTCTCCCCTCAAAAGATTGGTGGCTTATTGTTTTTCAACAAATGATCCAACTCTTTTCAAGCAAGAAGGGGAAACACATCCCGATTGGAGCCTTGCTCCTACATACATGGGGTGTTTATTCTAGGCACATGAGCCAAAAAAAACCTGAGGTTGCTTGCATGAAGTTCACAGCAGATTAGACATTTTATGCACATTTGCATTCAATTGTGCAAAATTAGACTCCAAAACAGACATGCCTGTTTGTATTGCTTTAAATTCTTTCATATCAAGCAATTTAATGCTATCATCTTGGCTAGGTTTTGTCCGGCTACCCTCCATGAGAGTAAACAATTACGGGGCAACAAGACGCTCAACGGGTGTAGGGTTTCAAAAATCAAAATTATTGTTCCAAGAATCATCGGACAAAACCCAAAATCAAAAGTAGAAGAGAAACCGCTACAATATATGGCAATTAGTCATGCCAAATATTCAAAATAACTCGTTGAAACTACTTGATTACGACTTCCAAAAACCTCCAAATAAAAACTTTGCTATATAATTAGGAGAATCCGTCAAAAATGCAAAATAACCTCAATGTTAGGATGGCCCTTCAGTCAAAATGTTTCCAAGATTTGAAAAATCATGGCAAATAGTCCGAATTAACTTGTCAAGCAATTTGTAGCACTTCTCTAAATAAAAAAATCAGAATCTGCAGGTAGTGCAGAAAAAATATGCCTTCTTGCCGGAGGTGGCGGGAAGACCCAAAGAAGTTCTCAGAAGAATTTTGCAAGGTTCAATTCCAAGGCTATTGGGTACATGAGATGTGCATGCACCCCTAATCAAGTTAAATGGTCAATTGATTGACCTTGATAAAGGTTGGGTACCCATCGTGTAAAGAAAGATCTCCCAAGTCTATCGATGGTGTCAAATAGAGAGCATCAAAGAAAAAAGGGAGAGAGACATCACCACAGAGCTCTACTCGGGATGTCATAAAAATGAAAAAGCTCTCCTACAACAACACAAATTCATAGACAGCAAGAGGAGTCGATTTTGTGCAGGTCGACCCCCTTCCTCCTCGACGCTCAAGGGACATTCCCCACACCATGCTTGCCGAGATCTATCTCCTCCTATGTATAGCTTGCATGCATGCAAGCTATGCATGCATGCATGCAAAGACAACACCTCAAAAATAGCTTTGATACCACTTTAAGGCAAAGGGAATTGAAACCAGGTCTCCACCTAGGCATATGACAATATATAGGCAACCATTGAGCTAGCTTCATGCCTTATAACTCATGTGACCAAGCTGGCTATGTGACAACTTAGTAGAAGCTAGCTCGGCTACATAGATAGAGTTATCTTTCATAGAAGATACATACAATGATTATAATGAGCTAGACTTTTAGACTTTTAGCATGACCAAGTTACCTTTTTTGATTATCTAGGAACCATTGTCAAACAATATAGTGTATCCAAGATATCAAGCAACATGTGTAGACAATGATATTGAGCTCCTCTATCTTCACACTACTCTTAGGAGATGCACAACTTATGACAACGGTTTTACCCTTTTCTCTTTGCAACGAATGGAAATCCTTTTTCATGTTTCCTTTCTTGTGACAATGGTAGCTCATTTTGGTCTGCTCAAAATTTTGATTTAGGCTCATTTTGGCCTACACTTCCTCTACAAGTAGTATCGCACCTGCAATTTTGTCCTTTTTTGGATGTGCTATATATCACATGCTATTCCTTCTTTATTTTTCCTCTTTCTGGGAAACTTTCACATCAAGTGCAGTCACTCGTCATGGCTAACAACAACAAACATATTTTCATTTGCTGATGATAAATTGGATGGGGATAACTACCCAATGTGGGCTTACATGATGAGAATGTTCTAGTGTCAAAGGGCATTTGGAATATTGTGCAGGGCATTGATGTACGTCCACCTTCTATGGATGTAGGCTTTGTTAAGGATGCTATAGGTTTTGGCGGGTCTATTTTTGTTAGAGATGGTTTGCCTAGGGATTAGCAGTTTGGTTGGGATGTTAGAGATGCACAAGCTCATACATTCATTGCATTATCTATGATGCGCACTATTACTCCTCACATTCACTCAGCAAAATCAGCAAAACTCAATTAGGATATTCTGGCTGGTCTTTTTGCAAGTGGCAATGAGGCTAAAATTGCATTACTGTGTAAAGAGCAGGAGTGGAAGATTATGTAAGAGTAAGATGACATGGACACTTTTCTTGCTAGTAACAAGGATACTAATGAACAATTCATTTCTACAGGCAAATTCATTTCTAACAGTTCACTTTTGCAGGCTATTCTCGATCCATTGCCAAACTTTTACAAGAATTCTGATAGTACATGGAGACTTATGACTCAAGGTAGCTTGATACATTAGGAGCAATGTTGTTTCAAGAGTCACTTTCAACAAAGAACAAGGCTAAGTAGTGTGCAATTGAACAGGCTTTTGTTGTTGCTCAAAGAAAAGGTGGTAGCAACAATGTAGCCACTTCTCATGGTCCTTTGGTGAGTAGCAAATCACGTGTTTGTAACGCTCTTGGTGACAACACCTCATCTGGTAATTATGGTGGAATGGGCAAGAATAAAATGCGTTTCCATTATTGTAAGGCCAATGACCACTTGTGATAAAACAGTGTCCTAAGTTGAAGGCGAAAGAGGCCAAGAAGAAAGAGGTTGGATCCACTACATTTGTAGCTATTGTAGAATCTTCTAGGAAAGAAGATTTTGGATGTTGATGTAGATGTAGAGTGGGCATTTAGTGTAGAGTGTACTTATGATCCTTTTTTCCATGATGCATGTATGTGAGCTACTGTAGATTCACATGTGTGGTACTTTGATGATGGTGCTACAAAGCACATTACTTCACATCGTGACTTGTTTACCTCTCTTGAGTTTGTCCCTTGTGGGAATACAATCAATTGTGCCAACAATGGCTCTTATCAGGTCAAGGGTGTTGGAAATATCGTGCTAACTGTTGAAAATGGCAGTTCTTTCACACTTGTTGTTGCACTTTATTTACCAAGGATCAAAAAGAACCTTTTGTCTATATATGCACTTGCAATACTTGGTCTTGTCAAAAAATTTATTGATGACAAATGTACAGCTCATGGTCTCAATTTTGGTAATAAAATAGTTGCATTTGGCATTTTGTGCCATTATATATGTTCAAGAGTCAAGCTTTGCCACATTTGTTTTGGCTTGATGCTATCATGTGTGCTACTTATGTACTTAATAGGTGTCCTACGAAAGCATTGAAGTATGTTACTCCTTATGAAGCATGGCATGATGAGAAGCCATCTATTGATCACAGGCGCATCTTTGGTTGTTTAGCTTATGCTTTGGTGCCACAAACACAATGCAAAAAATGGATGATCATCCTTGCAATTTGGCACCGACACCTCTCTTTACGGGTGGATTTTGACATTCGATTTGACGTCAGTCTCTCTGTGCCTGCGACGTGCATGGGTGGGATACGTCTACCATAGAGGAGTGGCATCCGACATCGGCACCAGTGAGCGCACTGATTGGACTTTACGGGCATGATTTTTGGCTACGACTCTCTTGGCACAGCTACTTGACTAGCACATTTTTGTTCGATGGCAAAATTCGGCACATATCAACACCAACATGCAGGTTACATGGGGTTTTTGAGCCCATTTACACACATTTTCTCCAAGTTTTAAGACTCTTACAAGCCAATCGCTTTTTTCCAGTGCTTTTGGTAGTCATTTTGATAGCAATTTCTCTGCGGAGAGATGCGTTGACATATGCATGTTTGTTTTAGCAGACCATATTGCTATGGAGCTCTTTTGAGAGCAGATATCCCTGCAGGGATCACTACTGGAGCGGGTATGAGTGCTTTCTTCAATTTTTCAAATGATTCCTCATAGTCATTTGTCCACACAAAGGCTACTATAAATCTATATAGGGGTTGGGTAACGACACTGCATACATGTGTATAAACCTCCTGTAGTAACCATAGTGTCCCATAAAGCAATGTACTTGCTTTGCATTGTTTGGTCTAGGCATCTCTACAATTACTTTTATCTTGTCTAAATCGGTAGATATGCCGTTCTCCGAGACAATATGTCCTAGGCTTTTGCCTTGTCTAACCATAAATACGCATGTTTTTTAGTTAAGATAGATCCTATAAGCCCTGCACTTCTTGAATACTTTTTTGAGGTGCTTTATATGTTTATCTCTCAAGAGAGAGTGCACACATAAGTCATCCATGTATATTCCCAATGATAATAATGTATTTTTAGACCTACAAAATTAATCTTTATACCTAGGTCTCTCTTGGTCAATGGCCAACTTTACAAGGCTCAGACTCAATTTTAGACTTTACAACTCAGATTTTACATAGGCTGGCTCAGAGATCATTTGGCTAAAATAATAGACTCTCATATAATTACAAGGCTTTTCTAGGAAGGTAATGATGAGCCATCAGAAATTTGTGGAACATGATGAAGGGGTCGACTAGGAGGGCAGTCGTCTAGATCAACTACTAACATTCCCCCCTTCCTAGTCATTGTACACCCTCGTGCAAGCTTTGTCTTTGTCTTTGGCAACAACTGGTCTTCGTGTTGATTAGATTGAGTCTGTAGTATTTGGAAGTCCTCTTTTCGAGTGTCTTTGTGAAGCATCTAAACTTCTTTTCTCAAGCCTCTATCTTTGCTTGGATTACCAAATCTTTGAATGGACGTTTTTGTTTGCCAGAGAATGGTAGTCGCCACTCCTTCTCTACCACACTCTTTTAGCTCCTTAGGATTGAAAATAAGTGCTTTTATGTACTCTCTTTTAATAAAAGCTTCAAAAGTTACAAAAACAAAGTTCCTACAAGCACAATCATGGAGATGACAACAAAGACAAGCGACTTATCAAAGTGATTAAGCATACTTTGGATGCTCAAACCAAAACAATACAAAACAAGATCTTTAAAAGGCATTTACTTTTGCACATATGCTTCTCTCAGTTGGTTATCATCTTTGATGACTACTTTCAAGGAGAAAAGTTTAATTAACGAGACAAAATCAATTTTTGTTATAATGAAATAACACAAACCTTGAAAACGTTGACAAAGAGCAAATTTTGGTCTTTCAAGGCCTCTTTCACTATAACATGATAAGATTATGGGGGAAAACTTAAGGTCTATAATGTATCTACAGGCCAATACCCATTAGCTAAGCATTTTCAAGGTTTCTTACTCATAGGTATCTTGTAATTTAAGCTCATTTAAAAATTCATAGTGGGTAATTTCTTGCCCAAAAAAAACTATAAACAACTAATGAAATTGTATATATAAATTCCCTAATTTTGTCCATATAAGATATTTGTATACAAATAAGTGGAATGAATGGAAAATCCAAAAGTGGACTTTATTTTACGGCTAATCTTTGATAAACAAAAAATAAAAATTACGATATACGTTATTTTTAGGATATAACATAAATCATCAAATATGGCTTGCATAACCATCACACAGTATCACCTAATGTAATGGAATAGTAGATCTAGTATATATACATCAGAAGACATTGAAAATTTAGATGAATTAAGTGTTTTATGTGGTCGTTAATTGTATATATAAATTCCCCATTTTTGTCCATATGAGATATTTGTATACAAATAGGTAGGATGAATGAAAAAATCCAAAAGTAGACTTTATTTTAATGCTAATCTTTGATAAATAAAAAGTAATTATAGTATACGTAATTTTTAGGATATAAGATAAATCATCAAATGTGGCTTGCATAACCATCAAATAGTATCACCTAATGTAATGGAGTTGTAGATCTAGTATATATACATCAGAAGACATTGAAAATTTAAATGAATTAAATGTTTTACGTGATCATTAATTAAATTCATAAATGTTACAAATTTGACCCACATGACTTTCTATATTAAATTCTAGTCATAAAGAAAAAAAATTCACATGACAAATATAAAAACTTCAAATGCATATATAAGTAGTTATCATGGATTAATGGCAATTGCATGTATCTTACTTATTTTTTTCTTGGAATAGAGTACAAGTTTTAGTGAAACATCGACTATTGTTTTGCGTAGGTGCTTTTCATGAGTGTAGTTACTATTGAGGTTGTGTACAAAATTAATGGATTATAATTTTTATGGGCAATTTATACAACATTATATAATTACACAAAAGCATTTCTTGAGATTTTTGGATTTCATGTACCATTTTATTTCAATGCGTGAAAAAAATTAATGGATTATAATTTCCATGAGTGTAGTTACTATTGAGGTTGTGTACAAAATTACTATTGAGTGTAGTTACTATTGAGGTTGAGTAGTTACTATTGAGGTTGTGTACAAAATTAATGGATTATAATTTTTATGGGCAATTTATACAACATTATATAATTACACAACAACATTTCTTGAGATTTTTTCTAGATTTCGTGTACCATTTTATTTCAATTCGTGAAAAAAGGACACTAAAGTATCATTTTTGGTACCAATCTAGTGTTAAATAAAAGGATGCAAACACTAAATATTTCCATGTGTTGCTCATAAATAAAGTCTCTTGAATCGTTTTGCTCTAAAATAAAGTCTCTTGAAAAGTTTCTCTCAATGAACAAATACACTCATTTCCAAAAAAATGAGATGCAGGTTTCATCTAACAACAAGTAGATTTGTTGCAAGAAAAAGAAGAGAATTTATTTTATGAAGCAACTCATGCATTTCCTTGATGATAAGCCTCAAATAGTCCATTTCTATTATTCCTAAGGCCAAACTTGTAATCAAAATGATTGTTGCTCCTTTAGGCTCCATTCTGATTAGAATCGCTTACTCAATTGTGTGACATTTTGATGCTTTTGTACATCATCAAATTAGACATGCAAAGAATCATGCTATGTGTGGCAATCATCATCAAGTATGGAATTTACCTTCTGACCTAGCATCTTTGTGAACCCTCTCTTGGCTAGCTCATTGTATCTTGGTGGTCACGTTCTAGTCATTTGTAGCCTTGTTGGCGGATACGCCACGGCGGACGTCAGCACAGCGAGAACTCACCTAACAAGATTTGTTAGCTAAGGACGAAGCTCGTAGCTCTCGTCGAGGGAACCACGCTACACTTCTCCACACTCGATTCCGACCATCGGTGCGTGCATAGCGTCAAGATAAAACTCTCACTCTCTCTCGTACACAAAGTATGCTCACTCACATAGATAGAACTTTTAAAAATGACAAAGGTATTTTTCATTAAGGTCAAAAGTGGTATAAATACCTTACAATCTCAAACCCTAAGGTTCGAGTTTAAACATTCACTCAATCTAAATGTCAAAAATGGGATACAATCTGGAAGCTTCTGTAGGCCCCACTATTTACAAAGGTGAAATGACGATTTTTATCAATTAAAAAATAATTACAAAAAATAATATCCTATCGAGCAATCATTCTCTGTTGGGTGTGTCCAGCTGCTAACTCTCCCCTCCTCCTAGTTCATGTCGTCCCCGACATGGCAGTAGAGCTGCTTCTTTAATGGAGGCTTTCGCGCATCTTCAGAAGGGACTCATACCATGCATGATGGGCTAGTAATGTCGGGCCAAATATCTCTGTGTTGGTGGTGAAAAAGCTGGTGTAGAAGGCTTCCTCAAAGGCGTGGAGGTGATAAGAAGGAAAAAACATAATTCTCTGATAAAGTGTATGTATCACCTCGTGAGAAGGCTGAGCAGACAGATCATATGCACATTTGTATGTGTCTTGGAAGAAGAAGATGCTGTATGTTTCCTGTCCAAGTTTAAAGGTTTCGAAAACCGCCATAAGGGTTTTACAGATTTTTCTAAGCATGATGCAAGATAGGTCAAGCAAGACAGTGAACAATTTAATGGCGCACGTTAGGGTTTTCACCATGTATTGCTCACTCATTCTCTCGCCTGCCTTCAAGCTTGGCAGCTTTGGGTAATTGAGCCAAGTGGGTTGGCTTCTCTGGCAAAAACTGAGGTTGTCTTTGATTCTTTTAGGCGCCGCTACCAGATGAATTAAATATTGCGGATATTTGGTGAGCCATGCCTTTCTCCACTCGGGCTGAGAGTCCACGATCAGCTGAACTCCTTCTGGTTTGGAGATATCTACTTTATATAATGGCACTATTGGCTCCTCTTTTATCCGCTTGTTGATTGTTGCAGCTTCATACTTTAGAAGAGGATATGGGAGAGAAGGTTGTAGCCATTCATGCCGAATGATATTGGCATCTATCTTCTGAATGGTCTTAGATTTAAACACTCTCTGCTCCCACTCCAATGCTTCTTTGGCCCTATCTTTTATTGCAGCTTCTATTGCCTTCTGTAGCTTTTCTTCTTCTTCTTGTGTCAGATCATGGGGTTTTTGTGAGGGTCCCACAAGAATGTCCTCTTGCATAGTGGTGTCCACTGGATTTGACACATTTTCTATGTCAATGCCTTCCATTGCTGCTGCCCTGGTGCTAAAATGTTTCTCTTCAGTCTAATGGTGGCCTTTCAGCTCATCTATCTGCTTCTGATATGCCTTCTTTGCCTGTTCCGCTTGATCTCCCATGTTCACTAGGAGGTCGTTCAGATCTGGATTGATTTTTTCCACCTCCTCGATCTTCCTCTTGATGTCTTCATATTTTGTTTGCCATCTCTTAAATTCCTCGTCCATCTTCTTTTTCACAGCTTCTAGCTCAGTTTTCATGGCCTTGTTCTCTTCTTCCAGGCGGTTTTGCATTACAAGAGATCCCTCGGCCAGCATCAGTCTTTGCCTCTTCTCTAGTGTCAACTCCTTTTGGAGTTCCCTCATTTGTTCTTCATACAGATCATTCTCTGAAGTTGTGCCAGTCGAGCTAGCAGCTCTGACTCTGGCCGAAGATGCCCTTAGCCTTTGAATGGTCTGATCTTTCACTTTCATCTGATCTTTTAGCTCTATCACTTCATCATGGGTTGCCTCATGTTCTATCTCGGCCTTTTCCTTGACATTCCTCAAGGTTTCAACCTCTTTGGACTCATCAACAAGTTGTAGTGTCAGATTGTCCCTCTCTTTCTCCGCATCTGTCAGTGACTTGTTGCTTTTCTTGTATTTCTCCTCTGCTCTTTGAAGCTTTTGTTCCACTGTGTGATTCTGTCGTTCCATCTCCTGGCATCTTTGTAATGCCGCGTCCAGATTGGCCTACAGCTTGGTTTGTTTCTCTATGTTCTCTCGGCCCTTTTTTTGCAGTGAGTCCACTTCACCTTTGATACGAACTTCATTTGTTTTGAGATTATCAATCTCACTCTCAGTGGTGGCCATTGATCTTGCTCTGAGCTCGGCTAGTTTTTGCATCACCACATCCCAATCATTGGTTCTGGTTGCAGGTCCACTGTATTGTGGCTATCTCCTTCAACTCCACTAACCGAAGGCTCTGCTTATATTCTTTGGGTCTTGTGCTCGACAACTCAAAGCTGCAGTATAGCTGCCTCTTCTAGAGATTACCCAGCAGCTAGTAGATCAAGAAATATTCTAAAGTCTCTTTCTTCTGGATCTGGCTGCTCATCTTTTGGCTCAGCTTCTGCCTTCTGCTCTTCCTCTTTGTTCTTCTCTTGCTTGGACTCTTTTTGTTCATCAAGTCTGTTCAGCTCCTCTTTTTTTTGGGTTTGTGGAGGGCTAAGAGGAGGTGGTGATCGTGGTGGGCTGGATTCCCGGCTTAACGGTGGAGTTGGTGTCTTCTTCTTGAAATCCCGATCTGCTTGGTCTTTCTCTCTCTTTCTTGGCCTTCCTGCTCTTCTAGCCAGCTGCAGTCTCACTTCGTCCACCTCTTCTTCTGTAAAAGGGATATTCGGGATATTCTCCGCCGTAGCATCTAAGAGCTCGAAGTTTTTGATATAATCTTCGAACCGATCCCAGTGAATCCTTCGAGATGATCCAGACATAGCTTCAAGGGATGGCTTCCACAACTCGCTCAGATCCCCTTTGAGTACTCTCTCAGCTCTGAAACTTTCCATCAGTCTTTCTAGCCGCGCCGCTTTCTGTGACTTAGTTTCCTTGATTGGCACCTGTAGATTTTCTTTCTTTCCCTTCTTTGACTCTGGCTGCTCTTCTAGCACGGTCTCTAACTGGCGCTTCAACCGTGTGGCTATCCTGGGTGCCTTGGGAGGTTCTTCTTCCTTGTCTTCCTTTAGCTTTAGCCAATCATTTTGTGAGGGAGGTAGAGGCCAATTTCCCTTGGCATGCAATGCTCCATAGACAACTTTTGTTATCAGCTCAACGGGTACAATATAGGTGGGATTTTTGGTCCCCATATTTATAAGATTTCCGTGGATGTAAGTGGCATAATTTATCTCTTTTGGTTTGCTCTTCTATATTGCCAGGGTGAAAGTGGTTGCAATGGCTCCAGGTGGCATCCTATATTTCTGTGGCCGCTTTGTACACATGTGGAAGTATTGATTGTATAGTTGGCTCATGATAGCCACCTTCGGGTTTGCAATATCTTCAAATGTGTAGTTATTCTTCTTTTCCGAGTAGACCTTGACTTCATCTAGCCTCTTTGTTAGACTGTCTCCTTTGTTTGAGATATCAAGTGCGGCTGCCACCACCTTCTCTGTGATGACAATCTTTGTATCAGGCTTGCCTTGCAGATCTGTGACTCGGGCCACTCCATCTTCTTTGATTGTGGTGACAAATTCCCACACTCTTTTAATATCAATCCCTGCTGGCAAGGCTTCAAAGTAGTTGTGGAGATCAAGCTTCTCCAAGTAATCCCCCATCTTGCTCCTGACAAATTCATTGAGCTCTCAAGGTATCATGGGTAGCTCTACTGCATTTCCCTCTGGATCTTTGAATACTCCTTGGTAGATTCTCATATCATTGGTCTCTAGCAGATCATCTTGAATCCATGTGCGGTGTGGGCTTCAGGGTTCCCTCCGGGATCACAAAAGGCTCCACTTCTTCCAAGTAGTCCTTTATAGTCATCCTCTTCTTCTTTGCAGGTGATTTTGTGGCTGTCATGGATCCTATTGCACTCAGTAGTCCAAAGCTAGCGTTTTTTTACATATTAGCTGATAAACTGAGTTCTGACTATCCAAATGACTTGAAAATTGAAATAAGAACTCAAAAGGAACTAGGGAAACTCTGCATCTGCTCACATTAGCTTTCTGGCTAAAAAATAATCATGTAGACATCCTACGCGTAGGATGTCTACCTTGTCTGTTTTTTGGTGAAACTTGGCAGGCTTGTGGCCCTTTACCTGTGCAACATGGCTATGTCATTGGAATTGGGTTTGGGCATCAGAAAGTACAATTTTTGGGCAGATTTAGGCTTTTGGCTCACAAATTTGTTAGGATGTCCTCAATAGGTGGAAAATGATATTCAATTGGGTTGAAATTTGATATACAAGCTTCTTGCACCATGTAAATGGTTCCCATGAAGTCAGTTCTTGCACAGAAGGTCAAAATAACACTGGAGACATCCTACGCGTAGGATATCTATTTTATCAGAATGATTTGAAGTTGGTTCTATGGGTAGCTCTTAGCATGTGGAACATGGCCCTGCTCTTAGATTTTGATTTGGATAAGCTTGCATTGGTGTTGTTAAGAGCATGTGTAGTGTTTTTAAGCTCAAAAAGTGCATCTTGGAGGTTTTGGGGGCCAAATTTGATGGGAATGGCTTGATATTTGATACATGAGCTTGTGAAGGTGTTATAAAGACATCTGGAACTCAAGAATACCAGCTGGAGGTCAAATAGGTCATTTAGACATCCTACGCGTAGAATGTCTATTTCATTAATTTTCACATCTGACCCCATAGTTAGCTTGGCAATGTGCTCATGAGTATATTGTGCAAGTTTCATGTGATTTGGACTAGTTTTGGTAGGTCTATGACCCATTATTGCCTCTATGCTCTGACTTTCCATTTTTTGATGCATATGAGGTCAACTCTTGTCCAAATGTGATAAAACTTGATGGCTAGCATGTATAAGCTATGAAAAAGCTGTGTGTGAGATGAGATGTTGAGTTTGGTTCTAGATATGGCCTTGAGACATCCTACGTGTAGGAAGTCTCCTGATGAAATTTATATGAGAAGTGCTACTGGCACATGCCCTGAGTCCCCTAAGTCCCCTATTTCAACAAAAAAGTCAAATAGATAGATAGAAACTCCCTGTTTGGCTTTCAGAGCCTCTGAGCCATTTTTTGACTCTTGGAGTGCTTTTCGGTGATGAAATTTCTTGATGATAGTCTCCATAGCTTCACGGTTCCTTGGGGATCCTTGCCATATGGTTTTTGTTGACTTTGGATTCACCCGAGCTCCGTTTGGAAATTTGTTTCTCTGGAAGGTTGCGTTTACATGTCGTCGATGACTTGTGGTGGTCTACCACCATAGGACTTGGTTGTTGATGGTCTAGGAAAGCCGCTCGTGAAGTTTGGTGGCAAACGGACATGCGGTTTGGCCGTGAGAGCTAGTTGATGCTTTGTGTGTCTGATGCCGTTTCTGAAGCTTAGTGCCGCTTCGGGTCACCTTATGGCCATGTGGGCTATATAGACTTGTAGGGCATGTTGAGATGCTCATACCCATGAGTTTTGGTACCATTTGGGCGCCTTTTCACTGATTTACCATTTGGTGGCCTCTTGCAGAGCTCTAGCAGTTAGGGTTTTTCCCAATGGTTTTCCACCGCCTTTGTGCATTCAAAAGTGGTCTCGTATGCTAGGGTAAACCGCCGATGAAGCTTTATTGCTTTTGGGTTAGCCGTTAGGTGGTCACCTCTACCTGTAGGTCTCTACTGCCCGTTTCCCGTGTGAACCCTACACTAGTTTTCGCGACAAAACATCAAACATACGCAAAAAGCTCAAGGTGGTGAGCCTACCTCTCATATCTGGAGCCTGTCGGGTGGTTGTGTGCGTCGTAGAAGCCGCTGGCAGTCCGGTTCGCTCTAGGTGGCAAGAGCTCTCTCTCAAGAAGTCAATAGTAGAAATGAGCTTTAAATGAAGTGAAAAAATCTTATAATGGGGGTCCCAGAACCACTTTCCATGAAATTTGACATGTGCTCCCAACTTCTTGCGAGATGGGGTTTAGGCTCGAAAAAATCTTGATTTGGACTCCATTTGCCCAGTTTTCGAGAAATTTGACGTTTCGGTCAAAATCTGGCCAAAACACGCTTTCCGCTCCATTCACATAATTGCACCCCCATTGTACCATAGGTTGTCCTATAGTCACTCATTATCCCCATATTATTTTTTTTTCATTACTGTCGTATTTTACCTGCTTTTTGTATTTTTGAATTTTTTCTGCCGATAATTAGTAAAATTAAAAAGAAAATAGCAACTTAAACCCAGAAAATCCCCAAAAATCATAATAACTCAAAAACATCACCACAAAACACTATATACACTCACATGCAATTTTTATGGCCAGATTTCTCTGTTTTACCAATATTCTGTTCGAAAAATGGCTATTTTTACCTATATACACACACCTAAGGGCTTGATTTGGCGTTTGGCCCCATATACTTGTAGATTCACGCTGTATAAGGGCATATGTACTTAGGTTAGTTTAGAAAATTTCGCAATCAAACGACAACCCTCTAAAATAGTCAAAAAACATGCCCTTTTTTGCTCTTTTTACCATTGGGTCCGCATTTGAGAATGCCTCCCCCCCTCCTAGCCGGAGTCCTCCCGGACGACAAGGTATCGCCTCGGTGTATATCTCGTGCATGGGTTAAAAATTGTGCTAATTCTTGGCCGTGTAATGTGGCCCTATATGATGCATACTTGGTCAATGCATGGAAAAATCAATGTTGTGCAAGAGGAGGGAATAAGCAAAATGCTTATTGGCATTCGACGTCGAGGTTTCCTGTTTGTTGTTGATTTGGTTGGCGGATTTTCTTTGCAAGTAAAAGTTGTAACTCTATAGCTCTCTGTTTGATCGTCTTTCTTGCAAAAGTCGCTTGGTTTTCCGTTACTGTTGATATGGCCATGGTTGTCTCCTTGGAGAGAATCATCATGGCGGAATTGGCCATAGTCTTTGTCTCTTTTGGTTTCCATTTGTAGCTTTGTTTTGGAGGTTTTTGGAGGTTTATGGCCACTTTCGTGGTCGTCATTGTTGTGCTGCTGATCTGCATCCACATAGATCGGTTTGCCGGTTTCATATGTGGTTTGTGTCTGCATGCTGATGTTTTGGAGTTTCTGTTGCTTTTGTTTCGGGATCCAAAAGCGAGCCGCATGTAAGTTGTTACTCAGCATTCTCTTTGGGATCCATATCTTTTGTATTCCCTTGTTTGTTGGTTGAACTGTGTGCTTTTGTTGGCTTCCTCTGTTGTATTGTGGTTTGTCTGCCATGTCACCTCTATCCTTCTGTACCCATACTTGTTTTTCGCATGTTGCTAACCTGGATCTTTTCACTGTGGTCTGTGTTGTTTTATGTTTGTAGTGAACATGGTTGGCAGTTCCCTGGTTGGTCGCCATGGGTATCGTGTTGTTCTTTAATGGCACCCATCCTTTTGGTTCTTTATCCAGTGATTGTGTTGCTGCCATCTGGTTCTTTCGGAGTTGCTGAGCAAAGGCTACCAATTGTTGTTCTTGTGCATGCTGAATTTTGACTGCATCCCAATTCCAATCTATCTGCACATTATACTCTTTTTGCCAAGGTTGTCCCAACAACATGGGGTGTAGTGTGCTTTCATCCTCAACCACGTAAAACTCGTGTGGGTAAATATATTGATGTATTTGTACATGCAATATAGTCAAGTCCAATGTTTTTAGCGAATGTGATATACTACTTTCCAACACTTGTGGAGTAGGATGTAGTTGATCTTTGGGCTTGAGCTATTTGTATGATTTGTAAGAGATCAGATTTGCTTGAGCTCCAAAATCAAGCAATGCCGTCGATTCAAATTGATTGCTACCCACTTTGACTGCAATTATTGGCTCCACTGTGTCTTCACCAAAATTCGTTAGTCAAATAGCATTTATTCGCAACGGTGATCCACTTTGTTGTTTTGTCGTAGAAGCCTTCTTTTTACAATGCGTTCTTTTGCTTCTGCTTGGGCTTCTTCTCGTACCCTCTGTTTCTCCTTCATTCGTTGTTTTTCTTGATGGATTTGTTGAAGCATATCCTGTGTTAGTGGTAAATGATACTTTTTTAATCGACACCCACTAATCCAATTTGGCATTTCTTCTCCTGCTAATGTAGCAAGTTTGACAGCTCCACTTTGTGATAAGTCACTAATCACAAAGGGTCCCATCCCTCGCATTTTAAGTTTCTTGGCATGTTGCTTCAAGGTATAAACAATTACATAATCACCTGTTTTGAACTCTTTCGTGCGTACATGCTTGTCAAAAAACTATTTTTGTCTTCTCTTTTTAGCATAGATCGAAGCTACATCTCTCAATCGAAGTTCATCTAGATTTTCAAGATCATCTATTCTTGAAGAGAGCTCATGCCCTGTCCATTCCAAGCGTTTCGCTACTCGTAGAGTTGGAACTAAAAACTCTATGGGTAATATAGACTTTAAACCAAACACCATGTTGTACGGTGTCATTCCAATTGATGTTTTGTAAGCTACCCTATATGCCCATAGTGTTGAGTGTAACTGCTGATCCTAGTCTGTCCTTAACTCTGATATAATTTTAGTCAGAACAGTACATAGTGTTTTATTTGTGGCCTCAGCCTGTCCATTTGCATGTGGATGATATGGAGCAAATTTTCTATGTATGACCATGAATTCCTCTAGCAGATATTCAATGACTTCATTAAGAAAATGTGTTCCTCGATCACTGACAATTTCTATTGGTAATCCGTATCGTACAAAGACATTCTCATACAAAAATTGTGCAGTGGTTCTTGCGTCTGCTTTTTGTGTTGCCTTGGCTTACGCCCATTTTGTGAGATAGTCCGTAGCCACAATGATATATTGGGTATGGGTGCGATATGCAGGGGGTGAAATAGACCCCACAAAATCAATGCCCCATTTTGCAAATGCCCTTGCTCCCATCATTGGCCGTAGTGGAATCTCATCTCTCTTTATTGGCACCTTGGTGCGCTGACATGCGTCACAACGCTTACAAACTCCTCAGAATCCATATGCAATGTAGGCCACCATATTCCTGCGGTGGTTAAGATAATTTTTGATGTCTTATCGCCTGAAAAATGCCCTCCACTTATGCCTCCATGTGCATGTTCTAGAATCAGCAGATATTCACTTTCACTTGCACAGATTCTAAGTTGATTGTCATTTCCTCGCTTATAGAGTTGATTTTCAATTAAATTAAAGTCGCGAGTCTCCAACTCTATAGCCCTTTTCCACGCTTTTGTTATGTTTTCAAGAAATATCCTTATTGTTAAGAAATCAATGATATATTGACTCCATGCAGGTGAAATGTTTACCTGAAACAATGTCGCATGATCCACCGGTCGTTTGGCACTACATAGTACAATTGTTAACATAAGCATGTGTGTCACCATACATAGTTGGCCAATAAACCCCTAATTGTTTCAGTCTTTGGTGTGTTTTCATTGTTGAACAATGAAATGCACAATCCTGGACGTGTGCTTCTTCAAGATAACACTCGAATTCCCCAGGATTTATACATAATCGTAGAATCTGGTCCGAGCCTAGATGATACAGTCGTCCTGCAATCAACTGGAAGTCTTTTGTTTGTCGAATTGTTTGTTGTTTGGATTTGTCTTCCTTGTTATCAAATCTACCTCCAAAGCAAAGAATGCTAACAATTTCTTGAGACCGTTTGGGTATCATTTCAATATTGAAAAGATAAGCATCAGGTATGTCATCGTCTACTCCTTCAGGAGCTTCCCCGTTTTGCAGCCTTGAAAGATGATCCGCCCGTAGATGAGTTTTACCCTTTTTGACCACCACTGTGAAGTCAAAATCTAGCAATATAATAAACCAGCGTACAATTCTCCCAGTATTGCATGGTTTATTTACTAGATATAAAAGAGCTTGATGATCTATGAAGAACACAAATTTGTTTGCGAGCAAATAATGCCGAAATTTTTTTACAGCATAAATCATTCCTAACTCCTCTCTTTCAGTGGTTGTATAGTTCTTTTCTGCACTATTTAGCTGTCAGCTTGTATAACAAACTAGGAAATCCATTGTTCCATCTCCAGGTTGAGCCAGAATACTCCCAATTGCATATGCAGATGCATCAATGTGAACATGGAATATCTTTTCCCAATGTGGTGCTTTAAGTACAGGTGCTGATACAAGGTTTTTCTTAAGTTTTTGGAATGAAGTTTCACACTCCTCAGTCCGGTCAAAACTGACTAATAAACGATACAGAGGTTGTGCAATGACTGCATACATATATATGAATCTTCGATAATATCTGCATTGTCCCATGAAGGATTGTACTTGTTTGGCTTTAGTAGGCCTGGGTAAGTCTACTATGACTCTGATTTTGTCTAGGTCAGTGGTTATGCCATTTCTTGAGACAATATGTCCTAAGATGCGGCCTTGCCTAACCATAAAAATGCACTTTTTTGGTTTAAGAAAGATTCGATATGTTCTGCATTTCTCAAATACCTTTTGTAAATGGTCAATATGT